>NW_006921595.1:10822495-10828168 GCF_000298275.1 Orycteropus afer afer | reverse complement strand
CATAAGGTCTTCCCTGGCCAATTCTTTGAGAAGTGCATGGCCTCTTCCTTCTTCCTAGTCTGTCTCAGTCTGTAAGCTGGGCTGATACCTGTGCACCATGTGCATCCCGCTGGGTTTGAAACACCAGTGGCTCAGCCTCAAAACTCACATCAACACATCACCACGGTAGGACAACTGACAGACAGGTTTGTCTCCTTGTTGGAAACCTCTCATACCACCCTTACCTGGGCCCCTTGGCTGACTCCTCCTCTGTCCTGGTTCCTGGGCCTTTTAATCCCCTTTCTCCTGCTCTCCTGCCCTGCTGCTTTGGGCGTGCCTGAGTTCCCTCTCCTCACCTGGATCCCGGCGGCTGACTACCCTTGCATTCTACTGACAAAGAACAAGAGACGCAAAATTTCTACACAAACCAAAGTTTATCAAAGAGAGAGGAAAACATGTACTTCCATAGCGATCCGGCCTCAGAAGCCCAAGGAGGGGTCACTATAAGTCAGGTCCAACTCCACATCACATAACAGCACAACAACAACAACTGAGGGAAAGAGGGAGAGGTGCTTTCACCTACTCTAAACTCTGGTCTCTCACCGAACAAAGTATTTCCTAGGGCTTATAAAGGGTTTTAAGCAGGATTAATGAATAGGTGGGGATTTCTTTAACCAACGGTGTTGGCAAAACTGGATATCCACCTGTAGAAAAATGAAACATGACCTATACCTCACCCCACACACAAAAACAAACTCAAGCTGGATCAAAGACTTAAATGTAAAACCCAAAACTTTAAAATTCATCAAAGATAAAATAGGCGCAAATCTAGGAGCCATAATTTATGGCATAAATAGACTATCAAACATAACCCAGAATGCACAGGAGGTAGAAGAGAAGCTAGATGACTGGGACCTTTTAAAAATTAAATTCTTATGCACATCGAAAGACTTCATCAAAAGGGTAAAAAGAGAACCTACAGATTGGGAGAAAATATTTGCCTATGACATATCTGATAAAGGACTTATCTCTAAAATCTATAGAAAACTTCAACACCTCAACACCAAAAAGACAAACAACCCAATTGAAAAATGAGCAAAAGACTTGAACAGACACTTCACTAAAGACAATCTACTGGCAGCCAACACACACATAAGGAATTGTTCACAATCATTAGTCATTAGAGAGATACAATCAAAACAACGATGAGATATCATCTCACCCCAGCAATAATAGCAAAGTTCAACAGGTCAGAAAATAACAAATGCTGGCGAGGTTGTGGACAGATTGGAACTCTTGTGCACTGCTCGTGGGTTTGTAAAATGGTACAATCATTGTGGCATACAGTATGGCGTTTCCTTAAAAAACTGAAAATAGAAATACCATTTGACCCAGGAATTCCATTACTAGGAACAGTGCACCTATGTTCTTCACAGCACAATTCACTATAGCAAAGAGATGGAAACAACCTAAACGCCCATTAACAGATGAATGGATAACCAAATTATGGTACATTCACACAATGGAATGCTGTGCTACATTAAAGAACAATGAGGCATATGTGAATCATCTCACAACGTGGATGAGCCTGGAGGACCTTATGCTGAGTGAAATAAGTCAATTGCAGAAGGATAAGTACTGTATGAACCCATTATTATAAAAAGACAAAGAAGGGTTTGCTTGGGAAAGGGAACTCACATTGTAGGTTACCAGGATGGGGAGGGAAGAGAAGGGATTATTTTAGGCTAGCTGGAGCCCACATGCTGATGTGGGTAAGGGGAGGGATGTATGGAAAGAGTCTGTGACCACCATGACAACATTAGGAAGAGGGAGGACAATGAACTGTGCACATAGGAGATAGACAACAGATGCTAATACCAACCAGTGTGTCCACAATACTGCATTACCATTAACACCAAATACCAGGCTACAGATAAACACATAAACATCTGAGAGGATCAGATGGGGGTCAGTAAACAGGAGTATACTCTAGACCAAGGATAGATTCAGTGGAGGCTAGTCTTGCACAGATACCAGTGATACAAAATACCTGCAATCCTTACAGAAATAACAGAAGACAGACATAGAGTGATCCCTCACTGACACCCAGACACTGTGGGAGAGAGATCCAATGGATCTACCGTCTCAGGGCCATAGTATTGGAGGACACCAGACACAATTGGCACAACAAAATACATAAAGGCCTAGTTCCGCATCCTACGTTGGTGAGTAGCAACTGGGGTCTTAAAAGCTTTCAAGCGGCCATCTAAGATGCAGCTAATGGTCTCCTATCATCAGAAATAAAGAAGAGTGCAAAAAAACAAGGGCATTTGGAAGCAATCAGCCCTAGGAAATGATGGCCCTCGAGACCAGAAGAACTAGATGGTGCCCAGTTACCAATGCCAACCACTCAGGAAAGGATCAAATCTGGAAATCCTGGATAGAGTGGGAGGAAAAATGTGGAAAAAAATCCAAAAACTCAGTAATGACAAGAATTACTGGTCAGATGGAGTCTGGTGAGACCTCCAGTATTATGGTCCTGGGATACATTCTAGGCCTGGAATAAAGCTCACTCCCAGGGGCTGGCTCTCAGCCCAATAGTAAACATCGAGACCACTCAATCCAGGGTGATGCACCCACATACTCTATGGCAATACATCCCTTGGAGTGATCAACCACGGGACATAGAGGGGCAACATTCACACGGAGGAAATGTAGGACACACAGGAGTGCGTAACTATGAGGGGCACACAGGGAGGATTACTGGGCAGGGAGGGGAGGATACTGGGTTAGGGTTGGACATGGTAAATGGGAATGAAACTAAATGTATACATAATGTTGAATGTAAAACAAACTCTTAAAAAAGTTATAAATAAATAAATAAATGAGTGGCTGTTGATTTCACAGAAGTATTTCTCATATTAAATGCTAATAGTTTCCATGACTAACTTAGTTTATGTCTTTGTAAAGGCTATTGGGATTTTAGGGATAGATTTCTCTATAGTTTGATAACTTCCCAGAAATCCAGGCTGTTAGAACTTAGAGATGGAACCCTGGTGGTGTAGTGGTTAAGTGATGGCTGCTAACCAAAAGTCAGTGGTTTGAACCTACCAGGAGCTCCATGGGTGAAAGATGTGGCAGTCTACTTCTGTAAAGCTTTATAGCTTTGGAAGCCTTGTGGGGGCACTTCTACTCTGTCCTATAGGGCTACTATGAGTCAGAATTGACTTGACAGCAATGGGCAGAATTTAAGAGGTGGTTTTGATACATGCTAAAGTATGGATGGAGCTTGAAGATATTACAGTGAACAAAATAAGTCAATTACAAAAAGACAGATATCGAATGACTTCACTTATATAAAAAGACATTAAAAAAATACATGGAGAACAAAGTTTATTAGTAGTTACTGGGAAGGGGAGGGAGTTAATGATCATGAAAAATACACATTAAGTGTAGAGATGCACAGTCCATTATTGCAATTGCTGTAAATAAGTTGTACACCTGTAAAAAGTTGAATTGGCAAAGTTGTATGATAGAAATATTTATTACAATTAAAAAAAAAAAAAAGAGTAGCTGCTAATGTTGCTTATGTACAACCGAACGCCTCACGGCATTTGCTTCCTTGATTTAGGGTCATGGTTTCAGATGATATGCCAGTTAATTGGCTTAACAAAGTGTTTAGTGCTTCTGTTCTACCTCCTAGTTTGTTGTGCAGTGCTTGGGGTCTTAAAAGCCTGCAAGTGGTCATGCAAGGCACAACAATTGGTCTCTATTCACCTGGAATAATAACACAGGAAGGAGATTCAGGAATAGGTGAAATGGAATGTGTGGCTAATTGTTTCCATGAACAACTGCCTCTTTTGCCATGAGACCAGAAGAACTGGATGGTGCCCAGCTACCATTACTGAACATTTGATCAAAGATTCCATAGAAGAATCTTGATTGAAAGGGGGGAAATGCAAAACAGAATTTCAAATTCTCATGGAATCTAGACTTTCTAGAGTGATGGAGGGTGGGTGAACCCCTGAAACTATTGTCCTGAGATAATTGCTAAACATTAAACCAAAAATATCCCCTGAAGTCTTCTTAAAACTGAATAATAGCTTAGCTTAACCAGTTAAAAAAAGAAAAGAAAAGTCTATCTTGAGCATTATATAGGATCAAGGAGCTATATATGATAAAGGAACTCTGGAGGCACAATGGTGAAAGCATTTGGTTGTTAACCAAAAGGTTGGTGGTTCAAACCCACCAGCCACACTTTCAGAGAAAGGTGAGGCAGTCTGCTTTCATAAAGATCTACAACCTTGGAAATCTACTGGGCAGTTCTACTCTTTCTTATATGGTCACTATGAGTAGGAATTAACTTAATGGCAATGACTTTCGTTGTGTTTGGGATCAAATTGACAATAGCAACTCAAGGGATTGGATAGGAATATTGGGGAGCAGTGAGTTTTTGTTAATGAGGGATTTGGGTGGATCCAAGCAATGAAAACCCCTTAGTATTCAAGGACCTATGAGGACGGGGTGGGGCAGACATGGTAGGTGCTGGTTAAAGGTTATGGGAGTTGCACTGTAATAGTTGGTCATGAACTCTAGGCCGCCTTCGTGGTCTAGGGTCCTCAGGCCTGAGGATGTTCTTTTCCTTTCTCCACTCCTAAAGAGTCTGTTTTTAATCCCCTGGAAACTCATCAGTTACAATAGAAAATAATTTTTTTTGTTTTGTGTCTTAGTTCCCTCATAAACTCAATTCCATTCAGGCGCATCTAAGCTCTTGGGTATAAATGAACTCAGTGTTTAGTCTTACGTTGCTGTTTAAATCATTTAGGCTATAATTTTGTTTTATGATTTAGACATCTCAAGTTATATAGCCAGTGCCTGAAGCACAATGAAAAAAAATTAAGTTTGATTGCTTAAGATAAAGAGCCATTATTATTCTCTCACATTTTAGGACAAATCATAAATCCATATATCCATGGTCTTCATTTTAATATAGTTTATGACTAATTCATTTTAATTGTATTCGTATTTGATTCCAATTCATATTGTTCTTCCATTTACTGATTCACAATCAGTTCTTATTTCCATATGCTTCACTGAGAGTCTCAACTTCAGATATATTATGCAGATCTAAAGAATTTTTAATTACTAATTAGCAGTCACAGTCATATTGTAATTTGTCAGTATAGCTTCCCCTCTCCTCTATCTCTATAAAAACCTTTCTGTATCTTCTAAAATAGTGATTGCATGTCCCCTTGGGTTTTGCAGAGCCAGAGAGCTTTCATATATGTAGATGAAAACATCCCCTGGAAGAAACTATTCCTGAATCTAGTGCTAGGAGTTTGTTCTCCTTTTGAGTTGGTTTAACCTTCTTTGTCAGTTATGGAAAGCCCTATGACTCCTTCTATTTCCTGTTACCAAAGGCTCAAATACCATAACCACATCTTCCCCTTGTTGCTGCTAGTTGCCTTTGAGTGGGCTCTGACTCATGGCTACCTTATGTGTAACAGAAGGAAATGTTAGCTGGTCCTGCACCATCTCATGATCATTGGTATATTTGGGCTCATCTTCCAGCACTATATCGGACAATATTCTGTTGTGATCCATAAGATTTTCATTGGCTAATCTTCAGAAGTAGGTCACCAGGCCTTTCTTCCTAGTCTGCTTAGTCGTTTTTTTTTTATTATTTTTTTTTTT
>NW_006921595.1:10804906-10815210 GCF_000298275.1 Orycteropus afer afer | reverse complement strand
TCTTCTGTGTCTGTGTTAATTGGTTTCCCTTTTCTTTGTTGAAGAGGGTCTGTGCAATCCTTCTGCCTAGTCCGCCATCTTGCCCCACCTCCACCTAGTCTGCTTAGTCTTGGAGTTCTGCTGAACCCTATTCACCATGTTGTTGTCATTGTGTTGTTAGGTGCCATCAAGTCATCTCTGACTCATAGCAACCTTATGCACAGCAGGACTAAATACTGCCCGGTCCTGTGCCAGCCTTATGATTCTTGCCATACCTGAACCCAAGGTTGCAGCCACTGTGTCTGTCCATCTCTTTGAGGGCTTTCCCCTTCTTTGTGGACCCTCCATTTTACCAAGCATGAAATCCTTCTCCAGGAAATGGTTCCTTCTGACAACATGACCAAAGTAGGTGAGACGAAGTCTGGCCATTCTGCACTTCCAGGACAGATTTGTTAGTCCTTTTAGCAGACCATGGTACTCTTAGCATTCCTCTCCAACACCACAACTCAAAAGCATCCATTCTTCTTCGGTCTTCCTTATTCATTGTCCAGCTCCCACATGCATAAGAGGCGATTGAAAATACCATGGCTTGGGTTACAATCACCATTGTTGTTGTTGTTGTTATTTGTCGTCGAGTCGGCCCCGACTCATAGCGACCCCTCCTTGGGTTTCTGTCGCAGTATCACTACGGAAGTAGGATTTCCCAACCTTCCTTCCGAGGAGTGGCTGGTGGGTTTGAACCGCCAGCCTTCTGGTTAGCAGTCAAGTGCCTTAGGCACTATGCTACCAGAGCTCCTACACCACAATCACCATAGGTATTTGAAATACTGGTGGTATAGATTCCAGCATCACAGCAACATGCCAGCCACCATGGCATGATAACCTGGATAGTGGACATCTTCTTAGCACAACTGTGTCCTGCCTTTTCTTCACAGCTCTGGTCTCTTTTCAGCTTTAATTTTCCCATGCTTATGTAGATGTGCCTAAGGTATTTTGACTGCTAACCAGAAGGCTGGCAGTTCAAACTCATCAGCACTCCCCAGAAGGAAGACTGGGCAATCTACTTCCACAGAGATACTGCCTTGGAAACCCAAGAAGGGGTCACTATGAGTTGGAACCAACTCGACTACAGTGAGTATGTAGATGTGCATCTCTTATTAAATGCATAAATCTCTTTTGAAAGTACACATGGTCTAGGTTATAAACAAATCTTCCTGCTTGTTTAAAAAGACAAAATCCAGTTACTATTAAGTCGATTCCAACTCATGGTGACCCTACTTGTGTTAGAGAAAAACTATGCTCCATAAAGTTTTCAATGGTTGATTTTTTGGAAGTAGATTGACAGGGCTTTCTTCCAAGGTGCCTCTGGGTAGACTCAAATATCCAAACTTTTGATTAGTAGCCAAATGCATTAACCCTTTAGAGGCCTATCTGTCAGCACCAGTTTTGAGGGACTCCCTGGTCCAACTCACCCCCCCCCACCTCCTCCACAACTCCACCCTGACTGATCCATAACCCAGAACATAACATCTTTGCTTTGTTGCTGTTACGTGCCCTCCAGTGGCCTGACTCATGGTAACATTATGTATAACAGAAGGAAATGTTGCCTGGTCCAGCGACATCTTCCAATATGTTTGGGCTCATCTTCCCAAAGAAGCAATCTCTAAGTTATTTTCTGTTGGCACCACTCATCTGGACTAGTTTCCTCTAACTCATTACCATTGAGTCAATTCTGACTTATAGCAACCCCCTTTGGGTTTCTGAGGTGGTAAATCTTTATGGAAGTAGACACCTAATCTTCCTTCCACGGAGTGGCTGGTGAGTTTGAACCACCAACTTTCCGGGTAGCAGTCAACTGCCTTAGGCACTATGCCATCAGAACTCCTTGACTAGTTTCCTAGAGCTGCTGTAATAAGGCACCATAAACTGGGTGGCTTATAAGAACAGAAACATATTTTCTCACCGTTTTGAAGGCTAACAGTCTGAATTCAGGGTGTCAGCAAGCCCATGCTCTCTCTCTGAAGTTTCTAGGGGATGACCCTTTCTTATCTCTCCCAGCTTTTGTAGCCCCAGGTGTTTTGGCTTGCACCCACAGCTTAACTCCATCACTGCCTTCAATTGCTATCTCCCCTCTATCTGTCTCTGCATCTCTGCTACTTTACAAAACACCATTCAAATTAGATTAGGATCCACTATACTCCAGGAAAACTTTGTTAACGTAACTGATAGCATCTTCAAACATCCTTTTTCCAAATAAGATAACATTTACAGGTACCAGGGGTTAGGACTTCAATCTTTTTGGGAGAAAGGATATAGCCCATAACATCACTTTACACTCATAGCATCATGACCATCTGTTTTGTTTTGTTTCTTTGCAACCCATATTTCACCTCAACCCTTAACCAAAGTCCTTTTAAAAGACTTGATGCTATTCCTGTGACTTTAATCTCATGCGCACTTCTGACTCCAAGATCCTGGGTCCAACCCACACTCATTTAGTCTTTCCTTTCTTTGGAACTGATCCAGATATGGAATCCAATCTCTTGTCTTTAATTTACACAAATACCACCTACACAAAGCATATGTGTGTGGAAGGTGTTAGTCGATACTTGGGTAAATAGTAAGAGTGTACGAGAAAGCAAAACAAACAACTAAAAATTGAATAATAGGTGGCCCTGGGATTTTGCCATCTATATGGTTTCTCTGTATCCTTCTAATCCATACTCATGGAGTACCATAGTTTACCCAAAATGTTTTGACAACTTATTTTGCTAAATGAAGACAGTTCCTTTCTGTGATGGTAAAGGTTCTGTGTTAATTTGGCTGGGCCAAGATTCTCAGTGGTTTGACAGTTAGGATGTAGTCATCCTCCACAAAAGGTCTGCTATGAGCAGCCAGTCAGTTGAAAGAAGTGTCCTCAGGGCTGTAACCTATACCCAATATATTTGGATATTTTAGCAAAGCTGTTTGGCTATTTACTCCATCTGGATCTTGCATCTGGCTCTTCATCATTTGACCTTTGGTTCTTTGGATTAGAGCCAGCAGCCTGCTGTATTGCCTGCTGATCTTGGGTTCATCAGCCTCTGCAGTTGTGTGAGTCAGGAGAATCCTCCAGCCTGACATCTGATCCATGGACTTGGGGCTTGCCAGCCTCTACCACTGTGTGAGCCATTTTCTTGAGATAAATCTCTCTATATATATACACATATACAAGCTTCACTGGTTTTGCTTCTGTAGAGTGCCCAGCTTAAGACACCTTCCTAAAAGTAATTCCAACAGCAAGTTTTACAGTAAATTTTTTCTCATTCTTTTTGAAACATTATATACAGAGATGATATACATTATCTTCCTAACCATAAGACTAGGAAGGCAAAGACCTTATTTCAAATTTCTTAGTAACTCAGGAGAAGGTGAAAGGATGAATATTGATCATTGGTTATGTGTCAAGCACACTTATATATATATACATATATCATCAATAGTGGGAAAATATGGTCTTCGTGATATGACACTAGAGATTGCATGATAGAATTTTGCAATACCAACAACGTATTAATTGCAAATACCTTTTTCAACAACATAAGCAGTGGCTATACACATGGACCTCACCAGATGGAATACACAGGAATCAGACTGACAACATTTGTGGAAAGAGGTGATCAAATAGCATATTGCATTGGGCAAATATGCTGCAAAATACCTCTTTAAAGTTCTAAAAAGCAAACATGTCACTTTGAGGACTAAAGTGCACCTAATCCAAGCCATGGTAGTTTGAATCACTTCATATACATGTGAAAGTTGGACAATGGATAAGGAAGACTGAAGAAGAGTTAACGCATTTGAATTATGGCATTGGTGGAAACTGAATGTGCCATATACTGCTAGAAGAATGAACAAATATGTTTTGGAAAAAGTACAGCCAGAATGCTCTTTAGAAGAGAGGATGGTGAGACTTCTTCTTATATACTTTGGACATGTTATCAGGAGAAAGACAACAGGTTTGGAAAAGTAGAGGGTCAGTGAAAAAAAGGAAGAACCCTCAGTGAGATGGACTGACAAGTGGCTGCAACAATGGGCTCAAACATTGCAATGATTGTGAGGCTGTTGTAGGTCACTACCGACTTGACAGCACCCAACAACAACTAAATATCAAAGAAACCCCTGTGGTGTAATGGTTAAAGTTCTCTGTCCATAACAGAAAGATCGACAGTTCTAACCCACTGGCTGTCTCATGGGATATGTAGCAGTCTACTCCCGTAAAGATTGCAGCCTTGGATTGTGGGGATTGCAATCGATATCACAAAACAAATGTGTATGAACTGTTGAGTGGAAAACTAATTTGCTGTGTAAGCTTTCATCCAAATCACAATACAAATTGAAAAAAAAAAAAAAAAAAAGATTATAGCCTTGGGGCAGTTCTATTTTGTCCTGTAGGATCCCTGTGAGTTGGAATCGACTTGATGGCAATCAATAACCAAAGGTGAAGTTACAAATCAGGCATCAGTTTATTGATTTGTAATGCAGAATGTGCAATATGTCTCTCCAATGATGGGAAAACTCACGTTCATCATTCACTAACTCAGCAGCTAAAAAACTAAAATAATATCCCAACTTTCTGGAGTTTTTTGGTAGAGTATGTCATCAAAGCAAAGGATGTTGGATGATTTTGTGCTCTTGTGTTTCTGTGCCATACTTTTTTTTTTTGGTATCTGGTTTTTAATACAAACTTTAAAACTTTTTACTACAAAACATTAAGTCATTCTGGATAAAACATAATAAATATCTTTTTTTTTTCTTTAATTGTGATTTGGGTGAAAATTTACAGAGCAAATTCACTTTCCATACAGCAGTTCACATACACTTTGTCTCATGACACTGACCACAATTCACCACAATGCAACAGCACCCCTCCTACTTCCTCCCGACAGTCACTTCATCCCTGTGTCCATCCCTCCATGCACCCCTGCCCCCGAGCTGTCTCCCCGTGAATAAACAACCCTTCTTTCTCCCATGATTGTTCTCTCCAAGGAGTGTATCTATCTCAGATAAATGTTCAACTCCTATGCCTGTCTTTTGTTTGGCTGGAAGCCACAGGTGTGGGTTCAATTCCAGATCTGAAGGGCAGTTAGGGGCCATAGTCTCAGTGGTCCCACCATCTTTGCTATACATTTTGATGGGCTAGTGTTATAAATATTCTTTTGCATACACCCTCAATTTACCTCCCCCTCAATCCCCTTTATTGACCCCACCTAGGAAAATGCCAAACCAGTAAAACCAGTTGCCTTCTATTTGATTCCAAGTCATGGAGACCCCATGTCAAAGTAGAACTGTGCTCCAGAGTTTTCAATGGCAAAACCTCAGCCCTGGTTGAATCCAGTACTCTGTTTACTCTATAACTGCACTTACACAGCTAAATGATGCTGGGGAAAAAACATAACCCAATAGCTCATCTTACTTTAAACTATACAGTGGGTTTTTGGAACCTGGATTCTACTAGATTGCCCTAATCTCTTCACTGTCCCACCTCTGTCCTCCCACCTCCACCATTTCAGACCTTTTCTCTTATCTATCTCTACACTCACTTCTTAGGAGATCTCATCCAATTTATGGCTCTTTAAATACCATCTATATGCTAGTGACTCAAAAATTTATGTCTTTATCTATTCCAGACTCAACTGAACTCCAGACTCATATATCTAGTTGTCCACGAAAGAGTGCCTCTAAGAAAAATAATTTCCTGAATTTTCTCCACAAATCTGCTCTGTCCATTGTCCTCCTCATCTCAGTTCATGGCAACTTCATCTTTCTAGTAGCTCAGGTCACAAATCTTGTAGTCATCCTTGATTTCTCTCCTTCTACCACATTGCAAATGAAATTCATCATCCAATCTTACTGGTTTTACTGCTTCTTTCCACTTCCTCACCCTCATCCAAGCTACCACCATCTCTATCCTAGATTAGTTCCATGGCCTCCAAACCAGGCTTGTTGTTTTTGTCTGTGTCACTAGTCATTGACAATATAAGTTGAATTGTTACTCCTCTGCTCAAAACCTTTGATTGCCTTTTCATCTCTCTTGAGCAAAAACCAAAGTCCTTACAATGTCTACAAGTGTCTGACCAAGGTACTTCTCTGATCTAATTTTGATTTACCATACCTTCCTTTCAACTCTGCTCCACCTACACTGGCCTCCTTGCTCCTCCTCAAATGCATACACCAGGTCCACTCTTGCTCTATACCTTGCACTTGATATTCCCTCTGTCCAGGACATTCTTCCCTTCATTTCCTTCCAGGTACTACTCAAATGATACTGTATAGGTGAGATTCTCTCCAACCTCCTCTACATAAAATTGCAACCTCCTCTATTACTAATTGTGATAGTTGGAGTTGTATCTCAACTTGGCTGGACCACAATTTTGTGTGGTTTAAGCAGTTGTGATGTGGATTATTCCCATGATGGGATCGGATGTACATGTTTTGAGCAGCCAGTCCATTGCAAGGGAGTTTCCCTGGGGGCACATGGCCTGGTTCCAATGTATTTATGGACATCCTAGGGAAAACGAGGCACTCTTATGTGGATCGGGATCCTGTTGTGCTGTCTACAACTGTGAACAATCCACCATTCGGCTTGTGATCTTGGATTTGTCATTCATTGGAGTCAACAGCCAGTATTACTACTGCCTGCCAACCTTGAGCTCGTCAGCCCCTGCAGCTGTATGAGTCAGGAAAAGCCTCTGGCATGATGTTTGATCCAAGAACTTGGAACTTGCCAGCTTCTATAAGTGTGTGAGCCATATTCCTAAGATAACTTTTTTTTTCTCTCTCTCTTTTTCTAAGCTTTCCTGGTTTTGCTTCTCTAGAGAACCCAGCTTAACACGCTACTTATCCTCAGTCCTTGAGTACTTTTCTCCATGGTCTTTCACCATATACCACACCATACATTTATGTGCTCATTGTCTGCTCTGTCCACCCCCTCGCTCCTAGGCTGTAAGCTGCAGGAGAGCAGGAACTTAGTTTTTCTCTCAGCTCCTAGAGTATTTGTTAAGGATCTCTGCTGGTGTAGTGGTTAAGGCACTTGCTGCTAACCAGAAGGTCAGGGGTTCAAATCCATCAGCTGCTCTGTAGAAGATGAGGTGGTCTGCTTCCGTAAAGATTTACAGCCTTGGAAACCAAATGGGGGTTGCTATGATTGGGAATCAACTCAATGGCAGTGAGTTTGGTTTGGTTTGAGAGGATTTGTTGGCTGGATGAGTGAGTGTAGGCAAAGGTCCTTATCAATAAATAGCCTTTCAGCAACTGTTCATTTTTTGATAATTTTGACTCCACAAAAGTTGGATGACTCAGAAACTGGCAGCATTTTCTAGATTCTTCCAGATAGCTGAGTAATTTCCACTTTTAGGATAAAAGAGAAATAATAATCCAGGGCAGGTTCTGCAGTCTGTAGTAAGTCCTGTGAGGGCAGGAACTGTGTCTGGCATATGTTTGGTGCTCATGGATATTTGCTGAGTGAATCAAGAACGTTTACACTTATTCCTGAGAGCAGAGTGGCAGCATAAAGAACTTTAGTGATAATCTGTCAATTTTCTGTGGGGGCTGCATGAGATTTGTACCAGGCAAGTGATCTAACCAAGGTGTGGTCAAGATTATGTGTCAACTTGGCTGGGCCTAGTTTTGAGTGGCTGGGCAGCCAGATGTAGTTACTCCGCATAAGACTGGTAATCAGCTCCATGGTGGAATCTACTGT
Source organism: Orycteropus afer afer (assembly GCF_000298275.1). Classification (NCBI taxonomy): domain Eukaryota; kingdom Metazoa; phylum Chordata; class Mammalia; order Tubulidentata; family Orycteropodidae; genus Orycteropus; species Orycteropus afer. The sequence goes on along the minus strand of NW_006921595.1, from coordinate 10,807,490 downwards.
GAGGAGCTGAGTAGCTGCCTCAGGGGTGTGGTTCTGCTTCCAGTATATAAGGAGAAGCTTTAGGAATGGTCTGTAGCTTTTTGGCATGCTTGAATCCTTCATGTAGCCAAGTCGTTATTCAGCAGCCTGCTATGTTGTCTGCTGATCTTGGGACTCTTAACAGGCTTGAATCAATGGCCTGCCATGTGGTTTGGTAGTTTCAGGACTGTGCCTTTTCACTTGTTGACCTTGGGTTTCTCAGCCTCAGCAGCCAGCAGCTACTTGAGTGAAGAAAGCCTCCAGCTGCAGTGGGCCAGTGAGCCAGAGGCAGAGCTAAAGCCCAAGGGGCTTTCACTCAATCCCTAGAGCTTGACACTTTGAACTTGAACTTCTAGCCTCCAAAACTGTAAGAGAATAACTCCTATTTGTTAAAGCCATTCCATCTGTGGTATTTCTCTTAGAGTGGCACGAAGTAATCAAAACACAAGGTCTCCCAGTTAGGGATCTTAAAAGCTTGCAAGTAGACATCTGGATATAATTATAGGTCTCTCCTCATCCAGAGCAAAGAATGAAGAAAAACAAAGATGTATGGGAACAATTAGTCCAAGGGACTAGTACAGACAGGCAGCTGGGGTGAACATTTGTGTCACACAGATACACTTGTTGGAGCAATCAATCCTAGGAGAACAGAAGGGCAGTGTTTGCACAGGAAGATAGCTTGGAGCACAGGGGAGGAATAAACACAGTGAAGAGGTAACTACAGGGAAGAAGTGGAAAGAGAGCTGTTACATTGTGTGGAAAGGCAGTCAATGAAACAAAATGTGTATGAACTGCTGTATGGAAAATGAATTTACTCTGTAAACTTTCAACCAAATCATGATGTTGTTGTATGCCGTCGAGTCAGCCCCGACTCATAGCGATCCCTCCTTGGGTTTCCGAGGTGGTATCACTACGGAAGTAGGATTGCCCAACCTTCCTTCCAAAGAGTGGCTCGTGGGTTTGAACCGCCAGCCTTCTGGTTAGCAGTCAAGTGCCTTAGGCACTATGCTACCAGAGCTCCTAATCACAATAAAAACTTAAAAAAAAAAAAAAAAAAAGTCTCCCAGTTAACTAGGATTAGGTTGCCCAAGTCGCAACCCAGGGTTATTTTCTGTCCATTGGGGTGTTGGTATCATCTTCAAAGATCCAAGGAAACCTTAGGAACTAAGAGTAAAGAACAAGTGCTTAAAATTGGAAGAGAAAGAGGTGCTGGGATCACAGAGTTTGCATCTCATTCTGTAGCAAAGGATCTGGATTTGGAAACAAACCGGTTGTGAGCTCATATCCCCACAGTGCTATTAAGTAACTGTGAAAGTTCGGTCAAGTTGCTTAACTTCTGATCCTCAATGAATGTTTCTGTCCAACGGAGACTGTCTACTTTAGAGGGCTGTTGTGAGGCTTCTATAGTGGGGTTGCAAAAATGTAACTCAAACTATACCTCAGAAGTGAGACAAAAGATAATTCTTTTATTTTTATCAGTAACTGATATAGGCTTCCTCACAAGTCCCTCATCTACTGGGTAGCAAGAAAAAAAGTAACTAAAGGCCCAATTTTATTTAAAATCTAGTCTAATCTGTTAACAGATTTTTTGGTAATGCTGTCACTTTTGGAGATGATCAATCTCAGATTCCTTAGGCTTTAGCCTCTCAGTAAGATCGCATCTGGATGTATGGAGTGGGGTGGGTGGAAGTGGTGGCTTATGTGAGTTTGTGTCACTGAGGAAAGAGTTGGGTCCTTGGATGAGGTGTCCTTGGTGTCCTCAACCACCTGCCCTGCTGGCCATTTCCTCTCCTCCCTCTTCTGTGCCTTACTCCTCCTCCAGGCCCCCAAAATTTCCTTCTTCCAGACCCAGGAAACACCAAATATTGGGACACACCAAGAATTTCCTCTTTATGAAAGTGTTGTGGCTTAATTAGCATCAAGAGAAACCATGAGTCACGCCTGATTCCTCCACACTCTCCTAACCACATCCTCAAACTCTTGGTCTCTGAGGCCATCCCTCTTCAGTCCACTCACTCCAGTAGCTGAGCCCTGTTACCTCAGCCCCCACTTCAACATCCTATTACAGAGCCTTCTTACCACATGTGATTGTTCCCACTGCCTGCAAGCTCTTCGGAAAGTTGTGTCACAGAGGAAGGAGGTGACATGGCCTCACATTTGAAGAGCTTGACATTTAAAAGAAGAAAGCACAAAAGCAATGTACAAAATTTTAATGGAAGACACACACAGTTGTTACCAACATGCCATTGTTGAAGTCCCAGGACAATGGGCAAATTACAAGGTGGTGACAGTGCTGACCAATGCTGGTTAACAGACTGTGTGGGGGCAGATCTGAACCAAGTGAAGAACCTCTGTGTGTGGTGTGTATGTGTGTAAAATTACCACTAGGATAGCAGCCAAGTTTGAGATCCACTGCATAAGATGATCTTTCCCCTTCTGATGTTCAGTTTAGACAATGGCAGTTAATTCAGAGGACAGCCTGCCTTTAGCTCATTAAAAACATTTCAACAATTATATCAGAGAACCAAAGGTTTTTTTTTTTTTTTTTTTTAAAGCACAGCTAATC
>NW_006921595.1:10742315-10804470 GCF_000298275.1 Orycteropus afer afer | reverse complement strand
TCCGTAGTGATACTGCCTCGGAAACCCAAGGAGGGGTCGCTATGAGTCGGGGCCGACTCGACGGCAAACAACAACAACAACAACAATTAACTTACTCATGATGATAGTTGATTAATATGACAAGAAAATAACATGGCCTGGAAAATTTTATTGCCTCCTCAAAGTCTATACCTTAGAATGTGTTATACCTATTCCAATGATAGCTGACATATTAAAGTGTTCTGAGACTGCCTTTTAACATTTCCTTTTATACCCACAACACATTATTTGAATAATGCTGGAAAATTATTCCAACATTCTTTGAATGGCTGATTTGATTTAGTCCAACAGGCTATTACCATTTAAGAAAACTAGCAATAATTTCCTATCATCTAATACTATGTTCATATGCAAATTTCACCAATTGTGCTCAAAATGCCTTTTATAGCTTTTTTTCCTTTTAAACCAGGATCCAATCAAGGTTTATGCACTGTTTCTGGTTGTCTGTTTTAGTGATTTTAAGGGTACAGAGATGTGACTTTATGTGTGTAACTCCATGATCAAGCACACTGTGTAACATAAATTTATCAACTGAGTCAAAAAAAACCAAACTCACTGCCATCAAGTCGATCCCAAATTATAGCAACTCCTCCTTGGGTTTCCAAGGCAGTATCTCCATGGAGGCAGACTGCCCAATCTTCCTTCCGAGGAGTGGCTGGTGAGTTTGAACCACCAGCCTTCTGGGTAGCAGTCAAATGCCTTAGGCACTAGGCCACCAGAGCTCCCACTGGAACACTGTTGTTGTTGTTATGTGCCGTCGAGTCAGACCTGACTCAGAGCGATCCCTCCTTGCGTTGCTAAGGCAGTATCACTATGGAAGTAGATTGCCCAACCTTCCTTCCGAGGAGTGGCTGGTGGATTTGAATAGCCAGCCTTCTGGTTAGCAGAATGGAACATTAGTGAAGACTAAAATATTTTTGAGGAGCTCTGATGGCACAGTAGCATAGTGCCTAAAGCATTTGACTGCTAACCAGAAGGCTGGTGGTTCAAACCCACCGTCACTCCTGGAAGGAAGGTTGGGCAATCTACTTTTGTAGTGACACCACCTCGGAAACCCAAGGAGGGGTAGCCATGAGTAGGATACGACTCGACAGCTGTGTGTGGGATGGCATAGTGAGTGCCTAAGGCTCTTGACTAGCTCTTGACTGCTAACCAGAAGTCTCGTGGTTCAAACCCACCAGCCACTCCTTGGAAGGAAGATTAGGCAGTCTACTTCTGTAGTGATACTGTCACTATGAGTTGGATCCAACTCGACAGCAGTGAGTAAAAGTATCTTTGGCATTTCCAAGGACACTTCTTAGGTATACCCATTGAATCTGGGTAATTCTGACTCAAAGAGACCTTATAGGACAGAGTAGAACTGCCATATAGAGTTTCTAAGGCTGTACATTTTTATGGAAGCAGACTGCTACATCTTTCTCCAGCAGAGCTACTGGAGGGTTCTAACCACTGACCTTTTAGTTAGCAGTCAAGTGTTTATGACCACTGCACTACCAGGGCTCCTTACTTAGGTAGGAGAGACAATTAAGTCATTCTTCTTGTTGTATGCTGTTAAGTAGGTTCCAACTCACAGAAACCCTACATGACAGGGTAGAAAAAGGGCCATTAAATGGTGTGAGTAGCGTTTTCCTTCTTCATGTTAGAACACGAATGATGGTATTTCCACAGCACGCTGGGCTAGAGGGAGGAGGAGGGGCCTGTCTGGAGTGCTTCAGAAATGCTCAAAGTATCTTATCTTCAACCCTCATCACTTTAGGTGGCCTGGTGTGTTCTTCTTTGGAGGTTTAGGCAAGGGTCTCCCCATTCTGTCCCCTCTTAGGAGCCACATATACCCATTAACCTTGAAAGATAAAGACAAAGGTGGCCTTTTTCCATGTTATTTATTCACAGCCAACTAGCTACATGAGGGGAGAAACAAATCAGTAACATTTTTTGGGGGAGGCATAAGAGTATGGGTGTAAAGGTGGGATTGAAACAGAAAAGAATTTTACAAACAGTTAAATGGAAGATTTACAAATATCCATTAAAAAAGACAGTAGCCTCTGAGGGGTACCAGAGGAGTAAAATCAAGTAGCAACTTCTGATTTCCGCAAACCAAAGTCTCTGAAAATGGTTCACATTCTAGGCTGCCGTCATTTGCAGATACTCATGTGATACCTATTTCCAATGCAGAAAAAGAAACACTAACACAAGGAACAGAGAAATACAATGCTGAGGAAAATCAAGCACATGAAAATAGCCATCATCTTGTAGCAAAAATAGATTTATGGAGATGTCAGTATCAAAATTAAAGACATTCAAATAAATGATGCCAATACATTGGAACCATCCTTTCTAAGATTATAAGAATGACTTCGTATTGCTCCTACTAATGACTAAAGTCTGAGGAAATTCTATGACAGCTGAAAGGCATAATTTATGGTAGAGCAGGGTTTGTGAAGATGGTGCATGACCAGGCAGTGTTGCCTTCTGTTGTACATAGGGTCTCTCTGAGTTGGAGCCGACTTGACGGCACCTGACAACAACAACAACAACAACAACAACAACATATGTAGGAGGCCTACCTCAAGGCTCAACAGCCAAACTAAGACTTAACTATTTTTCTCTTAGGCTTGACATATTTAATGGTAGAATAAGACTACTCACCAAAAATCTGGAAAACACAGATGAAGGATAATGTTTGAAGCCCAAGCCAGTGATTTGTTGGAACTAATTCAAAGAAGAATATGAGAAAAGCAGCAGTCCAAATGAAATAAACATTAAAAATATAATCAGTTTTTATCTACTTTTTTCTCCTCCAGAGAGTCCCACAGGAAGCATATGAAGACAGTGGGGCTGTCAAGCATTCTGGATACTTGATGGGTAACTGGGCTGCTGTCCTAAAATGAACTCCATCTGTTTTGTCAGTACTTGAACCAGCCAGGCTTCCGAGGGATGAACTGCCTGACGAGGCAGCCCTGAGACCTAAGAACATATCTGACTCAGGAAAATGACCAGTCTTAGGGTGCTTTGGAGTCCCTGGCTGGTACAATGGTTATGGACTTGGCTACGAGTGAAAAAGTTACAGGTTCAAGTCTACCCAGAGGTGCCTTGGAAGAAAGGCTTGGTAATCCACTTTTGAAGAAAAATTGGCCAATGAAAATCCAATGGAGCACTGTTCTATGCCGACACATGAGGTTACCATGAACCAGAGCCAACTTCGCAGCTTTGGAGCCTGGGAGGGAACTGATCTGCCCCAGTTGCTACACTGGAGCCTGGTGACTTGTTTCTCTATGGCTTTCCTGCAGTTTGGAAAGTACTGAGCAGAACAGGAACATCTGAAGTACCACATTGTTGGCTGCAAAAAAATCCCTTTCCCAGTATATCTGTGTAGCTCACTATTAATTTGGGTAGAAATAATCAGGAAAAAAATGGAGGTTTTAAAACATGTATCTCAAATGGTGCAGCGATTGGCATTATTTAATTGTGAGCCCCAAAAATTAAATTCTATCTTAGTTCTTCCCAACCAGTGCCATGTTTCTGTTGTTTTTTTCACCATAAAAATAGAAAATTCCCTTGTGATATAAAATAGGTGGAAAAGTGCTATTGACAATAGGGACAGAAGGGGGTGTGTAGAAAAAAAGCCATTTCTCTCTCAAGGTAGTTTCGAGAACATAATAGCAGGATACATCACCAAGCTGTTTAAATGTCAGAAAAGCCCTTTATAGATGCTTTTAGATCTGCATATAGTTCTGGATCCTATACTAATTCAAAACGCCACTGCCATCTTATCTAGAAAGACTACAGAGGTGATAATTGGTCTAGTTATCTGATTGAAAATAAAGCATTAGAGTAATTGAAATAATAGCATGGGGGCACAATTAAAGAATTTCCAAGTACCACAGGACAAAGTTATATCCAATCAGGCTGTAGGTTTTGTTGTTGTTTTCTTTTTTGAGCCAGCCCCTGGAGCAGGCCTATTTAACAGCCAATCTTACTAAAATTCTACATCTGCCCTCACATTGTGAAAACTAGATTTATTTTCCCCTTGAGTACCCTTAAATCTCCAGCCAGCTTCCTCATGTCTGTGAGCAGAATTTGGATGGATGCTTTAAAAGAAAAGAACAAAGAATATGACAAAGAATGAGACTGTGTCATTCGACTGCTTAGAATGGAAATGGTATGCACATTGTGTTCATCCTGATCTCTAGATAAAATGGAACAAGTGAATCCAATATTTAATCAGTCATTTACTGTTTAAAAATGCCAGTCACCCACTTGCAAATTCTAAAAGGCTTCTGATCTACTTTAAATAACTCTCCATTCTGAAAATGTGATACTGTCCAATTGGTTATGTGGGGTGACATTAAAAGTCATGCATTCTTTTTCTGCTATTTAGTTTACTCTTCATTCACAGCATCCCACATGCTCTGAGATTCTTTATGTATCTAAAAATAATTTTTTTCTGAGGAAATCTTCTAACCATATCATTATACTTTATATTCCATAGGATTGTTATTGACATTAGAGCAGAAGGCTTAAAAACTAGGCTTTGGTTTTAATGCAATCTGGAACTGAACTGATAATACAGTTCAACTATTGCACAAATTATATTATTGTTACTTGAAAGAACACATTTAGAAAGACAAGATTTCCCCTTTCAGTAGTTTTAATCTCTATTATTTGAGACTGCTGCAAAACTCACAAAAGAGTGACATGGATACGTGTAGGAAAGAGTAAGAAGACATTGAGGGCTTTATCAGCACAGAAACAATACAAAGGAAGAACATCAACTCTACATTTGTCTATAAGGCAGATGGTTAAACTTTGTATACAAGATCTAAAATATGGTGCTTAGTAAGAGGTAGAAAATACCAAAACAGTATGTAAGAAAGACATGTACAGTTCTTTAACACAATTAGTTATTTCACTAACTTTTTAGAAAGCCAAACTGAGGTGTGGAATGCTCTGTAGGTTTTACATTAAACTGGGACATTCCACACTCAACAGAGCTGTGGCTTAATGGGAAGGGAGCAGAGGAGGGTGGGAAGCAGGAAACAGTTTCTTAGCTTGTCAAGGATTCAGCTCTCACTAAAGAGAATTTTCCCATTGCCTCTCTGGGATGCCGTTATGGCATTTAATTAACGGGGCAACAGGGTACAATTTTGCACATAAGGCAATAGATCTATGAGCACAACTGTGTCCTCTTTCAGAAGGTACTATAAAACTTTCTATAAAAACGTGCGTTCCATTAATCCTATACCATCCCTTAACCACAAAATGCAAATAGAAGGATTCTTCAGATTCCAGCACCAGCGGAATTGTTCTGTATGAGCAATTCAAGAGCTGTCTGAGGCAAAAAGATCTTGGAGCTACCAAATTAAACTTGGGTAGCTTATGCATGGGTGAGTAACCCCGAGTGTTTTTCTGATTTCTTAATGCACCTGGGAGAGATTGCTATATATTTTTTTTTCCTCCAACATAATTCCGTAAGGCATAATGTTAGTTTGAATTTTCCCTAACCTTTGGAAAATTAGTGTTAAAGCTTCTTTTTTAACCCACATGTTAACATTCAATCTTTCATTTTTATTAAATTAGTTCATATATAAAAAGAAATATCAAGGTGCTCTACATTCATATAAACAATCATGGTAACATTTGAAATTGTAAAGAAATCCACTGAAGAAAATATATACTTAAATACTTACAACGATAAGCACAATTGATCATTCTAGATAATACCTTTTAAATATACAGACACAGGTTTGTGCTGCCTCAGAAAGCAAAAACGAGAGAAGTACACTGATGTATCTTTCTTCTTCTTTCCTTTTTCACCACAAGACAGGATGGTCCAGTTTGGAAAAACCAAGATCTTTTCTAAGTTCCAAGTAGGTGCCATTGCTCACCCAAGAGTCATCACTGGATTTCCTGTCAAACAAACAATCTTTTGAAGACTCCTGAAAATATTCTCATGTATTCAATTTCTTTCTTTTCCTCCCTCCCTCTTCATCCCCTCCTCCCTCAGGACATCATTCTCACATGTATTCAATGTCTCTGATAGTCCAGTATTAGGAGAGTGAGGGAACTGGAAGCCGGGAAACCATTTTTGTTACTTCTAGCTTTAACTTTTCAAACATAAAAAAACAAACAGAACAGTTGCACTGAATCCATGCTCACTTGTGGTGAACCCACGTGTGTCACAGTAGAACTGCGCTCCACAGAGATTTCAGCGACTCATTTTTCAGAAGTACATCACTAGGCCCTTCTTCCAAGGTGCCTCTGGGTAGACTCAAATTTGCCACCTTTCAGTTAGCAGCCAAGGACAGGACTGTTTATACTACCCATGCAAGACACTGTGAAACATGCTGCTTCTGCGAGAAGCGTAAGGGTACAATGGGGAGGAGTTTGTTGTATATAAAACATGGCTTAGCTATGACTATGTAGCTACAAATCAACCAGGTTGTTCATTTGAAGTGATACGTTAACATAAAAGGGAACCGGAAGCCGTAAGAGTCTGAGAGAATAGGCTTGGTTCAATATTCTTTGAATAGATGATATATTATATAGATCAAAATCCAAAACATACAAATGGTGTATAGTAAAAGTTTTCTTTCTATCTTTCTTTGTTAGTCTCCCAGTTCTTCTCTTCAGAGGCCACGATGTTATCAATTTTGTTCTTTCAGAGAAATTTAATGCACATGAGTATACACAGACTCTACCCTTCTCTTACCTTTTTAACACAATGGTAGCATAAGGGGTGTTCAACCCCTTGATTTTTTCACATGATAATATATATTGGCAATCTTTTCCCATTAGTACAATAAGGCAGGGGTCAGCAAACTATGGCCCATGGGCTAAATCCAGCCTTGTGCCTATTTTTATAATGTTTTATTGGCACACATCAATGACAATCAGCCACTGGAAACCCTGTGGATGTTTTCAAGCTTAATGGTAGTGTTGAGTCACTGCTACCTAGACTTTGTGGCCCGTAAAGCCAAAAATATTTACTATGTGACCCTTTATGGTGACCTCAGCAGTAAGGGATTCTTCATTTTCTTTTTAAACTGTTGCATGATGTTCTAGTGCATGGATGGGCCACATGATTTAGTTAACGAATACTCTACCGATAGACATTTAGGTTGTTTGTAAACTTTGTTGTTGTTATGTGCCGTCGAGTCGGCCCCAATTCATAGCGACCCCTCCTTGGGTTTCCAAGGCAGTATCACTATAGCAGTAGATTGCCCCATCTTCCTTCCGAGGAGTGGCTGGTGGGTTTGAACAGCCAGTCTTCTGGTTAGCAGTCAAGTGCCTTAGGCACTATGCTACCAGAGCTCCTTGTAAACTTAAGCTATTGTAAACAAAGCATATGTTAGTTTGTGAGCATGTGAGTAAAGTTACATAAAAATTCCCAAAAGTAGGACTGCTGGATCTTTTATAAACACATTCTAACAACAAGAGTGGAAAGTACCTGTTTTCCCATACTCTTAGGAGCATAGACTTTTATCATACTTTTTCACCTATTACAATAAAGGGATGTATTTAAAATGAGCCAATCTGCATACGAAACACTCTTCTATACAGTCAAACCAAACCACTTGCCATTAAGTAGATTTCAACTCATGGTGACTCTGTATGTTGCAGAGAAGAACTGTGCTCCATGGTATTTTCAAGGCTGTGACCTTTCAGAAGCATATTGCCAGCTCTTTCTTCCAAGGTGCTGTTGAGTGGATTAGAACCACCAACCTTTCAGGTAGTACTCAAGCACTTAACTGTTTGCACCATCCGAGGAATCCACTGTATAGCAAAGAGGCTCTATTCTGCCTGAGCTGTAGACTCCACTTGAAATCTCCAGTGATGTTTTCACTCTTTCTCAGTAAGTGTTAATGCATCCATCCAAGTCCCCAAGTCCCAAGCAGGACTGCTACTGCTGAACAGCTCTTGGTTTTTCTCCAGTGTTTCAACACTGTGATAATTATATAATCCAAAGGAAGAATCACTGCCACCTCAGTTATACTTTTTATATGGTTGGGATCACAGCCTACATACATTTTATAGTTTGCATGTAAACGTTAATTATTTTCCATAGTGCTCCAAAAATGTGTGAGGTCATTTTAACGCTTTCACATTAGATTGAGTTGATGTGTCTCCTTAGTTCTTGAGACCGCTTGATTACTCACAATTTTTAAGGACCCTAAAAAATACAGTAATAAACATCTTTTTTAAATGCAGATTTTCCTTTTCTAGAAATAAAACTAGCTGATTTATGAAAGAAAAAAAAGAAAAAAGAACCAACCTGCTTAAGGGTACATGTATGTATCTATCAACTGGTCAATCTGTTGTTAATCTATCTTCTTGCCTTTGTCAAAAAAAAAATTCAAGGTGTGTATATTATTTATTTAGGAGCTCTGGTAGCATAGTGGTTAAAGCACTTGACTGCTAACCAGAAGGCTGGCGGTTCAAACCCATCAGCCACTCCTCGGAAGGAAGGTTGGGCAATCCTACTTCCGTAGTGATACTGCCTCGGAAACCCAAGGAGGGGTCGCTATGAGTCAGGGCTGACTCGATGGCACATAACAACAACAACAATATTATTTATTTATTTTTAAAAGGAGCTCTGGTGGTATAGTGATTAAGGCATTTGGTTGTTAACCAAAAGGTCTGTGGTTCGAATCTACCAGCTGCTCTGCAGAAGAAAAATGAGAAGAGAAAATGAGTCTCTTTGGAAATGCAATGGCAATCGCTATGAGGTGGAATCAACTTGGTGCCAGTGAGTTTGGTTTGGTTTTGCTATCTTATTTTTCAAATGTTTAAATGATGATATAAATATTTTGAGATGAGACTCTGGCCAGTTGAGTTTCAACCTGCTTGTATCCTGAATTTATAGAAATTATCAGAAGGGATTTTACAATGTCTACAACAACTCTATGGAAAAGAGTATTTTTGAAATAAAACATTAATTGTTACTATTTTGCTGTTTGGAATATGTATTTTATTACTAATGATGATAGACTATTGATGATGCTGCCCACTAAGCCAAAACAATAACAAACCTAAAAAAACTACTGCTTGCCCCAAAAGCAAGACTGGGATGAAAGGGGTGGGGCAGAGGCTTGCTGCTTTTCTACAAGTGCCTGTTTCCATTTGAGTTTTAAAAAACAAACAAATGAAAATCTAAAACTGTATAGAGCCTTTGCCTCATAGTCAGGAGAGCCAGGCCCTATTCTGGAACATTCTACTGGGTCCTTCACCAAAATTCACCTATATTCCTGGGCCTGCCTTTCTTATGAAGGAAAATAAAAAGGGAGAATGATCTCTGATGAACCTTCTAAATCTTTAAGGCTGTTTTTTTTTGTTTTTAACAAGACCATCTTAGCAAGTCATTTTTAAAATAACAGTAAATGTTCCAAATCTAAGTTCTTATATAATGAGACTTCTGCAATTCAAGAATTAGACTATTTGGAATTTACATTTTGGTAACAGTAGTGTGATAATTAATTATCTATGTCATTGTGTACAAAATAAGCTGGCTTGGAATTGGGGGCTAGGTTCAGGTAGTCTCTCCTAGCTTCCTTCACAAGCGACTTACTGAGTACCTCCTCTGCACACTCTCTGGTTAAGGCCAGTGGGGCAGCTGGGAAAGACTAAGGGAATCAAAAAAGGTAGTATTCCAGTCCAAGGAGAACACTGGGAAGGTGAGCCCAAAGGCAAATGCTCTTAGACATTCAGCTCCCAGAAGAGATGAGAGAAGTTTTACCACTTTGAAGCAGGAAATACACTGAGAACACACTCATCCAGGCAGGGGACAGTCCTGTTCACTCTCTTCACACCAGAAGCACCAAGTGTGGTCAGGACCTATCAACCAACGACCCACATGGTCCAGGCACACACCTGAAAAACCGAGGCTGGTGTTCCAAGTTATTTTCTTCTAACACTCGCCGCCTTTCTCTCTGTAGCTGTTCAATCCTCTGCTTCTGTATTTCAGCTTCTTCTAAGTTACCTTCTTCTAGAAACCTGAAGCATTGAGGAGAAAATGAACCCACATATCAATTCCAAGAAAACACAGTAAGTGCAACTAAACTTGCATGTATCAAAGACTCCAAACCAAACCAAACTCACTGCCATCAAGTTGATTCCAACTCACAGCAACCCCCATTGGGTTTCTGAGGCTATAAATCTTTGCAGAAGTCAATTGCCCCATCATCCTCCTGCAGAACTGCTGCTGAGCCTGATCCACTATGCCACCAGAGCTCCTCAAAATGCTTTCTCATACATAAGAAACCCTTAAAATAGTATTTTGAGGTAGTTAGGAAAGGTATCGTTTTTTGAATTGGTTATATATTCACATGGTTCAAAATATTTTATCTATGAAAATATATTTGGGGTAGTTTCTCTCTCATTTCTTTGTCTAATTCCACTTTTTTTTTCCCCCCATCCCACTCATCTTTACCCTCCTCCCACATCAGGTAACCCACTATTACCAGTTTCTTGTGCATCCTTCTAGAAATTCTTTATCTATATATAAACAAACATTAACATATACCCTTACCTCCTTCTGTTTAAAACATAAATGGTAGCATGTTACACATACTGCCTATATCTTAATTTTTTTTAATTTTTAATTTAACAATATTTCTTATAATTTTCCTTATCAGTACATTAAATAAAAAATTGCCGTCAAGTCAGATCTGACTCAAAGGGACCCCTCCTTGGGTTTCTGAGGCAGTATCACTACCAAAGTAGATTGCCCAACCTTCCTTCTGATAAGCGGCTGGTGGGTTTGAACCACCAGCCTTCTGGTCAGCAGTCAAATGCCTTAGGCAGTATGCCACCAGAGCTCCCATCAGTACATAGACATCTTTAATTTTTTAAACTGACTTTTCTATTGTGTGAATGATCTAATTTAAATAATTCCCTATTGACAAACATTCCCAATTTTTTAATGTTGCAATTAATGCTGCAATGAATGGCCTTGTGTATCTGCCATTTTGCACATGAGTAAGCATATCTGTAGGAGCCTGGTAGCATAATGGCTAAGGCACTTGACTGCTAACCAGAAGGCTGGCGGTTCAAACCCACCAGCCACTCCTCGGAAGGAAGATGGGGCAATCTACTTCCATAATGATACTGCCTCGGAAACCCAAGGAGGGGTCTCTATAAGTTGGGTCCGACTCAATGGTACACAACAACAACAACAACAACAAGCATATCTGAAGCAGAAATTTCTAGAAGTGGTACTGCTGAGTTAAAGGGTATGAGAATTTGTAATTTGTATATTATAGAACTGTCCTTTATGAGTGCCATAGCAATTTTTAAAAAATGTTTATTGTAACTTGGGTGAAAGTTTACAGAGCAGATTCATTTGCTATACAACAGTTCATACACATTTTGTTTCATGATATTGACTGCAATTCCCTACAGTATAACAGCTCTCTTCCCACTTCCTCCCTGTAGTTACCTCTTCCCTGTGTCCTTCCCTTCCATGCATTCCCACCCCTTCCCCCAAGCTGTCTCCCTGTGCAAACACTGCCCTTCCGTTCTACCATGACTGATTACTCCAAGGAGTGTAACTACCTCATGTAAATATTCACCCCACATGCCTGTCTATTGTTTGGATGGAAGCCACAGGAGTGAGTGAGTTCAATTCCAGACCTAAAGGGTATCTAGGGGCCATAGTCTCAGGGGTTTGTTTCACCAGGCTCTATCAGACCAGCAAACTTGGTCTTTTTTTTTTTTTCATGGTTTTGAGTTTTGTTCCACATTGTTCTCCCACTCTATCCAGGATCTCCTGCACCGATGCCCCTCTAAGTGGTTGACAGTGGTAACCAATGTTAGATCTCAGTATTGCAAAGTGATTCAGATTTGGGGATGGGGAGAGTACTGTGCCCCTCACTCTTTCAAACACATAGTAAGAAGGTAAGTTCTTCATTATATGCAGTAAAATTAAACACTCTTTTGATATTTCAGTGAGATGGGTCTCTACCATGAACAAAGGCCACGCAACACAAAGACCTAAGCTGGGCTCCATTTCTTCGCTGCCACCATTGCTTAAAGCTTCTCTGTAGCTACACCTGATGACATCATCTACCTCAGCCAGGCTCCTCTGTTGCCCCAGGGCTGTTGATAAGAGTTTTTGTAAAGAGTTTTACATTTTTGGAGAAAAAGACCTTAAAAGAAATCCTTACCTCTGGTCTGGTCTAAATCGAGTGTCAGTAGGTGGTAATAAAGACTTTGACAATGGATCCATTTCATTTAATTCTAGGGCAAACTGTGTGAAGCCATAATATTGCTCATAGCCTTTGGGCATAGGATCTAAAAGAAAAAGAAATCATTTATCCCTAACTTGCATTTCATTTCTGTTACAATTTAATTTCTTCATTTTCTTTGTCTCTAGCCAGCTATAATTTTTTCTTCTCCACTCAGCTCTGAACAGTTCCAATTCTATGAAAATATTCTGGCTAAGCAAAAGGTGCTGAATATTTCTTTATAAATTTTCTTTTCTGTAAATTTTTTCTATCTGCAAGGATAAGCCCTCTTTTGTCTGGGACATATATATATAACTTATATAATGCTGTGAATTTTCATTTTACACCGTTTATGCTATAAAAACAACTTATTAAAATAAGCATGTTCAAAACGTCCTGGTAAGTTGTTCCTGAGTAACAAGATTCTCTACAGAACCCATTTTCTCATTTGAGGGATGTCAAAGTCTCCCAAGACTCTTTCTATCTAGTACCTAAAACAGTGCTGAAGCCATAGCAGGGTGTCAATAAATGTGCATTCTCTTCTTTCATTCCTATCCTTTTCAACAACTCTTGTCCTCCTTCCCAAATCTTATATATTAAAATTCAGAACCTTTAAGAGTATTGCCTTATCTTGAGTTCTAGCTAAAAATAATATTGGGTAAATTGAGTGTAGACAAAAAAAGAAAAATCTACAATAGTTCTTGCTATTTCACACATACAAATGCAAATGCTTTCTCTGAACTTTTCTGTAGATCTTTTTTTTTGAATATTCATAAATTCTTCTTGTAACTAGTCTTGAGTTTCTTATATATTAAGTGTGAACATAATGGAAAAGCTTCCTATTGTGCCTTTAAAAATCTGCCTCTGCCCCCACCTCAGCAGCCAACAGAGAGCGAATATTGGTAGACCAAATAATGGCCTTCCAAAGATGTCCATGTCCTAATCCCTGGAACCTGTGAATATATTACCTTGCAAGGCAAAAGGACTTTGCCAAACATGATTACATTAAGGATCTTGAGACTGAGAGGTTTTCCTGGATTATCCAGGGAGGTCCAATGTAATCACAAAGGCCTTTATAAGAGGAAGCCAGGAAGGTCAGAATCAGAAAGACAGAGTGGAAGATGTTACTCTGCTGGCTTTGAAGAAGGAGGAAGAGGCCACAAGCCAAGGAATGCCAGCAGCCTCCAGTTAGAAAAGGCAAGAGAGTAGATTCTCCTCTCAAGCCTCCAGAAACAATACAGCCCTGCTAACATCTTGAGTTTAGGACTTCTGACCTTGAGAAGTGTAAGATAATATATTAGTGCTGTTTTAAGCCACTAAATTTGTGGAAATTTATTGTAACAGCAATAGGAAACCGGTACATGAAGAAAGTGGTTTTTTTGGAAGGTGGGCCAGAAAGGCTCATGTTGTTGTGGTTGCCATGTGCCTTCGAGTTGGAAGGTTGGGCAACCCTACTTCCATAGTGATACTGCCTCGGAAACCCAAGGAGGGGTCACTATGAGTTGGGGCCTACTCGACGGCACACAACAACAACAACAACATAGGGATCCCTCCTTGGGTTTCCGAGGCAGTATCATTATGGAAGTAGATTGCCCCATCTTCCTTCCGAGGAGTGGCTGGTGGGTTTGAACCACCAGCCTTCTGGTTAGCAGTCAAATGCCTTAGGCACTATGCTACCAGAGCTCCCAGAAATGCTCATAGCCAATGCAAAGACATAAAGTCAACGGAATAGAATAGCGTCCATTTAAACAGCATTCCTTCATCCAGGCACTACTTTAACACACTAGAGAGGAAGGACGTTCTCATCTGTGATATACAGTTTAAACAAAGGACAGGCCATATGTCTTAGTTACCTGGTGCTGCCATAACACAAGATACACCAAGTGGGTGGCTATAAAAAACAGAAATTTCTCTCAGTTCTAGAAGCTAAAAGTCCCAATAAGGGTCTCAGCCATGTTAATTCCTTCCTTGTCTGTAGTCCTGGGCATTCCTTGGTTACTTGGCATAGTCTCTGTTTTCTCCCTTTTATATCTATCTCTGTGTGTCACCTGATCGTTTTATAACTAAGAAGTGATTAGATTTAGAACACTCTACTTGGGCATGATCTAATTAACATAACAAAAACCCTATTTCTAAACTGGATTATATCCACAAAGTATGTTGTGTTATTGTTATGTGCCTTGGAGTCAGACCCGACTCATAGCGACCCTTCCTTGGGCTGCTGAAGCAGTATCACTACAGAAGTAGATGGCCCAACCTTCCTTCCAAGGAGTGGCTGGTGGGTTTGAACCTCCAGCCTTCTGGTTAGCAGTCAAGTGCCTTAGGCACTATGCTACCAGAAGCGCCTATCCACAAAGTATAGGGGTTAGAGTTCCAACACATTTTAGGGGGACACAATTCAATCCATAATAGTGTATCTCACTCATAAAATTTCACATGTGTCTCTGAACCCTGAAGCTAGAGAGAAGGCCACTGTTGCTAATTCATTCTAGCTTCATGGCAACCTCTGTGAGCATGATGGAAGATGTGGTTAGTATCCATTGAAAGAAACATTTCTGGGTGCCTTCTCAACAGTCATTCCCTTTCTAACTTGCTAATGGAACACTGCTACTATTCATGTGGCACTGTGCCTTCTCTGAAGGATGAATGTAGGCCAATCTGAATTTCTCTATCCCAACCCTTTGCCACTAATTGGTTCAGGAATGGGTTGAATCCAGTTCAGGTTGAGATATAAAGACATATTTGCTGGGGGTTTCTGGAAAATATTTCATTCCTGAAAAAAGAGGCAGGAGAGAGGAAGCTCTTTTATCATCCCTCTTCTCTATTTGGTCTGCTGTCATGTGGGCATATGGTATTGAATTGTGACATTTTACAACCATGAGGGGAAACAGCATCAACACACTGGGAAAGGCAGGATGGGTTCTCAATGATCTATGTCCTCGACACACATACACTGCCTAAACCACTCTGGGCCTACCCATTTCTTCTCTTATTGTTAAGTAATAGCACACAACCTAATGGTTTAAACCACTATTAGAATGATTTTTTCTTTTTTTGTTTGTTTTTATCAGCCTAAAACATCCTAACAAATGTATCTCAGAACAATGGTATTATAATATAACTTTGACTTGGAAACAACCTATTTATCAGATTAGAAGATGGACTAAGGTCTTAAAAACACTGTGGGGACATGCTGGATTTGGGTTTCCTAGCCTTTCTCCTCGATGGCTCAAGGATTCAGCATCCTTCTGGAATCACAGGAGAGATCAGAGTGGCCCATGGTATTAGGCAAACTTGGAAGACCCCTTGTATAAACCCCAAGTCACTCTGCCTTTCCAAAAACTTTTCTCTTTGTCCCTACTCTAAAATGGTTTCTTGTATTTCACTGACATTCCTTCTTAGTGTCCACTATAGGCCCAGGAGTGATGTTCAGTGCCTGTGTTGACTGGAAGATTCCCTCCGAGAATGATCAGGGGTTGGTATTGGCTTCATTCCAGAATTAAGATTTCAGGCCCTAACAGCCAGATGGAGGTGTTACTGAGAAGCATGACAATGAGTCTGAGATATAATTAGATTAATACAATAAAGCCCAGTGCCTCCAGTATAGTTCAAGCAGGTAGAGACTGAAGAATGTGATGGACATTGATGTCCTTGGCTCCTCTGTTGCACCCTTCCCCCCCCCCCCCCCCCCCCCCCCCGCCTCGGGCTGGGCTGAGGAACACAGCACTAACTTGCTCTCCAGACACAAGTGGATGAGGAGGAGCCACCGCAGTAGATGCTTTCATGCCATTTCCCAAACAGTCGATGCACTGCTTTCCCACTCTTGTCAAATACTGTGCCTTCAATCTCATGGGCGTTAGTGCTCCAGTATTTTGCCTAGAATCCAAATAAGAGTTGTTGGTTTAGTGCTTTGAGGTCAACTTATTCCAGATACGAAGAAAAGGAAAAGAGAGGGAGTGAGTGAGTGTGTACCACAAGAGCAGTTCTATGCTACAGATACGTTGCCAGTTCTAGGTTTTGTGTTTTCAATTGTACTTTCAGTTATGTATAAGAATTAACAGTTAACACTCTCTTTGCAGTTCGTACTTGAATAACCAACATTTACGCAAGATACATTTTTTTTCCTACTTAAACTTCAACAATGTAGGAAGAAAAAGCTCAGTTCTACTCTTAGATATTTGCCAAATAGCGTGGTTGGCCTTTACAACCCCTCAAAGGGGGTCTTCCCTGTCATTGTGGCCTGATGGTAATTTAAAAGAAATTTAACTCACTTACTCTTTTCTCCAAAGGCATTAGGCAAAAATTAATCAAGATGGTTGCTGAATTTTCAGTTTCTTTTATTTTTCCCAAAACTAGGTGTGTTCATCCAAGCCACAGGAACCTTATGTAACCTGTATTCACATTGTGTTTTGGTCAGTCTGAAAAGACTTTTTGGTTTTATACAGTAATTTACTAGAGCCAGCAGAGGGAGCTCTAACTCCCTAGAGTTGAAATTTTCAAAACTCCCAGCCAGTTACCTGGCTGTCTTAAAAAAAATCTCTATGAAAGAACAGAAGGTATTTCTTCATAAATCAAAAATGTTTAGTACTATTTTCAGCTGCAACAGAATTCATATTTGGAAACCAATAAAATTGAGTGGCATTTTCAGGCCGTAATCTGGTGGTTTGGCTTTCCCATCCCAAGGCTGAGGTAAAAATAGGAAGAAGACTACAAACGGTAGAGGGCCTGTTATCATTGCGAGGGTAGCTTTCACTCTGAGTAATATGGAAGCTATTGGTGGATTCTGGTTAAAGAAATGATATGACATGACTAATGCTTTAAAGGATCCCTCTGGCTACTATATTGAGGAAAGATCTTATGGGAATAAGGAAGGAGGTGGGGAGACCCACAGGGGACCTTGGCCGTGGTCCAGGAGAAAGAGATGGGGCTGGGACCAGGGAGTCCTGGCTCTGCTTGTCTGCTGTCACAAAGGTAAAGGTGAAAAACTCCCCTATGCTCCAAGGCTCTGGTTCTGCTATAGCCCTTCCAGGGTCAGAGCTCACATGGCCTCCTGGGTTACCTTGATAAAATTCACTTTGCAGTGGCAGGAATCATCACTCAGGTTCTTGATGACTATCTCCCCATAGTGTTCAATCCACCTCTGTCCGCTTAAGATGTTATGGATGCAGGAGGTCACTTTGTTCCATTCAAAATGATCTCCAAATCTACAAAGAAGGAAAAAGGGAAAGTAATGATTCCCACAAGAGTACTGCTATCCTATAAAATGAGCCGTGTAATGAAGGCCTCATTCTTTCATTCAGGGACTCAACACAGAGTGAGTGCCTACTCTGTGCGAGGCATCCTATGTGCTGTTACTCCCCTAAAGAAGCATGCACTGAGAGGACAACAGTCAGATCTGTGGACCCTGGAGAGGCCTGGTGACCTCCAGGAATAACCCACTCCATCTTTTACAGAGGACACTGAGAGCCTGCATAGAAGAATTTTCACAATCATATGTATCGATATATCTATATGTATAAATACATACACTTAAACCTTTTACAATGAGAAAGTATTCAGATATTACTTATGGAGTTAAATAATAATTATGAAGCTAGTAATAATAAGACCAAACACTTACATGGCACGTGCTATGTACCAAGGCTCCTTTAGGTGCTTTAAATATATTGCTTATTTAATCTTTACAATAGGTCCATTAAGTAGGTTGTTTGTTATCCTCATTTTACAGATAAGGGGACCAATGATCATAAAGGCAAAGCATTGTGCCTAAGACTTAGAAGTTGTAAGTGCAGAGCTAGCACTCAAATCCAGGCAGTCTGGTTACAGAGTCTACACTATGGCCATTTTGCTTTACAGAGAAGTATGAATAATCTCTGTAATACTACAGTCATATCTTTCTTAAAAGGAATCTGGACAGTGAAGTGGAACAGCGATGTTAAATAAAAACTAACATTTTTAATATTTTTGGGAAGTAGAAATACAGGTTTAAAAGGTGTTTATTCAGGAAACTTTGGTCTCTAGTAAGCATTTCAATTTGAGGGAAACTTGAGACTGTCAAGATGAAGAACATTTGAACCTACTATCCAACGATTAAAAGAAAACACATACAGTCAGTGTCATGGGGAAAGATGGGCATCACGTTTCTAAAGGTAAATCTTGCCTCAAAATTCTATTAAGTTCCTAACCATGGACAAAAAACTTACGCTGGCAGAATCACATGTGTTGTGCCAACTGGAACAATTTCCATGGATTTTCCCCAAAATTTGTTTTTCCATCTCACATCTGAAATGAAAATACCAAACATTACATATTTAGAAGGATACCTAAAGACTTCTTTGGCTGGATAAATGATCAATCATTATATCACACCAAGTCTTCATAATAAAATAAATTATTTTATAGGATAACTTTTAAAGCAATTAATATTTATAAATTACCAACTGAGAACCAGGAACAGAATCAGGGAAACTGAAATTATAAGATGAAGTCCTACTCTTAGAGGAGCTCATAGCATGAAAGGCAGACAGAAGTGAAAATAGGTAATACCCACACAAAGGCAATGGCTCTAGCTACATGTGTTATAAGGTAAAATGGAACCAAGGAGGAAAGAATGACCAACATGCTGGGAGGAAGCATCAGAAGAGACTTGTCAGATGTGACCATTTAAACGTGGTTTTGGAGAACAGGCCAGCATCCACTAGGCAGAGAAAAAAATTAAGGCAGAAGAAAGAGCTTGCTCAAGGGAACAGAGCATAGTGTGGTTCTGCCCTGTAGGTCTGGGAGTGTCTAAAGACAAGAACAGGAAGTCAGGTTGCAAACATAAAATAATGAGCTTTACAAGTCTGGCTAAGAAGTCTGGTCTGTGTGCACTGGGAAAATAAGGTGTTGTTTGAATAGGGAACTTACGTGATTAGATACAGATTCTGCAAAGACAATTAGAAATATGGAGAATGGAACAGGGGTAGGAGAGATTAGAAACAAGGAGAGAAGATAAAAGGCTACTGCAGTTGCCCAGGGGATGAGACCAGAGCCAAGACAATAGCAATGATGATGGAGAGAAAGGACTGGGTTGTGTTTCCTGCATCTCTGCATGCCTGATCATTTTTATTGGATGCCAGACATTAGTATGTAGGAGTTGTTACAATGCTTTTAAATATTTAAATAGCAGAGTAGAAACAGAAAGAACTGGATGACAAATTACATACAGACTGTGAAAGATACAGACAATTTAAAGATGTCAGAATTTTCTGACTTGGGCAAATGGTTGTACCATCCAAGAAGACACGGAATAGAAAAAGAACAGCAGGGTTAGCAGAAAAGGCAGCTAAATAAAAGAAAGTTTGGCAACATAGTAAAGAAAAGCAGAAATGAGGAAACAAACAGTGAAAAAGATTTGCAAGCTGAAGCTCCATTTTGAGACATGATGAAGTAACAGAGGAAGGAGCTATCTTTTCACCTTAAACAATAAATTTAAAAAAAAGGAGAGAAACTATATTTAAAAAAATGTTTCAGATATTAGCTAACAGTTAGTATAAGATAGGATTCCCTCAATGAAACAAATGAGGTATGCCCTAGCTTACTGGAGTTAAGTTTTCTAAACACAGAGAAGTGGAACCCAGGCAGAGACCAACAAACTTCTTGAGTTGAGGAGACATTTGAAAAGTCAAGGAGATCAAAGCAGATAGAATTCATAAAGCTGAGGCCTGGAGAGGAGATAGCTGTGCAAAGAAAGTGCTCTGAAGATCTTCAGAGGGGTCCCCTCATGCCTGAAGCTGATCAATGAAACTACAATGAAACCACACAAGGTCAGGCACAGTCCTTTGGAAAGGATCAAGTTGAATCATCCTCAGAGCTGATACAGGGCTGGGAATAGTTCATGGTCCATGCTTCCGACAGCTGGGTAAGAAAGCTGGTGGTGTGTGGGGCATCGAGTAGAATCTGCTCTGCTTCAGCAGTGGGGCAAAATTAGCACTTGATTAAAGCTACTCTGGATCTGCCTAAATTTAAAGCATAAAAGCAAGCCTCAAAAGGATCAAATGTCTTCCAAGTAACTTAATCGTGCCACAAATAAAAACTCAGAAATATTTAAAAGCATTGTAACAACTCCTACATACTAATGTCTGGCATCCAATAAAAATGATCAGGCATGCAGAGATGCAGGAAACACAACCCATGATAAGGAAAAAAATAAATCAGTAGAAACAGGCCCAGAAGTGGCATACATGATGCAATTAGTAGACAAGGATATTAGAACATCTATTATAAATATAAGGCATTCTGGTGGTGAAGTGGTTAAAGCATTTGGCTGCTAACCAGAAGGTTGGTGGTTCAAATCCACAAGCTGCTCCACAGAAGACAGATTGGGCAGTCTGCTTCCATAAAGATTTACAGCCTTGGAAACCCAATGGGGGTCACTATGAGTCAGAATCAACTCAATACTAGTGAGTTTGGTTTTGGATTATCAATATAGTCTATGTGTTCAAGATCACCACTTGCCTGTCAGTTTATCATATGTGGTGGCCTGCGTGTTGCTGTGAGGCTGGAGGCAATGCCACCGGTATTTCCAATACCAGCAGGCTCACCAATGGTGGACAGGTTTCAGTAGAGCTTCCAGATGAAAACAGATTGGGAAGAAGGATGGGACTATTTACTTCTGAAAAAGCTGGCAACTGAAAACTTTTTGAATAGCAGTGTTTACGAAGGTAGAGGAAAGTGGAAGGTGATACAGAGGATAAAAAAAAAAAAGACCCACATTGACCTTTTATAAATGAAAAATACAATGTCATAGATGAAAAATACACTGGATGGGATTAACAGAAGATTAAACACTGCAAAAGAAAAGACTAGTGAATGTAAAAATACAGCAAGAGAAATTATCCAAAATAAAACATCCACAGAAAAAAAAATGAATAGTGTATCAGTGAGTTGTAGAACAATTTCAAGCAGCCCAATGGTAATTGGAACACCACAAAGAAGGGGGTGGGGACCTGAAAAACATTTGAAGAAATAATGGCTGTGAATTTATTTTCCAAATTTGATGAAAACTATAATCCCACAGATCTAAAAACTCAGTGAATCCCAGCCAAAAAAGAAAAAAGTCTCTAATGCACATTATAACCAAATTGTTTAAAATCAGAAACAAAGAGGAAATCTTAAAAGCAGCCAGAGAAAAAAAAGGGACACATTATATGTAGAAGAAAGATCAGAATGACAGCTGACTTCTCATTAGAAACAATGCCAAAAGACAATGCAGCAATATATTTAAAGAAATGAAAGGAAAAAAAAAAAAAAAATCAATCTAGAATTTTATACCCAGTAAAAATGTACTTCAAAATGAAGGCAAAATAAAGACTTTTTCAGACATATAAAAGCTAAGAGAATGTATCACCAACAGAACAATACTTCAAAAAATGTTAAAGGCAGTCTCTTAGGGAGAAGGAAAATAATACCTGAGGAAAATGCTGACCTACACAAAGGAATGAAGAGCACCAGAAATGGTAAATATATGGGTGAATATAAGAGTTTCTTTTCTTTCTTCAATGAAAAAAGAAAATCCTTAAATGATAATTGGTGGTAACATGATCCAATGGGGGAGAAAATCCTCTTTTGAATAAATGGTGCTGGAACAACTGGATATCCATGTGCAACCTCATGCCATATGTAAAAATTAACTTGAAGTGGACCAAAGAGCTAAATATATCACCTAAAGCTATAAAGCTGTTAGGAAAAAACATAGACATAAATCTTTGTGACCTTGGATTAGGCAATGGTTTCTAGATAAGACACTAAAAGCAAAGCAACCAAAAATTTTTTTAAAAAAAGGACTTTATCTCAATAATAAAAGATAATACAATTTAAATACAAATGGCCAATAATGACCTAAAAAAATGCTCAATATTAGCAGAAAAGTGAAAATCAAAACTACAATGACATACCACTTCACACTCACTTAGTATGGCTATAATAAAAAAGACATTATTATTTTGTAATTATTTTATAACAACATTAGAAGAAAACTTAGCATTGTAAAATGCAATTTCCAAAATAAAATGAGAAATTTTCAAAAACAACAAACTGTTCTGCTGTTTAGATGCTACTAAGCAACTATTACTATTCAATGTCTCAGGATCTATGCCTGTGGGATATAGAGTTTACAGGCCATGGAGGATACATAGGACATAAGTGGCGGTGGAATAAGATAGAGGAAACGTTACAGGAATAAATGATGGTGGCCCAGATAAAAATTGAGCATTTTTTAAAAAAGTGAACAACTAACTGGTATTACTGAAGATTTAATTATGAAATAGAAAAATATAAATTTTGGTTCAGAAATGAGAGGTGAGAGAATCAAGTAGTACATATTTTTCTATTAAGGCCCAAGTCCAGGGGCCACTTTTGATCTTAACAAGCATGTATGGTAATTTCTGAATAAATCTATCATATTACAAAAATAATTAAAGTCAAATATATAAACACATTACCTTGCCAGAAAACAAAATTTCTAGACTCAGCGTGACATGCAGACATAGGTGGATGATGGCTGACCTAAAAGAAACAAAGGACACATCTCAAAAATGAACTTTTGAATCTTATGGAATCCATCTCTTCTCCCTTGCATTTAGATTTAACATAATGTGCAGTGAATTTAAAGAGTCCCTGGGTGGTGGCACTATGGTAACAGCATTGGGCTGCAAACCAAAAGGTTAGCAGTTCAAAGCTACCAGCTGCTCCGTGGAAGAGAGGTGAGGCAGCCTGCTTCCATAAAGATTTACACCCTTGGAAACTCTACGGGGCAGTTGTACACTGTCCTGTAGGGTCACTATGAGTTGAATTTGACTTGATGGCAGTGGGTCTGGTTTTTTGGTTTAAGTGGTACAAGGTGTTCACACACTCAGCTGCTAACCAAAAGGTTGGAGGTTCAAGTCCACCCAGAATGCCTTGGAAGAAAGGTGATCTGGTCCCCAGAAATCAGCCAATGCAAACCTCATGGAGCACAGTTCTACGCTGATACACTTAGAGTCATCATGAGTCAGAATTGAGGGGGTAGCAACTGGTTTGGTTGGCTTAAACGTAAAACTTTTTAGTTTCCTTAAACAAGTATGTCCTCACGAGGGCGCTCCTGATACACTTAGCTCTCAACTTGTTCTAGTCAGTCTGGTGTGAAAAAAAAGCTGTGAATGGAATCCTCTGCGGGAGTGGTGAGTGAGGAAGACAGAGAAGCGTTTTGAAATATGTGAAAATAAAAACAGAGGCATGCAAGGACTGCCCATTCATAAACCATAGAATCTGATGTCTTCTACCAATGTCAAAATCTTCATTAGCTTGCTCTAAAAGTACCTGCAAATGCTTTAATTAAAATGTCAAACAGAACATATTTTAAAGTGCTTCTCCTAAGCAACACAAAAACACTATTTCTGTGGTTTAGATTTAGCTCTTTTGAAAAGTGCATCTTTTCATATTACTTACAAGAAAACCAATCCACAATAAAATTTTAAGAGTAATATTCCTACATAAAAAGTGACATAAATAATTATTGAAGAAATATTACCTCACAGTTAAGAATTATTATTATTTTTTTTAACTCACATCAAGAAGGATAAAAATACGTAAATAAGCAATTGTGTTATAGAAAAGAGAATTCCCCATAACAGAGAACTGCAGCCCATTTCTCTGCCTTTAGGCAAGAGGGTCATAGTTACTTTTGTTTTACTCACTAATTAAGAAGCTTAAGAGGAGCTCTGGTAGAGTAGTACCTGAGGCACTTAACTGCTAACCAGAAGGCTGGCGGTTCAAACCCACCAGTCAGTCACTCCTCAGAAGGAAGATGGGGCAATCTACTTCCAAAGTGATACTGCCTCAGAAACCCAAGGAGGGGTCTCTATGAGTCGCTCCAACTCAAGGGCACATGACAACAAGAAGAAGCTTTAGAGACAATGGCTCCTTAATCATACTTCATTGTTTCGATAACACTCAAGGCACGTGAGCAGCATATGTGCTGTTACTGTAACTCAGTACTAGTGAAACCAGAGGCTTGTTTTTCCTCTTTTAAATTCAAACTTGAGGATATTTTATATGGAAAAAGCCACATGCCCCTCAACCTCTTCTTGAAGTTAACTCAATGACAATAATGGAGTTAACTTACAGATCTTGGGATCATATAAAACTAAATCAGGGAAAGAAAAAAAAAAAAAAAAAAAGAAAAGCAAGGTCTCCCTTCTTGCCACCTCACCAACTCCTGCCTCGCAGTGGAGTGGGATGCTCCCTTTCCCCTTACTGCAGACATATTTTTAAATGGATTATTACAGACTATATTCCCGCAGAAACAATGTAATAATGGAATAAAAAATTTGGCATCTTTATAGGTATGGTCAAAAGTGAACCATCAAAGCAAAATACACTGTATAAAAACTATAACTCTCTTCTGCAAAATTCTTAAATCCCATGAAACAGAGACAAATGTACTGTCCATATGAATTATGTAAGAAACACTATCATAAAGTGTGCATACATCCCATAAAAACACAACTTTGACCTTTTAAAATGACTGGGTTAGATTAATGAGCCAATGCTCAGCAGAGTGCCTTCAGAGGCCTGAATAGATGGATTCTGAATGAACGAATCTCGGTATTCAAATTGCAACCATTATGCTTATTTCGCTATGCTTTACAAAGGTCTTTGGGAATGATTTTTATGGTCTATATTGCTTTTAAGATGTTTATAAAGCTTTCCCAGGAAATGTAAATTTATGTTTTATTTCTCTCAGATATTTCTTGACAGGTATGTGCTCATGCAACATTCATGGAGCATCTGCCGTGTGCCGCACTAGGTCAGTGAGTGAGAGAGAGCTTTCGGAGTCCCACAAATCTGGGATGTAGCTATGGTACCTCATCTATTGGCTGCATGACCTTGAGCAAGTTTCTTTATCCCTCTAAGCCTCAGGTACCTTCTTGCTGTCATGGAGTTGATGCCTTACTCATGCCAACCTCATGCCCCAAATGAACAGAATGAAACACTGCTCAGTCCTACACATCCCCATGATTGACTGAGGCTCAAATTATTGTGATGCACAAGGCTTTCATTGGCTGGTTTTCAGAAATAGATTGCCAGGCCTTTCTTCCTAGTCTGTCTTAGTCTGGAGACACCACTGAAATCTATTCAGCATCACAGGAACACATGTCTCTCATGACAGACCAGAGGTGGCTATGAATGAGGTGCACTGGCTGGGAATAGAGCGTAGGTCTCCCACAAAGGAGGTGAGAATTCTACCACTGAACCATCAGTGTCCCCTACCTCATCTGTAAGATAGTATTAATGCCAATGACTTTGCAAATTAAAATAAGATTTTCCATGTAAATGCCCAGCATTGTATCTTTCTTTGCATTAGTCCCAATTCACTGGATAGTTAAAAATTCTTGTAATTTATTTGTATATCTGAGGCGTTTCTTCCCGTTCATGGAATCATTTTATTCTTTGAATGTACTTTACGAGGTAGGTGGGAAAGGGTGAATAGGGAAAGAATGTATTTCAGTATCTGTGTATTTTGTAATATAGATCTTTTTCACTTAGAAAAATACCCCTTAATTGCAACTTCTAACCTGAAGCTGTCCAGAGACATTACAATATAGTCTTTTCTAGTTTCTGATCACCTACAACAGCCTAGGGGAGCTTGAAGGAAGGGTAAACTCCAGAATAAAAATCATCGAGGGAGAGGACCTAGTGGTCGTTAATCTCATGCCATTTATCAAACACTTATTGATTACCTATGATGTGTCAGATATTGTTCCAGTCACCGAGGATACAATGACAAACAAAGCAAAAATCCTTACCCTCATGGAGTTTACATTTCAGTGTGGAAGTGGGTGAGACAGACAATAAATAAGTACCCAAGTTACCTGTCAAGAAAAATAAAGCAAGGCATGAGGATGAGGGTGGGGTAGGAGTGCTAGTCCAGGCAGGGTGATTAGTGCAGGGCTCTCTATGAGGGAAACCTCTGAGGCAGATTCTGGAGAAGCGCATCCCAGGCAGAGGACACAGCAAGCGCCAAGAGCTCAGAAATGCCTTGTCAGGCTTTCAGAGAAGCACAAAGGCTGAAGGAGAATGAGTCACAGGGTAAGTGGTTGGAGACCTGGCCAGAGAGGTGACAGGGGCAAGATGTGTAGGGCATTGAGGGTTGTGTTAGGACCTGGGATTTTATTACAGGTGACTTGAGGAGTCACAGGAGGGTTTAGAGCAGGTCTTGCTTCTGTTTCAAACAATCATTCTGGCTGCTGGGTGAGCAATAGGCTATGGGAATAATAATAGGCCAGTTAATAAGACTATTGCAATAGTCCAAGGTGCTCCGGTGGCGTAGTGCCTAAGGCATTTGACTGCTAACCAGAAGGCTGGCAGAGCAAACCCACCAGCCACTCCTTAGGAGGAAGACTGGGCAATTTACTTCTGTAGTGATACTGCCTTGGAAACCCAAGGAGGGGTTGCTATAAGTTGAGTCGACAGCAGTGAGTTTTGTTTTGTTTTTTTTTTGTGTGTCATTGATCATGGTGGTTTGGGGTAGGCGGCAAGCACTGGTGAGGTTTGGAGAGAAAATAACTGGCTTTGACTATATTCTGGAGAAACACCCCAAGGGTTTGCTGATAGATAGGAATGTGGATGTTAAAAGAAAGAGGAGTTACGGATGATGCCAAGGCTACTGGCCTGATGTTTGGGAGAAAGTGGTTGCTGGTTATTTTTTCATTTCTATGATTAGAATTAATCACTCATTTGATAAATGCATAACTTCTTGCCAAAAAACAAAAAACACAGGTTAAGTGATGACTTCACCTGAAAACGTAAAAAAATTGCAAAGCAATGGTTCAGCTGCCTTATGTTTGATTTATTGCTCATTGTATATGAACAGTCTGAATTTCCCTCTGATAGTGACTTTAGACAAAAGGGGGTACAACTATAATCAGTAGCAAAGAACTCTGCCTATCAGAAGATAAAAGCACTACCAAAGAGTCAATACGGGTGTGCAAAGAGGGAAGTGGTAAGTGTGCTATTTATAAGTCTGTCCAAGAATGCATGTTCAGAGTTCTCTGAGGGAGGAATATGAAGAAGGGCTGAACCTGCAGAGCAAAGGGGGAAAAAAAAAATAAAAAAGACTTCACTGGAATTGGGAGCTCTGGTGGCATAGTGCCTAAGGCATGTGACTGCTAAACAAGTGCCTAAGGCATGTGACTGCTAACCAGAAGGCTGGTGGTTCAAACCAATCAGCCACGCCTCAAAAGGAAGATTGGGCAATCTACTTCCATAGTGATACCACCTCAGAAACCCAAGGAGGGGTTGCTAAGAGTCAGATCTGACTCCACGGCAGTGAGGTCACTGGAATCACTTACATGCTAAACAAACAAACAAAAAAAAAAACCAAACCTACAGCCATCAAGTCAATTCTGAATCATAGCGACCCCCACTGGGTTTCTGAGGCAGTAAATCTTTATGGAAGTAGATTGCCCAGTCCTGCTTCTGTGGAGTGGCTGGTGGGTTTGAATCACCAACCTTTAGGTTAACAGTCAGATGCCTTAGGCACTGTGCTACTAGAGTTCCTAGTAACTTTTAATAACTCCATTCAGCTTTTCTGAAACACACCCTAACAGTAGGTGCCTGGGTGGGTAAATGATTAAAATGACTTGAACATTGGACAAATCAAGTTCTGTGTAATTAGAAAAAGCTACTTTTAGATAATAGCTTAATTATACATCCTTAAGACACTAAACCTTTCCCAAATGTTTTTTTTTTTTTTTTTTAAAAAAAGCCAGCAAAGCTAACTGAAATGTTTCCTGAGCTGTCATTCCCTGGACAACACTCCGAATGAGCGTGTTAATTCCCTGCCAAGCAGCAGAATAAACTAGAAATAACCTGCCAGCAGAATACCCAGTTCCTGACCAGTAAGGAAGGAAAGGAAGTTCTTTATGAATTCCCCCTTTTTTTCTGGGCTTATGTAGAAAGCCACAGCTGAATCAGATTTCTTGGTACAAAGGAAACTCCTCCCCTAAGAAAACAGAACAGCTAGAGGGTTTGTACATACCACAGGAATGTTTTACCCTTGAATGTTCCTCCTTCACAAAGGCCACTCCCCAGCTCACTGTGAGAACTGAGTACAAAGTCCCTTGTGAGTTTGGAGAGTAAAAGGTTTAAGTAACAATGACAGGTAAAAGTCCATAGTCTGAACAGTATACAAAAGGCTATTCCCACCTTTACAGCCAATGACTCCTGTTGCTCTGAGCTCAGTAACTAGAGCTACATAAAACCAGTTGCCATCAAGTTGACTCTGACTCACGGCAACTTCATGTGTGTTGGAGGAGAAGTGCTCACCATAGGGTTTTCAATGGCTGATCTTTTGGAAATAGATTGCTAGGCCCTTCTTTCCAAGGTCCTCTGGGTGGACTCGAACTTCAAACTTTTGCTTAGCAGACAAATGTGTTAACCATTTGCACCACCCAGGAACTCCAGATCTACACAAGACCCCAAAAAGGGTAAGGAAGAAAGGACGCTGGACTAGAAGGCAGAGGGGCTGGGTTCTCCCATGAGGTGAGGGGTATGGAAAACTAACCCCTCTAGACCCCTCTTTCCTCAACTGTAAGAGATCTCTGCCTTGTCTGACACATGGGGCTATTCTGAGGTTTAAATAAGATAATGTACAAGTTTGAAAAGAATACAGCACTGTAACAGCTGAAAAGCTGGCAGCTGGAAGTCACCCAGAAGCACTTCAGAAGACAGGTCTGGCAATCTGCTTCCAAAAGTTCACAGCTTTGAAAACTCTATGGAGCAGTTCTACTCTGCGTACACAGGATCGCTGTGAGTCGGAATCAACTTGATGGCAACTAACACAAACAATCCTAATGTTGAACTTGTCTGTCAGTTTGTCATCTGTGGTGGCTTGTGTGTTGCTGTGGAGTTGGAAGCTATGCCACCAGTGCTGCAAAATGCCAGCAGAGTTACTCATGGTAGACAGGTTTCAGCAGAGCTTCCAGACTAAGAAAGATTTGGAAGAAGGAAGAGGCCATCTACTTTTCAAAGAACTGGTCAGTGAAAACCTTACGATAGCCTGAAACACTGTCCGATATAGTGCTGGAAGATGAGCTTATCAGGTTGGAAGGCACTCAAAATATCACTGGGGAAGAGCTGACTCCTCAGAGTAGAGATGACCTTAATGATATGGATGGAGTAAAGCTTTTGGGATCTCCATTGGCTGATGTGGCACGACTCAAAATGAGAAGAAACAACTGCAAACATCCATTAATAATCAGAACATGGGACATACGAAGTATGGATCAAGGAAAATTGGAAGTTGTCAAAAATGAAATGGAATGCATAAAGATCAATATCCTAGGCATTAGTGAACTGAAATGGACTGGTTTTGGCCATTTTGAATCAGATGACTATATGTTCTACTATGCTGGGAATGACAAATTGAAGAGGAATGGAGTGGCATTCATCGTCACATACTGTTTCAAGATCTGTCCTGAAGTACAATGCTGTCAGTGATAGGCTAATATCCATTTGCCTATAAGGAAGACCAGTTACTACTACTATTATTCAAATCTATGCACCAGCCACCAAAGCCAAAGATGAGGAAATTGAAGATTGCTACCAATTTCTGCAGTCTGAAATTGACTGAACATGCAATCAAGATGTGATGATTATCACTGGTGACTGGAATGCAAAAGTTGGAAACAAAGAAGAGTCACTGGCAGTTGGAAAATATGGCCTTGGTAATAGAAATAATGCTGGAGATGGCATGACAGAATTCTGCAAGACCAATGACTTATTCTTTGCAAATATCTTCAACAACATAAATGACAGCTATGCAGACTTTGCCTGATGGACTGCACAGGAATCAGATTGACTACATCTGTGGAAAGAGGAAATGGAGAAGTTCAATACCTTCAGCCAAAACAAGGACAGGAGCTGACTGTCGAACAGACCATCAGCTGTTCATATGCAAGTTCATGTTGAAGTTAAAGTCCATGAGAGCCAAAATATGACCTTGATAACATCCCTCCTAAATTTAGAGACCATCTAAAAATAGATTTGATGGACTGAACACCAGTAACCAAAAACCAGAGGAACTGTGGGATGACATCAAGAACATTATCCATGAAGAAAGCAAGTTGTTGTTGTTGTTATGTGCTGTCGAGTTGCTTCGACTCATAGCAACCCCTCCTTGGGTTTCAGAGGTGGTATCACTACGGAAGTAGATTGCCCAACCTTCCTTCTGAGGAGTGGCTGATGGGTTTGAGCCTCCAGCCTTCTGGTTAGCAGTCAACTGCCTTAGGCACTATGCTACCAGAGCTCCAAGAAAGCAAGAGGTCATTAAAAAGACAAGAAAGGAAGAAAAGACCAAAATGGATGTCAGAAGAGACTCTGAAACTTGCCCTTGAGCAGAGAGTAGCTAAAGCAAATGGAAGAAATGACAAGATAAAAGAGATGAACAGAAGATTTCAAAGGGCAGCTCAAGAAGACAAAGTCAATTATTATAATGAAATGTGCAAAGACCTGGAGTTAGAAAACCAAAAGGGAAGAACACACTTGGCATTTCTCAAGCTGAAAGAACTGAGGAAAAAATTTTAGCCTAGAGTTGCAATACTGCAAGATTCTATGGGCAAAATATTGAATGATGCAGGAAACATCAAAAGAAGATGGAAGGAATAAAGAGTCACTGTACCAAAAATACCTGATGGATCTTCATCCACTTGAGAGGTGGCATATGAGCAAGAACCAATGGTACTGAAGGAAGAAGTCGAAGCTTCACTGAAGGAAATGGCAAAGAACAAGGCTCCAGGAATTGATGGAATACCCACTGAGATGTTTCAACAAATGGATGCCCTGCTGGAGGCACTCACTCGGCTATGCCAAGAGATTTGGAAGATAGCTACCTGGCCAACTGACTGGAAGAGATCCATATTTGTACCCATTCCAAAGAAAGGTGATACCACAGAATATGGAAATTATTGAACAGTATCATATGCAAGTAAAATCTTACTGAAGATAATTAAAAAATGGTTGCAGCAGTACATTGACAGAGAGCTTTCAGAAATGCAAGCTGGATTCAGAAGAGGACGTGGAATGAGGGATATCATTGCTGATGCCAGATGGATCTTAGCTGAAAGCAAAGAATACCAGAAAGATGTTTACTGATGTTTTATTGACTGTGCAAAAGCACTTGATTGTGTGGATCATAACAAATTGTGGGTAACACTGAGAAGAATGGGAATTCCAGAACACTTGATTGTACTCATGAGGAACCTGTACATAGATCAGGAGGCTGTCATTCTAACAGAACAAGGGGATGCTCCATGGTATAAAATCAGGAAGGGAGTGTGTCAGGGTTGTATCCTTTCACCACACTTATTCAACTTGTATGCTGAGCAAATAATCTGAGAAGCTGGATTATATGAAGAAGGACATGGCATCAAGATTGGAGGAAGACTCATTAACAACCTGTGATATGCAGACGACACAACTTTGCTTGCAGAAAGTGAGGATGACTTGAAGCACTTATTGATGAAGATTAAAGACTACAGTCTGCAGTATGGATTGTTGTTGTCATGTTGTTATGTGCCGTCGAGTCAAACCCGACTCATAGCGACCCCTCCTTGGGTTTCCGAGGCAGTATCACTACAGAAGTAGGGTTGCCCAACCTTCCTTCCGAGGAGTGGCTGGTGGGTTTGAACCGCCAGCTGTCTGGTTAGCAGGCTAGTGCCTTAGCCACTATGCTACCAGAGCTCCCACAGTATGGATTATACTTCAATATAAAGAAAACAAAAATCCTCACAACTGGTCCAATAAACAGCTTCATGATGGATGGAGAAAAGACTGAAGTTGTCAAGGACTTCATATTACTTGGTTCTACAATCATGGAAGCAGCAAAAGATCTCTTTCAAGTGATGAAGAGCAAAGATATCTCCTTGAAGACTAAGATGCACCTGACACAAGTGATGGTATTTTCAATCACCTCCTATGCATGTGAGAGCTGGACAATGAATAAGGAAGACTGAAGAAGAGTTGATGCTTTTGAGTTGTGGTGTTGACAAAGAATACTAAGAGTGCCATGGACTGCTAAAAGGACTAACAGATCTGTCCTGGAAGAAGTGTACCTGGAATGCTCCTTGGAAGTGAGAATGGCCAGACTTTGTCTCATCTACTTTGGTCATGTTGTCAAGTGGAACCATTCCCTAGAGAAGGATATCATGCTTGGTAAAGTGGAGGGTCAACAAAGAAGTGGAAGGCCCTAATCGAGATGGACTGACACATTGGCTGCAATGAGGGGCTCAGGTTTAGCAAGAATCGTGAGGCTGGCACAGGACCAGGCAGTGTCTCATGCTGCTGTGCACAGGGTTGCTATGAGTTGGAGCCCACTCGACAGCACCTAACAATAACAACATTTAATTGTTACAAGGAAAATTTGAACTGTAAATGCTTTGGTTTCTGACCACATGAGTCCTTTTGATTATATGTTTTTGGGTCTCTGTGATGAGAAACAAGAGAGGCAGTCATGAAGTACCAATTCATTCAGGTTTGTCACTCATCACCCCAAACATCCACATATCACCCATCAAAACCACAAAGCAACACAACCCAGCACCCTGGAGGGAAGGGATAGCCATCACTTTTCAAATCCCAATTCTGTTGACAAGAAAACTTCACAGAAAGTTGAGTTATTCTTGTTTCTTTCCAAGTCTGTTGGCTTGGAGATAAGATTTTCATCAATGTTCTCCTCAGAATAAACTTCCAATCTAAAATATTAATTTACAGGTCCTGCCCAGCTTACTATATTAGCCATTTAGAAACTATTACTTATTGTAAAGAGGTACAAGAAAGCAAAGAAATCCCCAAACTCTGGAAGTTGAAGTATATGATCAAAACAGAATGGATGAGGGCAGCATGATGCAGCCTCCTTAAGGGCAGAATGTGTCCTGAGCCTGAAGTAGAAAAAGCTATATTGTGAGGAACCAGCATGAAACAGAACAAATGTTCTGGGTATTCTTTTTAGATGTGTTAAATAACAAGGTATTTGTGTATAACATGTCAGCTGGTCAGCATAACCAACAAGGGATGTAGAAGCTAATGTGTCTCCTGCTGGACAGGAAATGAAGGGCCCTGGCTCAAAACCCCTCCCACTCCTGGGGCAGTATGCAGCCAGGTACATGGGATGTTGCAGACATCTCTCACTGTACACTCACATGAGGATTATATTTTCTCTATAAGCAGGTAATCTCCTTAAAGGGAATGCATGTCCTGGTCTTGCTGGTGAAATCCTTGTGGTCCCCATGGTAGTTATATTTTTCACAGTAAATGAATATACATCAGTCTCTTGTAAGCTTAGCTAGTATAATTCTGTCTCTGAGAGAATGATCCACTCTTGGGTGTATTAAAAAAACAACTGTCTGAGGCTCTGGTGTAGTGCCTAAGGTGTCCGATTGCTAAGCAGAAGGCTAGTGGTTCAAACCCACCAGCCACTCCTCAGAAGGAAGACTGGGCAATCTCTTTCTGTAGAGATACTGCCTCGGAAACCCAAGGAGGGGTCTCTATGAGTCCGAATCGACTTGACAGTAATGAGTTTGGGTTTTTTTGTTTTGTTTTGTTTTGTCTGAGGCTACTAAGGCTAAATTCTAGATAAAGGATCAGGGCTGGGCAATTACCGTGGTCTGTGGTAAAACTAGTCATGAGGACTCCTGGGCACCTGATGACTGGCTTTCTGCCAGGGAGTATAGTACAGAGGTTGTTGTTATTGTTGTTAGGTGCCAGTAAGTAGGTCCCAACTCATAGTGACTCTATGTACAACAGAATGAAACACTGCCTGATCCTACAGCATCCTCACAATTGCTGCTGTACTTGAGCCCACTGTTGCAGCCACTGTGTCAATTCAGCTCACAGAAGGTCTTCCTCTTTTTCACTGACCCTCTATTTTACTAAGCATAATGTCCTGCTCCAGGGGCTGGTCCCTCTGGTAACATGTGCAAAGTAAGTGACATGCAGTCTTGCCATCCTCATTTCTAAGGAGCATTCTGGCTGTACATCTCCCAAGACAGATTCACTTGTTCTTCTGGCAGTCCACGGTAAATTCACTATTTTCCCCCCAATATCATAATTCAAAGGCATCAATTCCTCTTCAGTCTTCCTTATTCACTGTCCAGCTTTCATATGCATATGAGGCAACTGAAAATACCATGGCTTAGGTCAGGTGCACTTTAGTCCATAAAGTGGCATCTTTGCTCTTTAACACTGTAAAGAGATCTTTTGTAGCAGATGTGTCTAGGACAATGATCATTTCATTTATGACTGCTTCTTCTGTGGGCATTGACTGTGCATCCACGTAAAATGAAATCCTTGACAACTTCAATATTTTCTTTGTTTATCATGATGTTGCATATTGGTCCAATTGTGAGGACTTTTGTTTTCTTTATGTTGAGGTATGTTGTTGTTGTTGTTATGTGCCGTCGAGTCGGCCCCAACTCATAGTGACCCCTCTTTGGGTTTCCGAGGCAGTATCACTACGGAAGTAGGATTGCCCAACCTTCCTTCCGAGGAGTGGCTGGTGGGTTTGAACCGCCAGCCTTCTGGTTAGCAGTCAAGTGCTTTAGCCACTATGCTACCAGAGCTCCTATGTTGAGGTATAATCCATACTAAAGGTTGTAGTCTTTGATCTTCATCAGTAAGTACTGTAAGTCTTCTTCACCTCAGCAAGCAACACTGTTGTCATCTGCATATGGCAGGTCATATTGCAGGTTGTTAATGAGTCTTCATCCAATCCTGATGCCACATTTTTCTTCATAAAGTCAGAGTACAGTGTGAATAAGTATGGTGAAAGGATACAATCCTGACACACCTTTCCTGATTTTAAAACATGCAGTATCCCTTATTCTGTTTAAATGACTGCCTCTTGGTCTATGTACAGGTTCTTCATGAGCACAATTAAGTGTTCCAGAATTCCTATTCTTCTCAGTGTTATCCATAATTTATGTTCCACACAGTCAAATGCCTTTGCACAGTCAATAAAGTATAGCCTTTGCATAGCCACAGAGTAGATACCAAACCTAAACCAAAAACCATTGCCATCAAGTCAGTTCCAACTCATAGTGACCCCATTGGGTTTCCAAAGCTGTAAATCTTTACAGAGATAGATTGCCTCATCTTCCTCCTGCACAGCAGCTGGTGGTTTTAACCTCTGACCTTCTGGTTAAAAGCCAAATGTCTTACCTACTATACCACCAGAGCTCCTTAGAGTAGATACAGTATGTCTTAATTTATCATACTAAAACATGTACTATAACAAATATATGCCTTTCTAGCTTAAAATTCATCTTTGCCTTTTCAACAAATGTATTCTAAAGTTGCCTCTAAATAAAAGATAAATAACCATTTACTGAAGATTTACTACCCTGAGCATACATTCTTTATATATCAGTGTATTATTTCATTCCAGCCTTATTAGGGCCTTTGAGCCAAGCATTATCACACCCATTTTATAGATAAAGCAACTGAGACTCAGAAAGTTTAAGTAGCTTATGCAAGATCACACAGAGAGTAGGTGGTACAGTTAGGATTTGAAAGCCTGTCTGTGTTACACCCAGCATACCCTGTGCTACTAACAATTACCAGATCTCTTTCTTGCTTATTTCCTTGGGATCCATTTCATGGAATAAAGACTAAGTTACATAACCTCTTTCCGTCTTTGTGCACATGTGCCCCAGAGCTCTGTTTTCTTTCCCTGTGCCCCCACAGGAGACACACAAGCAGATCCTGACTTTGGCCCTGACCCATCACCCATCAGGATTGAAGCTTAGCTTTATACAAGCTCATGTTACCACTTCTTTTTTTTTTTTTTTTTTTACACCTATTCATCCTATCAGACTGTCTGATACAGTTTAGGGCTATTTTGGGCCTTCATTTTTTCACTTGAGTACATATAATACCATGGTAACCAGATTATATTTTCATTTATTCTCATTTCATTTTAGGTTTGGTATTTAAATAACCTAGTTGAATTTGAATCCACATATCTCATCTTATCCCTTTAACCACCTACCTCCTCAATATTAGCCAGTGTTTTCTTTCTAGTTTTAGCTTCTAACTGGGAAGTTACTGAAAATATGCTATGATTAGGATATATTCATTTTCCTTTGAGCTCCAACACCACTGCTTGTAATTTACAGTTAAGACAAGCACTGTCTTCCTAAGTTTCTCAGCCACACCACTCTTTCCTTCCCAACCCCAAAATGCAAATCAATTGATAAAGAGGGCAGAAAGGTAACAGCAAGAAAAACAGTATTTTAGCAATTCATTGTTCTTTTTCCTCATTTTTCTAAGAGTGGGGAGGAAAAAAATGTATCAAAGCGATGATGTTTAACGTTCCGAAGCTGCTGTTTATGACATACAGAGGATGAATATGCCTGGTCCCCGCCTCAACAGGTCGGGAGTGGGAGACTTTATTATTTTCAGTATGAATGCACCCTTATCAGCTAGTGGAAGCAATCCCCTATAGGTAGATACTTAGGATGGTCCCAATATTCCATTATTATTTTAGTTTATTATTATAAACTATTATTATTATTAATTATATTATTATAAACTATTATTATAAACTATATACTATTATAACTATAAAAATATTAATAATTATTATAAACTATGCTATCATGTATCAACAATGAACCAAATGCTCAGATTATACTTTATCAGACACTGCTCTTTATCAGACTCTGTTCTAAGTGCCCTACAGATAGTATCTCATTTAATCACAAAAAGCCATTTAAAGTAAGTACTATTATCATCTGGTAGCATACTGCCTAAGGCATTTGACTGGTAACCAGAAGGTTGGTGGTTCAAACCACACTCCTTGGAAGGAAGGTTGTGCAATCTACTTCCATAGTGATACCTCCTCGGAAACCCAAGGAGGGGTCACTATGAGTCGGGTTCGACTCGACATCAGTGAGTTTGATTTTTTTCTGGTTATTATTGTCATCATCTCCACTTGAAAGAAGAATGTAACAAAAACAGTAGTAACTTGCTCTGGGTCACAGAGTTCCTCAGAGGTATAGCTGAGATTTGAACCTAGGCTATCTGACTCCAGAACCCCTGTTCTTGAACATTATTCTATGCTAACCCTTAGCAAGAGTCTAATGGGACTATGGGAACTCAGGCAGCATAAGTTTAGTAAACCCATCCATTAGATGAGGACAGAGATTCTTGTCTGCCCACCACCCTACCCCAGTGCAGCATCCCAGCACCCAGAGCAATGACTGGAACACAGCATGTTCAATAACTATTGATTGATTGAATGAATAAGTACTGGAATGCCCCTTAAATCACAACCAATAATGCATTTATTTTGTGCTGCCTATTCTGTATAAGGAGCTATGGTGATGTAGTGGTTAAGACATTTGGCTGTTAACCAAAAGGTCGGTGGTTTGAACCAACCAGCTGCTCCACGGAAGATGAGGCAGTCTGCTTCTCTACAGCCTTGGAAATCCAGTGGGGGTCCCTATGAGTCAGAATTGACTCCGTGGAAGTGAGTCTGGTTTTGAGTTTTATTCTGTGGTTAAAGTATTGGGCTGCTAACCAAAAGATCAGTGGTTCACACCTCCCAGCCGCTCTGCAGGAGAAAGATGAGGCAGTCTGCTTCCATAAAGATTTACAGAAAAACAAATCTGTCCTGGACGAAGTGCAGCCATAATACTCCTTAGGAGCAAGATTGGCCAGACTTTGTCTCACTTACCTTGGTCATGTTGTCACAAAAGCCATTCCCTAGAATGGTAAAGTGGAAAGTTGATGAAAAAGGGGAAGGCCCTCAATGAGATGGACTGACAGACACAATGGCTTCAACAATGGGCTCAGGTACAGCAGGGACTGTGAGGCTGGCACAGGACTGGGCAGTGTTTTGTTCTGTTGTACACAGGCTCGCTATGAGTCGCAGCCAACTCGACAGCACCTGACAACAGCAACATGAAGCAGGTCTACACTGTCCTACAGGGTCACTATGAGTCAGAACTGACTCAACAGCAGTGCTTTTGGTTTTGGTTTGGTATTCTGATAGGGGTGTACGTGATCTAGGGTGATTGTCAACGAATTAAATACAGTTTGGGAAAAGCTCCATGGTTTGGAAATCCTTTTTACTATGACTTTAAACCGAAAGGATGCTGTCACTGCACAGAGCCAAGTGAGGGTTCAGAATCACTAGTACCTTTATGCCCATGGGTGGGTTTAGGTTTCAGTGGAAGGGAATTTGATACTTCTCTTTATGTTTGAAAGCACTGTAATTATCTCAGTTGCCTGATGCCAGGGAAAGGTGGGAAATAAGGATTTCAGAAGCACATTTAAAGAGAGGTATAAGCAACTCCTCCTAACAAACAAAAAGGGTGTATATCCACCTGTTCTGAAAAAAAACGGAAGCCCTTGTCCTCACGAAAACACTCATATGTTTCTCCAAGAACCGGATTAAATGGCTTGCTCCCAGCTCGGAAATAGCTAGATGCATATGCTGATACCACAAAGGCTGCCACATACACCTAGGATAGAGAGGAAAGAACTTTGTTATTTCTCTGTCACCAAGAGATTTCACAAACAAAGAAGTAAAATAAAACTTCTATTGCTTTCCCAATGGTTTTATTTGGGTTCAAACAATGTTCATCTGGGCCCAGAAAAAATTAACCAAACATTTAAACACAGTCCATTTGTTCTGATGCCCAGAAGTTGGTAGAGGCTATCAAGATGACAATATTTATAAAATAAACTACATCCTTATTTGAACTGTGAAGCCTGGCATTATCTGAAAATCCTAGTATTTTTCTAAGGCTTTTGAGGGTTAAGTGAGAGAAGGGAGCATAAAAAAATTTTAGACGTTTTTCAAAATTTAGGACTAAGCATCACAAATTTAACTATAAAATATTAATATGATACTGTTGTTGTTATGTGCTGTCGAGTCGGACCCGACTCATAGCGACCCCTCCTTGGGTTGCCAAGGCAGTATTACTATGGAAGTAGATTGCCCAACCTTCCTTCCGAGGAGTGGTTGATGGGTTTGAACCGCCAGCCTTCTGGTTAGCAGTCAAGTGCCTTAGGCACTATGCTACCAGAGCTCCCATATGATACTGTAGAAACCTAAATACTTAGTATGATAAAAGAAAATCTCTGAAAGCCATTTCCTGAACCTGGGAAACAAGCCACATGACAGAACACCATGCCTTTTAAAACATTCTGGGTTTTTTTTTTTTGGAGGAAAACAGAAAAATCAAAAAGGAAAGGAAAACTATAGATGAACATGAAATGTGCAAAATCCTTTAATGGCTCTGACCATTTTTTATCAGCTCTTCTCTGAAACTCATCCCTTAGGGCACCAAAGACATGTAAGTTTTCTCTTCCCCTCCCTTCTCCTCCTCTTTCTTTCCATTCTTTTTCCTCCCCTTCTTTTTCCTTTCTTTATCTCTGCAAAAAATAGCAAAACCTAAGTAGTAACATTTCCTTTCTAAGACTGAGCAATGATCTCAGTTTCTTCTTTCCAGCATGTTCATGAAGTTTCTTACTCTGAAGCAAAGCTGAATGCCTTTCATAAATGTCCTAGTGGCCATCAAGTTAGCTCTGACTCATGGTGACCCCAAGCATGTCAAAGCAGAATGTGCTCCGTGGGGTTTTCAATGGCTGATTTTTCCAGGCCTTTTTCCCATGGCACCTCTGGGTGGGCCTGACCCTCTAACCTTTCAGTTAGTAGCTGAGTATGTTAACCGTTTGCACCACCAAGAGAGACTTCACCATAAATGTTCATGAATCATGTAACCTTTCCCAATATAGTGTTGCCTGTAAGCATCCAACTTCCTACCTCACACTTCAGACTGTTCTAGAGCAGCTAGACAGCTTGTAAACATCCATTCACTATGCTCAAGTCAGCCCCATCTGTGACTGGCTTTGTGTTTGAAACCTGGGTGTCTGCTCTCTCTTTGCTTCCTCATATGTTACCTGCTAAACAGTAAGGTCACACAGTCTATATGGCATGCTGAATCAACCCTGACTCATCTTCACAACTTAAAATAGAATAAAATTTATAAAAGAATCTGAGGGGATTCTTTTATAGTGCTGCGTTATATAAATTTGTAACTCTGGGGGTAGAAAGGAGGGAGGGGGAAGGCACCTTCCTTTTGGGTGGCAACATGAAAGAATCTATGCAGGGGCACAAGCTGACCACAGAACAGCGAACAAAATCCACAGGGTAAGACCCCTGCTCAATGCTCTCTTGGGCTTGTCCTTCGTAATGCTTTGTGCTGGAGTATGCGCCCTTTCTCTAAACTTCTCAAGGTCAATTATACTAATCACTATACTAATCACTGAGCTGATATCCTAAGGGTTTCTAAATTGCAAAGAACAAAAACACCTTAAAGAACACTTTCATCTTCAAAGTCACTTTTTTTTCTTTCAAGAAAAGGGCTACCCACAAACATGGACTTTTAACACTTTGCCTTAGAATCTATTTGCCTCCCTTTTCTGGGTAAAAATTCTCTGGGGAGGGGAAAGTAACAAAGAAAATAAAATACACAGCTTATTTTTCTCTCCTATCCTTATTATATGAGTCGGGGCCGACTCGACGGCAAATAACAACAACAACAACAAATCCTTATTATAGTTAGTATCAAGTAAAGAAGTCTCTCTGCCATGAGAGGGCCCCAGAGACTCTGTGGAATGACCATGGGATGTCCCTTTCAGCCAACAGGTTTTCCATAATCTTCAAATCATTAAAGTAATGAAGTTTTGAGGGTTCAAACTGCAGAGTGCTTAGAATTTAGAAAAGAACGGCATCCTCTATGAATGGGAGGTTGTCAGCTCACTTACAAGGGAGCGCTGGAGGCTGGTAAAGCCAGGGGGCACTAATTCTAATATAGCCCACCAGCAAATGTCCAGGACAGAGTCTGCACTTGGGGGAAACACCGAGGCCCCAGCATTTCACGTAGACAAAGACCCTAATGTTTACCAGGCTTGAGGAAGCAAAAGACGAAGAGACAGCCAATTTTCAAGAACAACATCAGTCATAGAGTCACAGAAAGGACGGATTTGACTACAGTCCTGCCATTGTGGTAGGGGAAGAATTACTGTATTTTTTGCAGGTAACGTACCCATGTAAATAACACACACACATATAATTAATGAGCACAGTGTGCAAAGGATACTAACACAGGAGAGGGTTGTCCGGTTTGCAGAAAGGGTATACACATGCACGTTATTTGTATAAAAATGGTAGAAACATTTGGAAAACAAAACAAAAAAAATAACCCAAACCAGTTGCCTGCAAGTCTACTTTAACTCATGGTGACCAATATGTGTCAAAGTAGAACTGTGCTCCCTGGACTTTTAAATGGCTGAGTCTTTAGAAGAAGATCGGCAGAACTTTCTTCCTAGGGGCTTCTGGGTGGATTCAAACTACCAACCTTTTGGTTAGTACCTGAGTTTTTACTTTTTGTACCATCCAAGAACACCAGAAATCCTTGGAAGCCTAAAGCTGTGACCGTGAGATGGATTTTTCTGGTATAAGCTTTTCTTTCTTTCTTTTTTTTTTGCTTGCTCTATAAAAATAAAAGGAAAAAAAGAAAAGAAGAATCTTTTTGATGCAAAAACCTCCTCTGTGAATGATATTTTCCAAAATTTTAGAA
Organism: Orycteropus afer afer; assembly: GCF_000298275.1. Lineage (NCBI taxonomy): Eukaryota > Metazoa > Chordata > Mammalia > Tubulidentata > Orycteropodidae > Orycteropus > Orycteropus afer. Next base: position 10,762,541 of record NW_006921595.1, on the reverse strand, counting down.
GCTGATGGGACACTTCCAAAAATAAAAACATTCTCAAGGGAAATTTACCCTGCTCAAGAAATTAAATTCTGTCCACCCAGGGTAGTAAAAATAAACACACAGACAGCCCTAAAGACATGTTTTCCAGCCAAGCATTCAGACAATCCCATGGTAGACTGCTGGAGAGAGAGGGTGCAAAAAACCATGAAGCTGAACTACCTCAGGCATCAGCTGTCAGATAAGCCCCCAAAAGGTAAACCCCGACAAGGTGTCTGGAAACAGCGAGGCAGAGGGGACCAGACATCACTGAGAAATAAACCCATCTCTAGAGCAATCTAAATGAGAACAAGAGGAAGGAGACCTGGTCTCTTGAGCTAGCCACCTTGTTCTTGGCTCGACAGGCTGATGACTAGTCTCTGGCTCAGTGGAGTGGGAGGCCAGTGCTGTGGGAAGGGGCTCCCTCACCATCCTTTCCAGGGGATTAGGAATCTGTGCGGCTGTATCCAGAAGCTCGCTGTACTCCAGCTCCTCACAGAGCCTCTGCAGCGTGTTTAGGGGCTCATTTAACTCCACCGGCATCGCCACTTTGGACAGATCCTTCCCAATGTTGTTTCTCAAGATGTTCCACAAGCTGATGTTACTGGTGTTGGGGCACGGTGCCGGCAAGCATGTTCTTCTTTTGGACTTCGCTTCTTTGCCACTGTCCAGAACTGGCCCTGAAAAGAAAATAGGCCTGCTTGTCTCTATAAAGCTTTTCATTTTATTATTTAAAGAAATAATCCATGAATCAAACCTTAACCTATCGGTACTCAATTTTACCATTACACTCAGTATCCAGAATGTGACTGAAAGCCAGATAACAAGCAAAAGAAATCTGAGCAGCTAAATTATGTCCCACAAATTATATGCACTAAAACTCACGAAACAGATTCATAGGGAGGCACTTGGGTTCCCATTCGAAAGCTAGTTCCTCATAGTTTATGTATAGTTATAATAAAACTGGAAATTGGATTTCTATGCTTATAGCAGATTATTGCTCTTTTTAAATAAATTTTTTTTTTGACTCTTGAAGAAAAACTTTAAATTCTGATAAAAACAGTCAAGTTTATTACAGGAAAATAATAAAGGAAATAAAAGTGATCCACTATTCCACCACCAAGAAATAGCAGCCATTTATTTTTTAGAGTATTTTCATTTAATGTTTTCTCTATCCATATAGCTCATACTGTACACATAATTTTATGTTCTGCCTATTCAGCTAACACAACATTTTTGCTATGTTATTTAAAATTCTTTGAAAACACTGCTTTGAATGACAATAAAATAGGGAAATGAGACCTCCAATTCTGTTTTTTTTCAATATTGTTTTAGATATTCAGGGCTCCTTACAATTCCATATGAATGTGAGGTCTGCTTTTCCTGTTTCTACAAACAGGCCCTTAGAATTCTGATAAGAATTGTATTGAATATGTAGATCATGTGGGAAATATAGCCACTTCAACAATATCAAGTCTTCTAATCCATAACACAAGGTATCTTTCCATTAATTTAGGTCTTCTTTAATTCCTTTCAGCAGTGTGCCCAGTGATTTTTTTTTTAATTGATTAATTAATTAATGCCAAATACCTAGCATTTATTCTAAAAAAACTAAGACTCAGTGCAGTTAAGTCGATTCAGACTCCTTGGGTTTCTAAGGCAGTATCTGTACAGAAGTAGATTGCCCAGTCTTTCTTCTAAGGAGTTGCTGGTGGGTTTGAATGGCCAGCCTCTGCTTAGCAGTCAAGTGCCTTAGGCACTAGGCCACCAGAGCTCCCAGCATTTACTATGGGCTCAGAAAAATTCTAATGTAATAATTTATCAAAATCTTGATCCAATAGTATTTCCTTCTGTAGACAAAACTGTGCCAACAGTCAAGATACAAGGATTATCTCCGTTTTCAGTAGAATAATGATGTTTAGAAATCTGATTCTTCTCAGAAAACGTCTATGAAGAACTGGATACCCGTTTCTAGTATTCAAATACTGATAAACAAGAAACACTGGTTTTGCTCAGTTTGCTGCAGCTAAGGCAACACACAGCATTCTAACAAGATGGCTGTAGGATAATCACTGCTATTAGCTGACACTGAGAGGGCTCCAACTCATGGTGACCCATGACAACAGAATGAAATGTTGCCTGGTTCTGTGCCACCTTCACGATCATTGTTATACTTGAGTCCGCTGTTGTGGCCACTGTATATTTTGAGTGTCTCCAAGCAGTGAGGCTTATTGTCTAGCGCTAGATCAGACAATAGCTTGTTGTGATCCAAAGGTTTTTCATTAGCTAATTTTTAGAAGTAGATTGCCAGCCCTTTCTTCTTAGTCCATCTTAGTCTGGAAGTTCCTCTGAAACTTAGTGACCATGGGTAACCCTGCTTGTAAGAAATACCAGTTGCACAGCTTCCAGCATCGTAACACACAGACCACCACATATGACAAACTGACAGATGGGTGGTGGGTGGGATATGACAGAACATCCTCAACCTCGTAAATGCCTTTCCTGGCCAGTTTCAACTAACCACAGCCATTGTCCAAGGTGCTGGGGCAAGTCTTCTGTTCCCAACTTTGATCTCTGAACTCTCCATTAACCAGTGTGTTCTCTCTGACCACCTCCCAAGGGCGTAAAAGAGAAGGAGGACTTTTGTCAAGTTTGTCCGTCTTCCTCACCTACATTGGGAGTGCCATTTTAGCGTGTGTGCTGTTTGCCGAGAGAGTACGTGACGCTTCTTCATTTCTGAGTTTGCCTCCTTGCTTTTCTAGAAAAACAAGTAGCACATAAACTTGCTACTCTGTCATTAGCCTTTTCCTTTCAACCCACTAGTTTTTAGACTTTTCTGTGGGGGATTCATCTCTGCAGAAACAATTCAAGTGAAATTCAGAGCATGGTGAGGCATTTCACTTCTATCAGCTGTGGTGCTGAAAGGATGTTCTCCAAGAAGATGGCAAAATGGCTTTTATTCTATATTGTGGTCCCAAAGAGGGTATTTCACACATAGCTATTGAGCTGAGAAACAGTGAAATATCAAAAACTTATTCAACATGGTCCCTGGCTTCCATGTAGATAGAAAAATCAGCAATGTTGTGGGTGTCCAATGCACAGTACAGGCAAACTTAGGGACTGCAAGATACACCAAGAATCAAGTCTAGGAGCATTTGATGCTACAGGCTCCCTAACATAGACCGTCCAATTGGGCAGATTCTTCTTAAGAGCTACCTCAATAGGTTTATATCAGAGTTGTTTAGAGATAGCCAGGCTTGATACTCCATAGTTCTAGCTGTTGCTGTTAGCTGCCATCGAGTCAACTCCAATTCTAGGTGACCCCATGTATGCAGAGGAGAACTGCTCCACTGGGTTTTCAAGGTTGTGACCTTTCGGAAGAAAATCACCAGATCTGTCTTCTAAGATGTCCATGGATACATTTTAACCACTAACCTTTCAGCTAGTATTGGAGTGCTTAACAGTTTGTAGTACCCAGGGACTCCTATAGCTCAAACTAGCATTATGAAATACCTTTCCTGGTCACCATTTTCCCTCTTGGGTTCAACCAGTAATAAAGGGGCATATTTTAGCTTTGTTGCTTTCCAATGTGCTACCCTGAAGAACCTGAAGCTTAAATGCCACTAAGAGCAGGCCTTTTTAAGCCCTATAGAATTCCTAAATTGTAAAAAGTCTTAGATACCAAAGGCACAAAGTTATATTCTAATATAACTTTACTAAGAGATGTTTGGCTGTATAAGGGACACCTATTGCATTAAATTTTGGTATTTACATAAGCAGACTACTCTCATTTTATGAAATAAAAATTTGCACAACAGACAAATTTATGAATGAACACATCTTTTATATGTTACTAATATGTCCCTAACTAGATTATAAAATCCTCAAGGGTGGGGACTGTTGTTACATGCCGTCGAGTTGGACCTGACCCATAGTGACCCCTCCTTGGGCTTCCGAGGCAGTATTACTACAGAAATAGATTGCCCAACCTTCCTTCCGAAGAGTGGCTAGTGGGTTTGAACCACCAGCCTTCTGGTTAGCAGTCAAATGCCTTAGGCACTACGCTACCAGAGCTCCTAGGTTGAGGACTACTAGCTCTTAATTTTGTTATGTAGTACTTGTTACTGATTCTGCTATCAGGCACTCAATATATGCTTATTGGCATCTAGGAAGATGCAAATTTTCAAAGAGAAAGTAATTGAAATCTTACCCAAAGTCTGCCTCTCATTGTCCAAATCATTACTGAGGTTGTCTAAGGAAAGGTTATCACTTATGTCACTGACATATGAATCATCATCAGAAATCTAGGGGAAAGAAGAAATAATAGATATCAGAGTAAGCATAATCAAGAGCTGGATGCTCATAAAAGAGTTTCTCCAACTGATCAAATACTATTTGAATCCCACATTACAAGTCCATAGAAATAGTTCTGGATGCCATTTCCATAGAGGCCCATACCTCAATCTGCCTTGGTGGTATTCACAGCAAACATCTGTCATTAAAAAACTTACACATTCTCAGTTACTTCTCACAAGATGTTGTTGTTGTTGTTATGTGCCATCGAGTCAGACCCGACTCACAGTGACCCCTCCCCTTGGGTTTCCGAGGCAGTATCACTACAGAAGTAGACTGCCCAACCTTCCTTCCAAGGAGTGGCTGATGGGTTTGAACTGCCAGCCTTCTGGTTAGCAGTCAAGTGCCTTAGGCACTACGCTACCAGAGCTTCTCACAAGAAAGACACCAAATAAACTCAAGACTTTAGCTATTATAAACATTTTTATTAATTCCAACTACATTTTCAGAATGTTCAAATTTGGCTAGACTGAGTTTCAATTTGTCTTTGTTCTACTTGTGAAAAAAAGAACATGCATGGAAATTAATACATAAAGAAGACTGTTGTTGTTAGGAGTCGCTCTTGACTCATAGTGACTCCATGTGACCAAGCAGAACTGCCCCATCAGGTTTCCTTGACTGTAATCTTTACAGAAACAGATTGTCCAGTCTTTCTCCCACAGAGTGCATGGGTCAGTTTGAACTGGCAACCTTTTGGTTAGCAGCTGAGTGCTGAACTATATACTTAAGAGGTAACAGTAAGAGGAAATACTTAAATACAGGAATGTTAACTATGATCCTTGCCTATGCAGGAAAGTATGGTTTTCATGTATCTATTTAAAACAACATCACTTTACGTGTAACTATGTATATGTAGTTAACTTAATATAGGTCAAATTCTATGACTTATTTTAAAAAAAATACAGAGGATATTAATTTCTTTCCCTTTGGTGGAAATATTATGTTATCAAATAGCTAAAAGTCCAACCTATGAAGTTGCAGTTGAAAAGAGGTATAATAAATGAAGTCACAGAAAAGAGGAAGTACTCAAAACACCCCTCATTTGCACAACTTTCTTCTTCTATGATTTTGTATCATCTCTTACTTTTGGGGTATGAGGTATGAGAAAGATCCTCAGAATGCAAATGGTGGAGAAGGGCTATTGAGCTTAGTGTTTTTAACTACAGATATTTACTGAACTGGTTAATCAACAAAGCAACAAGAAATTCTGAAGCACCTAACTGGAAAACAGTGTTCAAACCTCATTTTCCGAAGAGCTTGGTGATAACAGAACTTCCTGTGCATCAAAAAACTCTGAAAGGGAGTCGGTGATGGAGAGTCTACTTTCATTGGAAAGCTGATGTACCAGAGCTCGGTTTTCATCTCTGGAGTTTTCCTATTTGAAAAAACAACATCAAAAACACATATATTTAGAAACGTTCTCAAGAGAAGCAAAATAAACACATGATTTAGTGGCATGATACACAAGGTCACAGGCCCGTGCAAACAAGCAATTCCAAGCAGGGGTCAGCTCCGGAGCTGAGGAGAAGTAAGCCCCACACAAAATACAATGAAAAGTTGATGTCTTCCCCCAGATGGGCCCTCACTTCCAGGCCAATCACAGCATAGGTACATGTAACACATTTCAAAGCCAAAAACAACTGCCCCCTCAGTCTTTGTTCTCTTAAGGGGGAAAAATTTCAAACATTCTGTGAATCACATCCTTGTTCCCTACCACTGCAGGATATCTCTTTTCATCCTAAAATTTCCTCTGAATGGTGCTGAATGCACATCATTGCATGGCTGGTTCAGAGAACATGGATTCCTTCTGCTCCTGTGCTTTCACAGAGGCCAGGAGGCTGCTTTTGAGCTGTCTAGTGACACAACAGTGAGTTTTTGGTCCAGACGTGCCCCTGGTGGTAGATCACTCATTATTCATGGGTGGATGAGACAAATTCTCTTGGTCTGTCTTTCTCCACCACAATGACTCTGCAAGGGAAGGACGCCTCTGGCCCCCTTTCTAAGCCTCTATACAAACAAGACAACGAAGTGTCACTATTTTCTAATCATGTATGGCCCCCATTCCCACCCCACTGACTAGAGGTAGCTGTACTCCAATGTCTATACTTTCCCTCTGGGAAGGATAGGAGTGTCCCACCTATTTTAATTGCAGCTGAAAATTCAATTCAACTCAACAAATTCAGTAACTGCTTAATGGATAATCTTGTGCTGGCTACACAAGATTTGTGATTAATAAGACTTCTGACCGGAATGACTGAGTGCAGAGAACACACCCCAACACGTGTCATACTACGGTTGTGGGACAGACAAAGTGCTCCAGAAGGGAAAAGAAGCTGACATTGATGTTGATCAGGCAGCTCTGCTTTGGGGAGGGCTTTACAGAGGAGGTGGCATCTGACCTAGACTTTGAGGAATAAGAACAGATTCAACACAAGATGATTCAATTCCTTCAAATTAGAGAAGATAGTTCCTTGAGTTCCCCGACAGCACTCATTTTTCCTTAGGCTGATAAAGGAGCTGTGTCTGTATCATTATGTATCTGATAACTGAGTCTCACAATAACTTGGGGAACAAAAGCTAAGGCAGATTATATATTGCCCAGAAGTTTCATGAGTTCAGGGCATACTCCTATGTCTCATAAACATAAATTATACCCAAGAAAGAGAGGCTATGACAAGGGACCCACAGCAGATTTTCAGCATTAATAAAGGGCAAGTAGTCCCTTTTGTCAGAAACATTTAAAAATGTGCATCCCTGTCTCTGTTTCAATCATGATCCTACCCATTTCAATAGCCACACAGCCTCTGAAAAGTAGGCTTCTTTCCTAGACTAACAAAGAGATCACTTTAGAGTCCATAAATATCACAGCTGTCCCCTTCAAAGGAAAGGTCTCTCTTATCAAAGACCCTGCCACAATGCTAAAGGTCTGAAGATGCTGCAGTGAATAACTTGAGCTCCTTTAATGCTCACTTAAACAAAGAAATTGTCCCATGCTTTGGTGTGCCACTGCTACATAAAGCCCTAATGATTTATTTATTTGTTCTACTCATTAATTTATAATCAGTCACTCCTGCTCTCTCTGTATCTCCCTCCTCCTAGACTGATAGGTCAGAAGGATTTCCTGTCTGGTCAACATTGAAAATAATAAGCCTAGCCTCTAGTCCTTTCTGGTTTCACTAATCTAGCAACTTCAAAGGATTACATACTGAAAATCCAAACAAGGCAATGCCACCAAGGCCTAGCACACTGTCTTGCACAACCCACGACTTCATTTATTAAAATACTGATCTAGCCAGTTCAATTCAATTTTCCCCTCAAGCTTGTAAGGCCTCAGTGGTGGTTTGTCTTTTTTTTTTTTTTTTTTTTTAAACATTATAAAAAGTTAAATGAGAAAAGAGGGAGGGGAAAACCATAATCTTATCACACAATACAAGCACTATTAGCATTTTGACACTTTTCTTTCTAATCCTTTTTCTACATGTTCGTTTTGAAAACACTTTAATCACTTTATACATATATATATGTATATATATATATATATTAACTACTATCTGTCTTGAAGATAAAAAGGTGTTCAAAATAAAAAACAAAGAGAAGTGTATGTAACACTGAAAGGCTCCTCACTGAAAAGTGGCCCCCATTAGCCTGTTTGTGGACTTTTATCTATGAAACTATTTGTGTATAGATACATTTTTTAATTTTGAAAAACTGGGATCAAACTATATATATAGATAGTTACACAGTCTGTTATATTCACTTAACATTATATTGTGAACATTTTTCCAGGTTATTTAAACTTCTTTGAGAACGAACTCTAATTGATAGTTAATATTTCATTTTATGTACATATATCAAAGTGCTACCATTCACCTTTATTGGAAATTAACAGTGTTTCCAAACTTGTAATGATGGCAAACATTTTTGTAAATGTTTGTGCCTATATCTTGTTAATTCCTAGAATAATTTCTTAGAAGTGGAATTATTAACATTTTAAAAGTTGTGTGTGTGTGTGTGTGTGTGTGTATGTCTGTGTAGGTTTGCACGTATGGCCTGATCAAACTGACATGTAAGAGAGCTCTGTTTACTCTACATCCAAATGGCACTGAATACTATTCTTTAGAAAACTTTTGTGCTAATCTAATTGCTTTAATATGCATTTTTTGTTAAGGATTAGATTGACTCCCTCTCCCTTTTTTTTTTTTTTTAGTAAGATTAGCTATAAAGATGTTAACATTAGAGGATGATGGGGAAAGGTGCATGGGACCTCTCTCTGCCTTTCTTTACACCTTCTTATGAAAAATAATCACTTCAAATAAAAAGTTAAGAAACTAGCTGTATTTCTCTATTTTTTAAGAACTATAACTTTTTTCCATTTATTTTTTGAGGTCTTAAATTACTTGCTGTTATTCATTGTTTATTTACATATTAAAGATATTTTCACCTTATCTGTCATTCCACTGAAAAATATTTCCTAGTCCACTATTTATTTTTTAATTTGTATTGTGATTTGGGTGAAATTTTACAGAGCAAATTCTTTTTCTAAACAGCAGTTCATATACATTTTGTTTCATGACATTGACTGCAATTGCCCACAATGTAACAGCTCTCTTCTTACTTCCTCCCTGTAGTTACCTCTTCCCTGTGTCCTTCCCTCCTATGCACTCCTCCCCACCCCACCCCCAAGCTATCTTCCTGTGCAAACACTGCCCTTCTGTTTTCCCACTAAATGTTCATACCATATGCCAGTCTATTGTTTGTCTGAAAGCCATAGGAGTAAGTCCAGTTCCAAACCTGAGGGTAATTAGGGGCCATAGTCTCAGGTGTCTCACCAGGCCCTATCAGACCAGCAACCTCGTCTTTTTTTTTTTATGGTTTTGTGCCACATTCTTTCCCAACTCTATCCAGGATCTCCCGCACGGATCCTCCTCTGAGTGGTTGACAGCAGTAGCCTGGCACCATCTAGGTCTTCTGGTCTCATGGTCATATAGGCTGAAGATCGCAAGGTCTACTAGTTCCTTGGACTAACTGTTTCCATGCATCTTTAGTTTTCTTCATTCTCCTCCATTATTTGTTTCCTTACTTTTTTTTGATACACACCATTTTATTTTCTTAAAAATGGAGTCAAATGTTGTATTAAAAAAACCCAACGTTTGATCATTTGCCCAAAGACAAAGTTCAGAAGGCAGGAAGGGTTAGAAAAGAAGAACATAAACGAGAAACAAGGGAGGGAGCGAGATGAATGTTATGTTGAGAAGATTGCAATCAATGACATGTACCAAACGTGAATGAATCGGTGAATGGAAAACTGATTAGCTCTGTAAACTTTTATACAAATCAAAATAAAAAGTTAAAAAAAATCAACTTTTTTTTGGAATTTTTTCTATTGCTTCTAAATTTAGTAAATCTTCCATTCTAGTAGTTTAATAAATATTTAAATCACTATGTTTCAGTTTAAAATACTGATTTCAGTGTGCAATGGGCATATTTAAACTTCTGTGACTACCTTATATATTGAATATCTTACTTTTTTCCCCCACTGGTTTTTGATGCCTTTTCTACCACATATTTATTCTCCCTATAGCATGGTGTTTATTCCTGAGCTAGTTATTCTGCCCCATTCTTACACCATCATCATCTTATTTTAACTATGGTACTTTTATTATGTGTTTTACTTCCTGATTTCGCATGCCCTTCCTCACTATGTGGCAGTGTGATGCTATCGAGAGAACTTGTGCTCTGGACTCACCGGATAAAGATTTAAATCCCAGCTCAGTCACCTACTAGCTCTGTGCCTTGAGAAAAATTAGTTAACCTCTCTGGGCTTTAGTTTTCTGTCTCTAAAATAAAACTACCATCACTTACCTCACAGAGGTGTGATTAGGGTTTTGTGAGATAATACATTCAAACACACCTGGAATATAGCAAACAGGTAGGCAATTAAGGCCAGTTCCCTTCCTCCAGACTTTTCTCTTTCTTGCCTATTTAGATTATTATATGGACGTTAGAATTAGTAGACTGTTACCTACAAAATCACTTGGTCTTTTGCCTGCAATTTAAAATAATATAATCTAATAACTGACAACATGGTAACATTGAATCTTCACATCCAGGAATATGAAATAGGAGAACCCAATAGGAGCTGGGGATAATTTCTTTCTTTTTAAAAAAATTTTTTTTTATTGTGATTTGGGTGAAAGTTTACAGAGCAAGTTCATCTTCCATACAGCAGTTCATATACATTTTGTCATGATATTAACTTCAATTCCCCACACTGTAACAGCGCTCTTCCTACTTCCTCCCTGTAGTTACCTCTTCCTTATGTCCTTCTCTCCCATGCACTCTGCACCCCCAACAAGTATCTCCCTGTGTAAACACTGCCCTACTGTTCTCCCATGATTGATCACTGCAAGGAGTGTATCTACCTGATGTAAATGTTCACCCCATATGCCTGCCTGTAGTTTGGCTGGAAGCCATACGAGTGAGTTCAGTTCCAGACTTGAAGGCTAACGGGGGGGGGGCAATAGTCTCAGGCATCTCCCCAGGCTCTATCAGAACAGCAAATCTGGTCTTTTTTTTATTTATTTATTTATATATGATTTTGAGTTTCAGGATGTGGGGATGATTTGTGATAGGAGAGAGAATTTTAGAATTTCAGTGTCCACATCCAACAGCAAAGATGGGTAATTTGTGTAGAAGAAAGTAAGAGTCATAAAGAGTACCTGAGGCTGACCCCACTGTCATGGCTGCTGTTCCCCAACAGTGTTCAAGGAGCCTGTGCATTATCTGAAAACTAAACTGGGGAGAAATTTCCAGCCTCTGGGACATCAATTTACACTTACTCTCTGAGTTATTTCCTGCAAGAAACAATAGGTTTTCCTTTGCTGGGAAAGTTAGCCTGAGTCACTCAGTGAAAAATCCACTGCCATAGAGTTGATTCCAATTCATAGTGACCCTGGCAGAGTAGAACTGCCCAATAGGATTTTAAAGGCTGTAAATCTTTATAGAAGCAGACTGCCCCATCTTTCTCCCATGGAGTGGCTGGGAGTTTAAAACAGGCAACCTTTTGGTTAGCAGCCAAATGCTTTAACCACTGCACCACCAAAGCTCAGTGAAAAGCAGGATAAAATATAGAAAACACAAAGTCACTAAATGAGGAGATAAGTGAGAAACCCACATCACAGATTCAAGACTTAAGAAAACTGCTTTTGAAGGTGTGTGTTTGAGGGATATTATCACCATCGCCCTGCCAGGACATTTAAGCCTTCAAGTGCATTACTTCTGAAATCAGTTTAAAAATGTGCATCTTAAAAGATGACAACAACGATGACTACTGTTGTGATTTTGCTTTCCCTTGCAAGTCACAAATAGCCACAGTATACACACTGAGCATAAATTCATAAAGATATAAATGTTCAACTTGCCATTGCTCTATTTAACTCTATAATTTACTTACTATTATTTTATTTGAAAAGTAAGTACAGTCTGGAAAAAACACATGAAACTTTGTAGAAAATGGAGGTGTCTGGCATCAAGCAACCCTCATGGTGACTGGACTCTGCTTGATTTAGCAAATGTGGAGATTCAAGAGGGGGCTAGCTTGGTGAGCACATATCTTTGCCCAGGCCTAAAACCAAGGTCATCATAAGTAGTAAGTAATGTTTAGGTACTTAGCCCTGCAAGTGTTTTTGTTTATATCTGGGTCAAATGATTAAAAAGTGCTATCTTGGGAAAGTGAGTCCATAGAGAAATTGTATCAGCAACCACTGTTAGGTGCCTCAGAAGCAGCAGAGCCATGCTGGCCACCATGGAGAGAGGGCAGCTCTCTCATCAGAAGAGGAGGAGGGTCCTGTGAGTACGCGGTAGAGCCTGGGCTGTAAATGGAGGCAGCTGCCCCCCCCCTTCATCTGTGTACTGACTGACTTCAGCCTCTAATCTCCTCATTGCCTGCCATAATGGCTTCTCAAGAGTGAAGATGTTATATTAGGGTTTTGCTCTCTACAAGGAAAAGGAGGAGGAGGGATTAAGATTAAATACTACCCACCAGTGAAGTTGATTCAACTGACACTCATGATAACTCCACATGGGTCAGAATACAACTGTGCTCCACAGAGGATTTTTTTTAAATTATTTTATGTTATGTTGTTGAGAATAACACAGCAGAACATAAAACAATTCAACAATTTCTACATATACAATTCTGTGACATTGATTATATTCTTCAACTTGTGCAACCATTCTCCCCCCTCCATTTCTCAGTTGTTCTACCCACATTAATAGAAACTCACTGCCCCCTAAGGTTCCTATCTAATCATTTGAATTGCTGTCGTCAATTTGATCCCGTATGAATAGATCTTAACAGAGCAGACTGCTCAAGGCAGAGTTATTTTACTAGTTAAGCTAAACTACTGTTTGCTCATAGAGTTTCAGTGGCTGATTTTTCGGAAGCAGATCACCACACTGTTCTTCCAAGGTGCCTCTGGGTGGACTCACATCTCTAACTTTTCAGTGAGTGGTTGAATGTGGTAACCATTGGTACCTCCCAGAAACCCCCAAATTAAATATTAGAAACCCCTTTTAAAAAATTATGAACACACACACACACCCCCTTTGTACAGTACCATCCTTTTTCAAAAATTTATTTTGAATGAAATCTAATCTGTGAATGAAAAATTTAGCACATCTGAGTCATATAAACATACAAGATGGCTAAAAAACCATTTTAACCTTTTGTACTTATTTTTAGAGTAATACACTTGTATTTTTTCTCCAGTTTCTCATTTTGAACATGTTTGAAAAATACTGTGGGTAAATTTCCCAAATCTATTAACTGACCATGGCATTTCAATGTAAGATATTATTTTTTCCCTCAGAGTATAGAGCCATGCTCTTTTGTCTCTGGTCAGTAAAAGAAAAAGGAAAAATCATAGGAAGGGGAGAGAATAGCCACAAAGAAAGAGAAGAGGTTCTTTTAGAAGGAACAAGGACGAGGGCAAAGAATTGGGATACCACAGGTACGAGAAATGTAGGTGTCTTTAGAAATAAAGGGAGAAAATGCTGTTTTTCTACCATTTCCATTCCAGTAATACTAGCTCTGGTAGCATAGTGGCTAAGACACTTGCCTGCTAACCAGACGGCTGGTGGTTCAAACCCACCAGCCACTCCTCGGAAGGTAGGTTGGGCAATCCTACTTCCGTAGTGATACTGCCTTGGAAACCCAAGAAGGGGTCGCTATGAGTCGGGTTTGACTCGACGGCACATAACAACAACAATACTAGCAAAAGGTGGTGACACTTAGGAGGAAAACAGGGTAAAGAAATACAAAAGCAAGAAAAGTTCAGGCAGGAAAAAAGCAGTCTAAAAACACATGTAGCAGCATATTCTCCAGAAAGCCCCTGAACCCTGCGACCCGTAATCCCTGCTGCAGCGGTCACAAGCACCTAAGAGGATGCAGGTGGGGATGTGAGCACCACTCACGATGGTGAAGCAGGGAGGCCGTGCAACTGGATAGAGGGCGCCATGGGAGGGGCGGTGCTCAGAGACATCACCAGACAAGGAACCTTACCCACCTCTGCCAGACTGTCACCCAACTTGGCAACAGCAGGGGGGTCGAGGAGCAGAGACTCGGCATGGATTCTGCGTAAGCGCTCTTTAAGATCTGTGTTTTGTGCTATGGCCTGGAACATGTTAAAAATAGTGGGGCCATGTTAATAAAGAGAGGTTTCAGAAGAGCACAGCACTGAGCCTGGCAGGAGAGGTGTCTGTCTGGGAACCTGATAAACCTCTCTGAGCTGCAGCCCTGAGGGGCCCTTCCTGGGCTTTCACCTTGAAAGCTGTCCAAACGGATACCTGTTCTGAGATGCTGGGAGAGAAGAAATATCAAACTCTGGAAATGATGCCTCTTCTCTACTCTCATTTCCAGGGGTGGAAGGAGGGATTAGTGAGGCCCGTGGAGAGGGAAATCACAGACTCCTTCAGCTCTTACTATGACTAGTGTTTTCTCAGCATCTCCTCCTTCCCAACTGTTTTTATCTCTTTTGCCAACTTACTTCCTAATGATCCCAAGCTTCTCTTGTCCTTGAGAAAAGATTCTGTTCCCATTCCCTTATGCTTGAACATATTTTAATGGTACTTAATTATCACACTAGTTCAACTGGACCTTAGAAAGTATACTGGTAAGCAGGAATTTGTAGAGAACTGATTTTACTGTCTTACAATATAGGTTTTATTGATTGTTTTAGTCACTCTTTAGGACTATGATATTTTCTTTAAGGAGAAATAAATAAGTAAAACAAGCCAAAAAAACTTCTTACTTACCTGGCTAGGGGTAAGGACCGTGCCCAGGGGATCATGGGTGTGAGATATGAGCATACATGAGACCACCCAGGACTTCTTTGATTCTTCCCTGCACAGGTCCCATTCCCCACCCCAATTTCCTAACCAGGAGGGAACTGGCTCAGAGGTAAAGGGAGATGTTTCCGTCATGCTGTCATTCCTGTATACTTGGTGACCCACTGTTCTCCAAACAAGCTGTCTTAAGAAGGGGACAAATTCATATGACTGTTTCCCAGACCTTTGCACAGCCAGCTTCATGAGTGCATCAGTCTGTCTGTCTTCCTGACTCCCTTTCAAGAAGCTGAGTCTTGCACATCCACCAGGGCCCATTGAGTGTACCTGCTGAGAGCATAAAGGGATATGGCACTGCCTAATCCACTAGCTAGATCTCAAACAAGGTTTCTGACTTTATTTTTGTGCCCAAAGATGGTATGAGTCATTTGAAAATCCTCAGGGATCTTTTAATAAACATTAAAAGGAACAAAGATCACACAACCACATGTAACACTCTCCGTGGGGGCATTTACTTTCTTCTGGCAATGGTATGAGGCTAGAATCACATGTATGGTGGACAGAATCTTAGTATGGCTTCTCTCTCTCTATTTCTCTCTCTCTCTCTTTTTGTAAGCCACAGACATAATAAAGAAATGAACCAAAGACTGCACACATGGCATAAAATCATCCATTCTGACGGCCCTGAGGTGACTCTAAAAAGTTCATTTTTAAAAAAACAAGTCTTGAATTTAATCAGGTATGAAAGGCTCATTCTATTTTATCTTAAGTTACCAAAATCGTGAACATGGGTGAGGAATGAATTCATTGGGGGAAGTAAGAACAACTTTGGCCTAGGATATCATGGACAATTGGTCTCAATGGCTTCTATCATGTGAACAGATTAGCAAGATGAGGCCAGACTTCCATGGGAGGAGGTCAGAGGAGAGGACAACCATAGGGAAAGGGACTTTTGGGGGCCATCAGAGATGCCATCTAAATATACTAAAAGGCAACATAATGGGAACAATAATAACAACTAAAAATAAATAAATTAATTAACAACAACAGAAGAACCCTCTTACTTCCCTCAAACATAAGCAGTAGTCAGTGACCCAGTGTGTAGCAGGCAGGCCGTCCCCTTTGATCCAAGAGGGGGCTGTTTCTATCTCTGAACTTGAAAAACCTGTAATATAGGTTCTGAGGGCAGACAACATTAAGACTCTACACATGGAGTAAGCCAACATGAGTTTTGTTTCTCAGAGACAGCATACTTAGATGTTTAACTGAGTGAATATTCCTTCCTTAAGAATCTTGTAATAGCAGTATGTGCTACTGGTAAAGACTTTATCACTCACATTATACCAAGAGCATCACTTTTCTTGAACATGCTTTATGATGAATAGAAAAATATGAACAGATGACTGTTTTCTGGTACTTCCAATCATGAATTGGCTGCTGACAACTATATAAAAAAAACCAAACCTACTGCTGTCGAGTCAATTCCAACTCACAGCTACCCTGAAGGCCAGAGAAGAACTGCCCCATAGAGTTTCCAGACTGTAAATCTTGTATGGAAGCAAACTGCCACATCTTTCTCTCAAAGGATAGTTGGTGGGTTCAAACTGCCGACCTTTTTGTTAGCAGCTAAGTACGTTTACTACTGTGCCACCAGGGCTCCTTCTCCTAACAAGATCCTGAAATTCACTTCCCTACTTGCCCTGAAATAGAAAATTCAGTCTTGCTTCAGATGGTAATTTCACCTGTGCACATGCATGCTCTCTTTTTAAAGTAGGAACTGCAAAGTACAAGTCAAGAGCAAGAGAAAGTAAGTGTGTTATCTCAAAAGTCGTACACTATCTTGATAGATAAAAGGTGAACAACCACAACTTCAGCAACTCAAAGTTAGGTCCTAGGACATGGTATACCAGTGGGGCCCAACAAGTTTGAGGAATGAACTGAAATGACTTAAAAGAGAGTGAATGACTAAAGGAATAGCTTGCTAAGGAGTATTTGAGGCTTGATAGCAATTTTTCAATTGTTATGAAGCTTCAAAGATTACATGACAGACACATCATATGACTTATCTCTTTCTGACATGGGTGGACTAAATGTTTTGTACTGTATAATTAAATAAAGTAACTTTCATGTCTTTGAAAGAGAGGCAAATAGGATCAATGCTTTGCAGTAGAGAAGATTAAGAGTGTGAATTTGAAATTGTGCTGTGCCATGTGTCATTTGAATACTTGTCTAAGCTAGGAGCGCTCAGGTCCACAAATCTTCAGACTGTCACATTTTCTAAGTACCGACAAACAAATGTCTGTAAAACACACACAATCATCATACAATAAAAGTTCTATGGAAATAGAAAAATCAACCTAATGAATAGGAGGAAACCAAACTGAAAGTATCTAACACAGTAAAATACTAGATTTGGTTTAGGCTGAATTTTGGGGTTTGGAAAAAGCACATCTGATGAAAGGTTAGAATATAATTTGGATAATTTGTTTGGTTTTCTCCATCGTGAATTTTCAACGCAACCATGGAGATGGAACATAGGAAGAATTCACGAGCCTGGGCACATTTGCAGGCACTTCTGTGACACAGACACGCAACTTACGGATGACAGGGCATGCTTCAGACCAATGACCTGGGCAGAGGGGGAGGAGGTGACATCCTGTTCCATCAGCTGCTTCAGTTTCTCTCTCTCCGTTGATATAGTATTAAAAGCTGACCTTAAAGTGAAGTAAACTATAAAGATATAATCATTATAAAAAGGAATAAAGGAAGAGGTATAATTTAAAAACATTATACAAAAAAATGCATTTTTTCTTAAAGAATTTAAAATAGTAACAGCCCTGAGTATTTGTAAATTATAGCAAATATATACTGTAAACTGACTTAAATTTTTTTATTGCTGCAAATATATATATAACACAATACTTGCCAATTCAATGTTTCCCACATGTACAATGTAGTGCTGTCAATACATTTAATCATGTTGTACAACTATTACTAATAATTGTTGCCAAGTTTTCCATTGCCATAAACAAAAACTCAATGTTTCCTAAATGACTCCTTTTTGTCCCCTTCCCTCTTGCCTTTGGGAACCATTACACTTTGGTCTCTATGTATGTGCCTTCTCTAGATATATAAATGACATCATACAATATTTGTCCTTTTGACTAACTTCACTCAGTATAATGTTTTCAAAGTTCATCTGTGTTGTATCTGGTTATCAGGACTTCATTTCTCTTTACAGCTGAGTAATATTCCATTGTAGGAATGTCTAAACAGACTTTTAAAAAACCCATTTATCAATTTTAAGGTTTCTTTCCACTATGCAATTCCATTACTTTATGAGTTATCATCAAGATATTTTGTCACTTGAAAGGACTATACTTCTATCAATTATCAGCATGTTTTGCTTGTATCTCAAAGACTGGAAATGTTTCAAAATAAAGCTTACAGGTTGCCAGGGGAAAATGGTAACACTGCATCTTAACCAGGTGATCAAAATCAATCACCTCTGAGAGCCAGATGGACTGTGTGTGCCTCTGGTTGCGATATCCTGAGAAAGACACATCTCCTTTGTTGTATGCCGGCTGGGGATATACAACCTTAATCTGATCAAGAAGATCAGACAACTCCAAGATGAAGAATTCTTTTTTTAAAAAAAGGAATTCCACTTTTAAAAACTGGCCTGTATTCTTCAAAAATTTCAGCTGTATAAACGAGAAAGAAAGGCAGATAAACTGTTTCCAAGCAAAGGAGCCTAAAGAGGCAAGGTAAATCAATGCAACATTTGAGCATGGATGACACTGAACAAACCCCTTTACTACAGTGGGAAAATGCTAGTCAAGGCCACTATTGAGATAATTGAAAATAACTGAATATGGAAGGCAAAATGGATAAAAATATTGCTCCCATGCTAAATTTCCTTAATTTGATAACTACACTGGGTTATATAAGAGAATATTCTGATTCTTATAAAATATACAGCAAAGTATAAAGGCACAGAGAAAGACATGATGTATGAATCTTACTCTCAAATGGTTCAGAAAATAAATGTGTGTGTGTGTGTGTGTGTGTGTAGAAATAGAGAAAACAGAAGTGGCAAAACATTAAAAATGGTGACTTTGGCTATAAGGTATATGAATGTTCTTTGTATCATATTTGCAACTTTTCTGAAAGTTTGAAAGTCTTTCAAATAAGGTGTTACCTACCCTCTGGTTAGTCCTTCTAGCTGCCACCTCTAAACTTGGCATTGAACTTTGTTCACTTTAGTGAGTACTTAAGCACAATGACAGCATAGCACTATTAGATACTGAAATGCTTGAACTCAAGTTTTAAAACTCATTAACACTCATCAAAAGGTTCATCAGGTTTTGATCTGTAATGTACAAGTTACCTCTTAAGGATGAGGAAACTGTCATCTAACTTACTGATCATAGATATTACATTTGAATATTATCTTTCCAATCTCCTTCATTGTATTTTGTTTGAAAAGGGCAGAAGAAAGGAGGCAACTGAGACATATTTCTCCCACGGCCTGGTATATTACTGAATTCCACAGGACTGCATTTTTAAAGGTACTGTTACCTGAGGGTGGCCTATTTAGTAACATAGAAACTAGATATGCATGATTGACTTACTTCCCTCATGTAACAGCCACGATGACAACTGAAGCTCTCTATAGGTTATCACTGAACCTATCTGAGGTTATGGCATTTAGATATGGACTTAAATCATCTTCACAAAATCACAGTACAAACGAGCAATTTGTTTACACACACACAAACATATACCATGGCAGAAGACAGTGACTAATTGGTACCAACATTTTCTAACAATGTCTATGACACACTCTTTGATTTAAACAATTCAATTGAGTAAAATAATGGATAATACAACATGGAGACCAATAGTGTAGGTACCAACATCAATCCTGAATCTTTCTAGCTCTCTCACTTAGTAAATGTGGATAATATAGTACTCATTTCATAAGATTCTCATGAGGACTAAATAAGATAATGCATGTAAACCACTAAGCACAATGCATGACATGTAATAAATAATGTGAATTACTGCAACAATAATAGTGATAATGATCAAAGAGGTAGATGAGGATAAAAGTGGTGGTGACTGCAGTCTCTTGAAATATGGATAGCAGTTCTACAAGGACATTTTTCCCTTGCCAGGTCAACGCTTGTAAGTAACTGCAGGCTGGGCAGACATTCTACGAATGAGGGACTGAGCAGAATCTTTCAAGCAGAGTCTAAGAACAGCCTCAGTTGGCGAACAATAAGCCGGGCAGTTAACTACTGCACATTATGTCCTATTAGCCAGGCACCACCTTTCTTGTGCAACTCCACAGGACACCCACACCCATCTGAGTGCATCCCTCAGGGAACCACCTCTTCACTGTCATGTTTACTGCTCTAAATTAAATAAATGGAACACTCAGCTGGCTGCCAAATCAATTCCTCTGGCTTTCAGAGAACCTGCAGTAAAGCAACGCTTTCTATGAAACTA
>NW_006921595.1:10740470-10741550 GCF_000298275.1 Orycteropus afer afer | reverse complement strand
GGAAACCCTATGGGGCAGTTCTGCTCCATCCCATGGGGTTGCTATGAGTTGAAAATCAACTTGATGGCCCCTCAAACAACAACAATCGACCAGGACTTAATGGATTATGTTGACTCTTGGTGGTCATTGCCTTTCTCTTTTCCAGACGTTCACCTGTCTGTTCTTTTCCTGAGTTATGATGGTGAGGCCATAGTCAGCATGTCTGGACAGAGAGTTCAGATGCTGAAGGAAACCCATACTCTAATTTTACTTGAGCTCTGTTATGCTCCTTCTTTTGCAGTTTCTCAGCATGAGAAAAGAGTAAGAGTTTGAAGAACACAGTTAATAATGCACACCTCCCAGCCCTAAGGAGCCAGCAGGTACAGGAGAAAGAGATTTTGTAAGAAGGCAAAAATGAACATAAATGCTCCCTCTACTGCTTAGTTACGGTACGGACTGAATTGTGTCGTCCAAAGTATGTGTTCAATTCCTGGCCCTTAGTTATATCTGTGGACGTAACCCTGTTTGGAAATAGGAGTTAGATAGGGGTCAAATAGGGTGGGTCCCTGGTGGCACAAATGCCCAAAAGGTTGGTGGTTTGAACCCATACAGGGGCTCCTCAGAACAACGGTCTGGCAGATCTGCTTCTGAAAGGTCACGGCCTGGAACTCACGGAGTGCAATTCTACTCAGCACACAGATGGTCGCCATTAAGTCAGAACTGACACTATGGCCCTTCAGTTATAAAAAGGCCAGAATAGACACAGAGACACACAGAGAGGGAAGACAGCTGCCATGTGATGGTAATCAACAAGCTAAGGTATCAGAAACTAGGAGAGAGGCCCAGAGAAACTGACATGACTGGGACCCTGATTTGGACGTTTAGCCCCTAGAACTGTGAGAAAATACATTTCTGTTTTTTAAAGGCACCCAGTAGAAGTAGGTAACTAAGATAGTTGCTGTTTAGAATTTAGATAAATCCTTAGCTTCCACATCTGTTTATGTGGATAACGCCCATATCTCAGTTGTGCATCAGGAAACAATGAGAAAACAACATCATACAACACCTAACACAGTAGGACGTGTTAATTTTTTTTTTTTT
>NW_006921595.1:10713514-10737965 GCF_000298275.1 Orycteropus afer afer | reverse complement strand
GGTCAAATGCCTTAGGCACTACGCAACCAGAGCTCTTGCTTTTTCACCAAGCACATTCATTTCTGTTATTGCTATTAAAAGTATCTTTCTAAAACCTCCTTTTAACACTAAGCAGCAGTATTAATTCTTTCTACTCAGTACAAAACAATTATTCATAGAACGGTAATTACAGAAACAAAAAAGATAGGAGAAATACTTTAGGACATTTACCAAATAAGGCAACTGGTCAAAGTTCCTCAGCTCATCTGTAACAGAGGTGGTTTAGAACATGTGCCTTCTGACTCAATCAGTGTAGAAGGCTAGCTTCAAAAGACTTATAAGAGACAGCGTTTCCTGAAGTAGGTTTCTCAGGAATTTTAGTTCCAGGATGTTAATAGCTGTTAAGGTTGGTGAGAGAGGAGTTTCCTAAAAACCAATCATCAAATTAACCCAAGCAAACAGGACTTCTTAGAATCTTTAATATTTATAGCTCCTTGGGTAGATTCAAAGGACACCACCCATATTCACTAGTCTTTCCCAAACATTTTTATCATGAATTTTTTTCCCCCCAAGCATCTTATAGGTAAAGCGCTTCATGAAATACATTTGGGAAAATGTAAAACTCAATATGTGCACAGCAAATTATTTCTGACTTTTAAGTTTTAGTACATTTGTTCTCTTGTTTGTTTATATGTGTACCAATGTACACACAAAGCCATAAATATGAACCAATATGAATTAATTAGTGATATACCACAGAAACTAAATTTACAGTCTGTAATATATAACAAAGACTTTAAAAATTAGGGTGGGTTTAACATTTGAAATAGCTTCTATAAAACAGAAGGAATAGAAGTCAGATGCATTTAGTAAGCTGGAGACAAAGTAGACAGTCACACAGATTATGTTAAAACATCAGTAGAATTCTTGACTTTGGTTCAGCTGCTCTGGAACCACAGTCAACAGATGAGTGATACAGTCAAGAAAGAACAGTAGAAATTGTTGGTAAAAATATAAATAAGGTGAAGAAAGATCAAGATATGAATATATGGAAGTGAGAAAGCATGTAAGATCACAGAACTTAGTGCAAATGTAAGAACTGTCTTTATTCTGGGGGAAAAAAAAATCAAACTCACTGCCGTGGAGCTGACTCTGACTCAGTGACCCCTCGTTGGGTTTCCGAGGCAGTATGTCTATGGAAATAGATTACTCAGTCTTCCTTCCGAGGAGTGGCTGGTGGGTTTGAACCACCAGCCTTCTGGTTAGCAGTCAAACGCCTTAGGTACTGGCCACCAGAGTTCCCTGAGAACCCTGAATTACAGCCTGTCTTAAAGGGACTCCTTAAACTAAGAAGAGGGAGTTCTTTCTGTTTCTGCCAGTGTACTTTAAAACCACAGGAATGAGAGCTTCTCAGGTTCCCTGAGGAATTCACTGTTCCTGAGCCTGTGGGACTCAGGCTGTTGTTGAACAATGCACCTGGACCTTTCTCTGCACACAAACCTTGCCCTAGTGTAGGTATGTGGCAGCTCTGCAGCCAGCTGGTTTTCACAAAGCCCCAAAGTCAGAGCAGCCGGCTGAGGCCCATCACAGACTTTTATTACAGAGGTTCAGACCTCTGCAGGTGGACTGATCAATAGATTGAGTCAATATGGCAAACTCTGTCCTGCTGAGGAAGCAGCTTCTGCAACCTCCATGAAATGCAGGATTTCTGCCTTCTGCAGGGAGGGATTATCTTGTTACTTTTAAAAAGACGGCTCATATTATTAAAAATGAATGGGGATTTCCTCCCACAAAACCTAAGATGGCCTAACTACAAACAATATTTTAACACCCATGTGAGTGTTTTAAGAGCTTTTAAGGGATGAGGTAGGTAATTCTTCCCACTTTACAAGTGGAGAAACATCAGTATTATACAACACTGAAGGAATTCTAATGGCAGCTGAGATTAAGTCTGAGGTGAGAATTTTCTAAAAGCACAAAGTGGTTTCCTCAATCAATCTTGGCTTATGTTTTAGATGTTGTGGCTTAAGGAAAGAGAGAGCCAAAGAAATAAACAATGTGAAGAAAGAAAATGTGGTGATATGAGAGGAAGGGGTGGGGTGTCTATTTTCTCTCATCCCCCTTCAAGCACTCCCCTCCTACTTGAAAATTTTTTAACCCATTTTCCTTTCAAAACAATGAGCAATACATAAAAAGTAAAATAAAATAGCAGAAAGAAGTTAATAACCATTTATAATCCCACCTTTTATCAGTAAAATGTGGATGTACACTCTTCCAGACTTTTTACTATGACTGTATATATTAGAAGGAGCTCTGATGGTATAGTGTCTAAGGCATTTGACTGCTAACCAGAAGGCTGGTGGTTCAATCAAACCTACCAGCCACTTCATGGAAGGAAGACTGGGCAATCTACTTCCGTAAAGATTTACTGCCTCAAAACCCAAAGGGGGTCGTTATGAGTCAGAATCAACTTGATAGCAGTGAGTTTGGTTTGGTTTTTGGTACATGTCAGAAGTATATAGTTTCTTTTGTTCAAAAAAAAAAAAGAATTGTTTAGTTACATATATTGTTTCGTAACCTCATATTTTCACGTAATGCTATATTATGAACCTTTCTATGTCAATAAAAAATCATCTTGACCATATTGTCTGTGATGGCAGTGAAACACTAGGTTAGGAGAGAAGACTCTGGGATCAAGTGGGTTAGGGTTCAAGTTCCAGGTTGGTGTTTTGTAGCCATTTGACTCTCGGAGGTCCCTTAGCTTCTCTAAGCCTCAGGTTTCTTATCTGTATGATAAAATCAAACACCAAACTCATTGCCATCAAGTCAATTCTGACTCACAGTGATGCCCATTGGGTTTCCAAGGCAGTGAATCTTTATGGAAGTAGATTGCCCCATCTTCCTTCTGCAGGGCGGCTAGTGGATTTGAACTACCAGCCTTCTCGTTAGCCATCAAATGCCTTAGACACTATGCCACCAGAGCTCCTATCTGTATGATAGAGGTTATAATAATACCTACTTCATGGGTTGTTGCTAAAATTAAATAAACAATGCATGTACAAATACCTCCATGATAGCTATGTGTTCAGTATAAAGTAGTTATTATTTTTATTAGTATTGTGATTATTGAATACTCTATATATGATTAAATTGCATTAAAAAATCCAATTCCCTATTTATGTTATTTCTAACTTTTTAAAAGCTTTTTATTTAGAAATAATTATAGATTCACAGGAAGTTGCAAAAATAATACAGAGAAGCCCCTTGTGCCCTATATGCAGTTTCTCCCAACGGTGACATCTTACATAATAGCAAAACCAGAAAGGTGACATTGCTATCATCTACAGATCTTTTTCAGTTTTCACCAGCTTTAGATGCACTAATTTGTATGCGTGTGCGTACAGTGTTCAGTGCAATCTGAATACATGTGTGGATTCATATAACCATCCCTACAATCAAAATATTTTCCATCACCACAAAGATCCCTTGTGTGATCCCCTTATAGTCATACCCATGCCTCTTCCTTTTCCCTCCTCCTCTTCCCTAATCTCCAGCAACAATTAATCTCACCACTAGCTCTATAATATTGTCTTTTTAAGAATGAAAATACAGTATATAACCTTTAGAGATGGGCTATTTTCAATTAGCATAATGCTCTTAAGGTCCATCCAAGTTTCTTCATGTATTAATAGTTCCTTTCTTTTTACAGCTGAGTAGTATTCCTTCCATTGTATGGATGAACACAGTCTGCTCAACCACTCACCTTTTGAAGGACATCTGAGTTGTTTCTAGCATATTGTTGTTGCAAATAAAACCGCTCTGAACCCTTGTGTATTAGGTTTTGTCTGGACCTATATTTTCATTTTCTGGGATAAATGTGCAAGAGTGCACCTGCTGGGTTAGATGCTTGGTTTTACATTTAAAAAAAAACAAAAAAAACTGCCAAACTATTTTCCAGAGAACCTGTACCATTTTACATTCCTAGCAGTAATGTACAAAACATGAAGTTTCTCTGCATCCTCACAAGCATCTGATACTTTCAGTATTTTTTAATTTAGCTGTGTTAATAATTTTATAGTGATATATTATCATGGTTTTAATTTGTGCTTCCCTAATGGTTAATGAGGAGCTCTGGTTGTGTAGTGGTTAAGATATTTGGCTAACAACCAAAAAGTCAGTGGTTCGAACCCACCAGCTGTTCTGCAGAAGAAAGATGAGATACTCTATTTCTGTAAAGATTTATAGCCTTGGAAACCCAATGAGGGTTGCTATAAGTCGGAATCGACTCAATGACAGTGAGTTTGGTTTGTTTTTTAATGGTTAATGATGTTGAACATCTATTTTTTATATGATGGACAATGTTACCATGGATACCATTATTTGGATGAATTTTCAGCTTTTAATGAATTCCTACCAATGAATCCCTCAAAGTGGAATTAATTGCTGGAGGGACAGATTAAAGAAAAAAAGTTGAAACATAATATCAAATTGCCCTCCAGAAAAGTATTGATTTACACTCCCCTCAGCAGCATACGAATGGTTCAACTTTTAAAGTATACTTAACACTCTCACGACCTCCCCCAAGGAGTTAAAATAAAACTTCTGGTCAGCATGCTCCCCACTACCAAGCAAGTAAATTAAAATAGAAATGGAAGTTGCCTAATATCTTACTAGAGCGGAAAATGAACCAATATGACACTTTCTCCAAGGACATCCCTCGTTCTGACATGTATTTAACATTTTCATCAAACATGTTATGAAGAAAGAAAAGTCATTATTACCTTTGTGGGCAATATGACACAGATCTTCTTGCATTTTGGAAAATTCCGACGAGGTTTCAGAGCCATCAGAATAATTTTTCTCTTCTCCAAAATCCAGCGTTGATAAATTAGGATTGGAAGAGTGCAATCTTAGTGGGCCGGACAAAGGCTTAGGGACCTAAAGTGACACCAAATGGAGATACTTCTTTTCAGTTGCAGATTACTCGGACTATTTACTTTGTTTTGAGTATGGAGAGTAGTAAGAGAAGGATACTGTGTAATTAAGGCTCCCTAAGAGTCTGTTCGAGTTGATGGCAAATAACAACAACATTGAGTGCTACCTATTTACAAAGCAAAGTAACAATGCAGGAAAACACTCACCAAAGCAACTTGCACTGGCTTTTTGAGAAATAAAAGTGGGTGAGAAATCATATATTCTTTTGGCAAGTACAGGAGCATTAAAGCTACAGGCTGAAAATGACTGCTACAGATACCTTTCTCATTTAATACTCAATTTCTTCCCTCTGGCAAAAATCATATAGAACAGTGACTTCTCACATATTTGTACATGAAATACTCTTCAATTTAAAACCAATCCATAAAGTGCTTTGAACCAAAGAGTATATCAGATTATTTATGTGAACGCTTACATTTAATTTTCACTCTGACAATGTTGCAACTGAACAGGTAAAGGCCAAGTTTCAAATCTTAGCCTCTGGCTTAGTTGGGCACTGGAAAAGACAGCTGCTTGCACGACACAGTGAACCTCTGGAGAGGGACCGGGAGGTTACAGACAGGAGGTAAAAGGGGATCTGCAGAACATCCTGCTTCCAGAGACTCAGGCCCATGGACTCTGAGGGATGACAAACCCGTTGACTATCAGCAGAAGAGGTGGGTCAGAGCACACAGCCATCGCAGCCACCAACCAGGCACATACCCAAGCAGGGAAGAAGGCAACTAGTCACCAGAGAAGGGAAAACAAAAAGTCCTACCAATGGCTGTAGCCTTCAGGTTCACACCATTCTTCTCTTAGAAAATCAGTTTCTCCCCAACCCAATATCCATGACATGCTTATTCTATTACCCAGAAACTCTAAGTGATGGAATTCATCTCTGCGCACAGGATGTTTATGAAGCATGGTCTATTCTCCTCTTGAGTAAAGTGAGCCCCCAGCACATGGCATGCAGAGCAAGGCCAATGAAGAAGCTAGTCTACTGGGGGAGCAATGGTTACCTGCAGCGTTCCTTTAGCATCTTTGCCAATAGCTCTGGACCGCCACCTCCTATGCGATCTTTTTTCCTTTTTGGGACTTTCAAAAGCTCCACCCTTTTTTCAAAACAGGAAAGAGAGCACAGACAGTAAGGTCCTCCAAACCAACAGGGATAAATGCATGCAAGGTGAGTATCTCCATTCCCTCAAGTTTGGTTGAAGCAACCAACCAGACCACATCCTGCTGTTAGTCAGAGGCTGGGGAGGAGAATGGAAAGCAGGAGAAGGCTAACATGCAAACAGAAAAGGGACCTGGCTGACCTGGATGGCGTTGATAGCTGGTGCTGAATACGTCCGGTGCAGAACGTCCATATTTTGTAGGAGCTGGCTCATTTCCACTAGATAGGTGTGACAGTGTGCCAAGTCTGCAGGAGAAAGAAAAGAGTGCTCATAACTCTAGGAAGATGCATGGACACTTATCATGGCATGCAGGCTTTACTATGTTGGATGCCAGCTACTTTTCTTATTTATCCATATTTGATTTTACATATTTAAGAATAGGAAAATTTACTTTCTTTTTTACTAAAGAAATATTATAGTGGTTAAAAGCATGGATCTGGATCCACATGGCCTCAGTTTAATGAGCTATGAATGTTGGGTGAATTAGATAGCTTCTCTGTGCCTCAGTTTCCTCATCTGGAAAATGGAGACATAGTGGAGCCTAGTTCACAGGATAGTTAGAAGAGTTAAATGAGCTGGTATACACAAAGTGCTTAGAAGAGTACGTGGCACACACTAAGTACTAAATAAATCAACTATCATCAGCATCATTGTGATTACTGATCTTGCAGCAATAGGCTGCCATTATTGCCTTCTATGGACCAATACATACTAAATGGATGCAACTAAAAGGAAGGTTGTATTGGTATCTAAGGATGCTATTGCCTATCATGGACCTGTAGGAGGAACTGGATGATTCTCTTGTTGTTGTTATGTGCCATCAAGTCGGACCCGACTCATAGCAACCCCTCCTTGGGTTGCCAAGGCAATATCACTCCGGAAGTAGATTGCCCAACCTTCCTTCTGAGGAGTGGCTGGTGGGTTTGAACTGCCAGCCTTCTGGTTAGCAGTCAAGTGCCTTACGCACTATGCTACCAGAGTTCCCAGATGATTCTCCATAGGGTTGCAAATTCACCTGACAGAACGTAAAACTATCCTGAGACCAGTTCCTAGCTCATTAACTCAAACGAGAGTCAATAATTTGCTATTCACTGGGCACATATGACTGTTTCTGCTGAGGGATCAAGGCCCAAATACCAAATTGGATCTAATACCAAACCAAACCCACTGCCATCGAGTTGATTCCAGTGGCATAGTTCCAGTATCACAGCGACATGCAAGCCACCACAGTATGACAAACTGATGGGACAAGTGGTGGTAGCAGCCTCAGAGGACAGACTAACACTGCCCAGAGGGTTTCCAAGGCTATAAATCTTAACTAAAGCAGACTGCCACATCTTTCTCCTGCAGAACAGCTGGGGATTCTAAAAGCCAACCTTACAGTTAGCATCCGAATCTTTATCACTGCAGCATTAGGACTCTTATGCCTTAGAAGAAATCAAAAAACCAAACTCACTGCCATCATTCCAACTCAGCAACCCTCACCTTTCTTCCCCAAAACAGCTAGTTGGTTTTAATCACCAATCTATTGATTAGCAGACAAATGCCTTAACCACTAAACCACCAGAACTCCTTATACTTTAGAATATCAAAATCAAACTCATTGCCATTGAGTCAACTCCGACTCATGTACTCCCACTGGGTTTCCAAGGCTATGAATGTTTATGGAAGCAGACTGCCTCATCCTTCTTCTGTGCAGCAGCTGGTAGGTTCAAACCACCAGTCTTCTGGTTAGCAGCCAAATGCCTTAACCACTATACTTCCAGAGCTCCTTATGCCTTCAATGGGAACTCTGGTGGCATAGTGCCCAAGGCACTTGACTGCTAACCAGAAGGCTAGCGGTTCTACCGACCAGTCAGATCAAAGAATAAAAAAAGCCTCACTGCTGTTGAGTCAAATCTAACTCATAGTGACCTCTCCTTGGGTTTCCAAGAAGGTATCTCTATGGTAGTAGATTGCCCAACCTTCCTTCTGAGGAGTGGCTGGGCAGGTCCTTCTGGTTAGCAGTCAAATGTCTTGGGCACTATACCACCAGAGCTCCCATGCCTTAGAATGTTGTTGTTGTTGTTGTTATGTGCCGTCGAGTCGGCCCCGACTCATAGCGACCCCTCCTTGGGTTTCCGAGGCAGTATCACTACAGAAGTAGGATTGCCCAACCTTCCTTCCAAGGAGTGGCTGGTGGGTTTGAACCGCCAGCCATCTGGTTAGCAGGCAAGTGTCTTAGCCACTATGCTACCAGAGCTCCTATGCCTTAGAATAGTGGCTGTCAAATTTCAGTATAGTCAAGAATCACATAGAAAACTTGTGGAACCACAGAACCCCGGGCTCCAGCCCCAGTTTCTGTGTCAGTATATCTGAGGGGAACCTGACAGTCTGCATTCCTAACAAGTTCACTGGTCATGGTGCTGCAGGGACCACACTTTGAGAACCATTGCTCCAACATGTCATTCAGTGAAGGACATGAGTAATAGTTACTAGGAGGGCAAAGCCCATATGGTCCTGTTGTTGTTGTTGTTAGTGTTGTCAAGTCGACTCATAGTGACCCCTCCTTGGGTTTCCAAGGCAGTATCACCACGGAAGTAGATTGCCCAATCTTCCTTCCGAGAAGTGGCTGGTGGGTTTGAACCCCCAACCCTCTGGTTAGCAGTCAAGTGCCTTAGGCACTATGCCACCAGAGCTCCCATATGACACTTTGTTGTTGTTGTTATGTGCCGTCGAGTTGGACCCGACTCATAGCGACCCCTCCTTGGGTTTCCGAGGCAGTATCACTACGGAAGTAGATTGCCCCATCTTCCTTCCGAGGAGTGTGGCTGGTGGGCTAGGTGTGATAATATTTGCATTTTATTCAACAGGAGAAAATGCAATTTTCAAGGCTACCATTTGGCATCTTTCTTCAAAACTTTGACTATACTTTAGAATTACTTGGAAAAAATTTAAAAGTTGTATGTGCCCAAGACCCACTCCAGACAATCAAATCAAAGCACTCCCCACCCCTACCGGTGATTTCCTTTTTTTCAGTTCCTCAGGTGATTCTCAGCTAATTAAAGTTGAGAACAGCTTAGCTTCATTATGACAGCTGTTCCCAATGCTGGCTCCATAAAAGAATCACCTGGGAAACTCTGGAAAATTAATGATGCCAGGGCTCCACCCCAGAACAACTTAAACAGATTCCTTGGGACAGGAGCCTGGGCCCAGGTATTTTAAAAACCTTTCCCGTGTTTTTAATGTGTAACCAGGGTTGGGAACACCTATTTTATGAGAAATCTTTCTTTGGTTTGCCCACTCACTTCTAAAATAGTAATTCTTTATCTAGGATGTGCACAAAAATCAGTCTGACACTTAAAATATATAGAGAGCTGTCCAGACCCCACCTCTGGAGATTGGGATTTAGTAGTCCCATGTGGAAATCAGACATTAGAAAAAGAAAAGAATTAAAAAGAAGAGAAAGGAAAAGCTCTCCAACACACACATCCAGTGGGTGGCATAAAGTTCTACAACCAGTGTCTTTTGTTGATTGTGAGTTCAACCTTAATAAAGGAAAATAATGAGTAGGAATGTCAATGAAAGGAGATAAAGAACACAAATTCATTTATGGTGCAAGAACCAAGCCAGTCAGTACAGTTCAAGAGCTTTGAGAGAAAGCACAGTTTCAGGTCACTCTACCTTTTGAGCATTTTTCCATGTCCTCTGAAGACTGTAACCACAATGGAACTCGTGTCTCCCCACCACAAGAAAATGACAAATTGCTTCCGGTTTGAAATGAATTCTGCTTTGATATACTGCTGCGCTGTTCCACAGACAATGAAAGTACATTACAAATGAAAACAGGGTCCACAGGGAATACTTGAGTGTAAAGATAACAAAGTAGCCCTCTGCTTCTATGAGGAAGAAGGCTCTGGCAAGGCACTCTGCAGGAAACCCTACAGTCTCAGGCTGTCACCCCAGCTTAGCCACACCACGCTATAAGGCCTTGGACTGCATCCTTATTTTCTTCTCTGTCAAATGGTAATAATACCAAATCAATGATATAATTGGTTGAAAATATTTTACAATCCTACCTGATTATAAATGCACTTATTGCACTTTACAACAGAAAAAAAAACCATGCTCAAACTGGGCAAGGGAAAGCTAGAGCATCTGGGACATTAGAGTTCTCCTTGAACGCTATTCTTCAGTTGCTGGCCTACTTTATATATTGTGGTAGTTAAGTCTGTGTGTCAGCTTGGCTGTGTCTGGCTGTGTCAGCCTGGTTGAGTGGCTGGGCAGCTGGATATAGTTATTCCCCATGGTGAGACTGGTAATTGACTCCATATGGAATTTACTGGAGCAGCTGATTAGCTGGTTTAGGGATGTGGGCCGCTTCCAGTACATAAGAAGCAACTTTGAGGAAGGTCTCCAGTTGATGGCATGCTTGCACCCTGCATGTAGCTGAGACATTGTTCAGCAGCCTGCCATGTTGCCTTGCTGATTTTGGGACTTTTAATGGACTCGAATTAATGGTAATATGGGGATTGAGCCTTTTCACTTGTTGACCCTGGGTTTGTAAGCCTCAGCAGCTAGCACCTGCCTGAGTGAAGAGATTCCTCTTGCTTCAGTGGCCAGGAGCAAGAAGCAGAGCTGAAGCCCAAGGTTGAGGAGCTTTTACCCAGTTTCCAGAGACTGGCACCTGGAACTTGGACTTCTAACCTCCAAAGTTTTAAGAGAATAAATTCCTATTTGTTAAAGCCATCCCATTTAGGGTATATTGCTGTCAGAGTGGAACTAGGTAATAAAAACATATGCTCACGTGGTCCTGGTTCTGACTAATTGGGCAAACATAACTAATTATTAAATACCAGCTCAAAGCTTTCACTGCTCCTCCCCCAAAACCTTTCCCTCCTCAGACAGCCTCCCAGTGAAGCTCCCCAACACAATGCCAGCCACTCCTTTTAGATTCATAACTGGCAAAACTCTGGTTACCTTCCTACTTGAAACCGAGTCAAACACCCCAGATGCAGACTCTGTGACAGTGGATCCTGAGAAAAAGTGATTGACGTCACGTGGAAACATGGCGATTTCATTTTGACGATACATTCTGTGATGACGGAGTTTGGATACCCACTCATCAAAGCCATCTTCTGACTTCACCTAAAATGTGTCAAATGGAAAAGAGGAAACAAGAACATGAATCACTGAAAGGAACAATTATTCATCAAACTGAGGTCACTCCTGAGCCCGTCTTTGCATGCTGGCACATGGGCTGTTGTTTGCTGCTGTAGTTGGCCCTGACTTATGGTGTACAACAGAAAGAAATCCGGCATGGTCCTTCACCATCATCACAACTGTTGGTATGCTTGAGTGCATTGTTGTGGCACTGTGCATTCTGAGTACCTTTCAACATAGAGGCCTCATCTTCTGCCACTGTATCAGGTGTGTATCACTATACATGTATCACTATATCAGATGAGATTCTGTTGTGATCCATAGGGTTTCCACAGGCTCATTTTTGGAAGAAGATTGCCCGGCCTTTCTAGCTTGTCTTAGTCTAGGAATGCCACCGAAACCTGTAACCCTGTTGGTATTTGAAATACTGGTAGCAAAGCTTCCAGAATCACAGCCAACATGCAAGCCACTGTAGTACAACAAATTGACAAATGGGTTGTGGTTGGCACATGTAGAAATCAGGGTTTCGAACCGCTGCATTCCAGTTCAACCCACCTGCTGAAAATTTGCATTTCCATCCGATATTCTGAATCAGAATCTATAATTTCACAAAATCCCACGGTGATTCTTATGTATACACCTGGGGATCTATAAAAATAACACGAGGATCTTGTTAAAATGTTTCTGGATCAGTATATCTTGGGTGGCAATGACAATTCTCAGCAAGGGGATGAACCAGTTCAAAGCCTTGCTTGTTTTACAGTTATGTGGTCTATATGGGGGAAAGTGTGAGGAGAAAGTGAAAAGTAAAATGGTCTTTTTCATTAAGTATATATTTATGCTATCTACATAAAGGAACAATTGTTATGCTATTTTTAGGAAGGCAAAAGGTACTAGTTATATTAACAGATAAACTGAAATTTATTCTTATCTTTC
This sequence comes from Orycteropus afer afer, assembly GCF_000298275.1. Lineage (NCBI taxonomy): Eukaryota > Metazoa > Chordata > Mammalia > Tubulidentata > Orycteropodidae > Orycteropus > Orycteropus afer. The sequence continues at coordinate 10,725,759 of NW_006921595.1, read as the reverse complement.
TCTTGAAGTATTTCAAGTTCTCTGGTCTCAACTTCTATCCCTACAGGAAATATTAACACCATTTTTCTTTTTAAACTCTTTAATAATTCAAACTTTACATATTAATCTTTTCTGAACTGGAATGAATTAGTAAATTTTTCCTGAACTATTTAACCTCGTTAACCCTCTGCAACAAAGAATACATTGTGAAGAATACACACTAATGAATGTGAAGGTTATTTAAAAATATATTTCTCCTGCTCTTAGAAATAGAAGTAGAAAAAAAAAAATCTGAGACAACATTATGTGGTAGTTAATTTTATGTGTTAACTTGGCTGGGCTTGGTTTTGAGTGGTCAGGCAGCTGTCTGTAGTTATTCCCCAGGATAGGACTGGTAATCAACTCCATAGTGGAATCTGCTATAAGCAAATGAGTAGCTGCCTTAGGGATGTGGTCTGCTTCCAGTATATAAGAAGAAGCTTTGAGAAGCATCTCTGAGCTTTTCATATACTTGGACCCTGCATGTAGCTGAATCTTCATGCAGCAGCCTGCCATGTTGCTTGCCAATTTTGGACTATTTCTGAACTTGAACTAGTGGCCTGCCATGCTGCTTGATAATTTTGGGACTGTGCCATTTTACTTGTCAACCTTGGGTCTATCAGGCTCAGCAGTCAGCAGCTGCCCGAGTTAAGAGATGCCTCCAGCTCCAGTGGACTGGGAGCAAGAGGCAGAGCTGAAGCCCAAGGTTGAGAGGCCTTAACCCAGCCCCTACAGCTGGCACTTTGAACTCAGACTTCTAACCTCCTAAACTGTAAGAGAATAAATCCCCCTTTGTTAAAGTCATATTTGTCATATTTTCTGTTAGAGCACCACTAGAACCAAAACACATAACCAGTGATTTCTAGGATTTCTCATACACACACACACAAACATTTAGCTAGCTGGGTGATGTGGTAGTTATGTTTGTGTGTCAACTTGGCTGGGTCTGCTTGAGTGGCTGGGCAGCTGGTGGTAGTTATTCCCCATGATGAGACTGGCAATCAACTCCATGGTAGGATCTACCACAAAAAGCTGAGTACCTGCCTTTGGGATGTGGTCTGTTTCCCATATATAATATGCAGCAGCTTTGGGAATGGTCTCTAGCTTATGGCACTCTTGGACCCTGCATGTAGCCGTGTCATTGTTCAGCAGCCTGCCATGCTCTGCCAACCTTGGGACTTACAATGGACCTAAGTTAATGGCCTGCCGTGTGGTGTGGCAACATCGGAACTGTGTCTTTTTACTTGTCAACCTTGGGCTTCTCAGCCTCAGCAGCCAGCAGCTGTCTGAGTGAAAAACCACCTCTAGCTCCAGTGAGCTGGGAGCAGGAGGCAGAGATGGACTCTAAGGTTGAGGTGCTTTCACCTAGCCCCTAGAGGCTGGCACTTTGAACTTGGACTTAAAACCTCCAAACTGTAAGAGAATAAACTCCTGTTTATTAAAGCCATCCCATTTGTGGTATATTCCTGTCAGAGCAGCACTAGGTAACCAGAACAGATGATTATCAATATCTAATAACCATGAAGAAGAATGTTTGTAACTAGTAAAACCATTGTAAAATATTTCAAACATTCATAAAAATGCTAAAAAGCATAAGCACCTATATACCATGGACATTTCTTAAGAGTCAACATTTTTTATGTGTATGAGTGTCTACCAATATTTTCAAAGTGAAAAAATGAGATACCTATATATTATGAGAGACACACACACACACAAAGCCAGCTGTCATCAAGTCAATTCTGACTCACAGCGACCCCAAGTGTGCAGAGTAGAACTGGTCCACAGCATTTCCAAAATGCCTCCCAGTGGGTTTGAACTGCTAACCTCTCAGTTAATAGTGGAGCTCTTAACCATTTACATCAACCAGAGACTCCTATGTTAAGAGGCTGACTCATGAAGCTGCAATTTAAAACACCCTGAAAGGATGCATGGTAGATTAACTTTTAAGAAGACAAATACAGGGCAATCTTGTTAAACTTTTTACTAACATTACAGCTGAGAGCAAGAATGCAGAAATAAATGTCAGTGGTATCATTCATTTAGGAAATATTACATGGGCACCTATGTTTGTTTTGTTGATTAATACAGAAGTACATACAAGACTTAAAACTGTCCAGGTAGTACTTAATGTATCATTTACCAGAAGATGCAATAAAACAGACACATCTATTTGTCTCCCTAAATTACATTCTGGATATGTATTTTATTTTCCAGATGTCGTTAATCAGAATTTTATAGGAATCTTGACACAAACTGATTGTGTAATCCTTTACACTAACAGGAATGCTCCTTGGAAGCCAGAATGGCCAGACTTCATCTCTTATGCTTTTTTCATGTTATCAGAAGGAACCAGTCCCTTTATCATGCTTGGTAAAGTCTAGGGTCAGAGAAAAAGGGGATGACCCTCATCGAGATCGATTGCCACAGTGGCTGCAACAATGGGCTCAAACATAACAGTTGTGAGGATGGTGTAGGGTAGGGTAGCGTTTCATTCTGTTGTACACAGGGTCACTAGGAGTAAGAACCAACTCAATGGCACCGATCGACAACAATCTCCAAAACCAAAACCCACTGCCTTTGAGTTGATTGATCCCTAGTGAACCTATAGGACAAACCAGGCCTGCCACATAGGGTTTCCAAGACTATCAATCTTTACAGAAGCATATTGCCACATCTTTCTTCCAGAGAGTGGCTGGTGGGTCCAAAACACCAACCCTGTGGTTAGCCATTGAGTGCTTTAACCACTGCACCACCAGGGCTCCTTAACCTCATCTCAGAGGCTGAAGGCTGAAGGAACACTCATCTTGACTCTTTTTTATCGGTTAAACAAGGTAGAAAAATCAAAGCACTTTATTAAGTAAACGACTATAGTCATTGTCCCAGATCCTTATCTAATTATAGGACTATAGACTATAGACTACAACTGTAACTATAGACCGGAGACTGTAACTGTAGTTATAGGGCACTTAACCTCTCTGCTGCCCAGGCTTCTCATCCATAAAATAAGAAAATAGGGATAGACTGTTCAGAATTTAAAAAATTTTGTGACTCTGGGGCTATTAACAAGAACTCTCAGATAACAATACTCACTTATACTTAATCATAGCTGATGTTCAAAAGCATGAACAAAAAACATAAATAGAACTTAAAGTGAGTCAAAAGAGAGAAATATTAAACTAAATTTATTAAGATATTAGGATGCAATATATTTTAAAGCATTCAAGTTTGTATTTTTTTTTTAATTAGGAATTAATCATTAACATAATCCTCTTAACTGATACAGTTGATAAATGAGAAACCAACATTTCCTGACTATGTCAGAAAACAGAACCAAGAGTCATTGGAAGTAAGCGGAGAAATAAACTAGTCCAGAGGAGACTGACCATTGAAACAAGTAGAAGTAGGCTCCTTAAATCTTTTTTGACTAATGTAAATTAGTCATTCTCAACCAGGGGTGATTTTGCCATCAAGGAATATGTGGCAATGTCTGTAGACATTTTTGGTTGTCATAACTGGGGAGGAGGGTATTATTGGAATCTAGTGGGTAGAGACCAGGGATGCTGCTAATCTTCCTGTAATGGATAGAATGGACTCACACAACAAAGAAATAGCCAGTGCAAAATGCCAGTAATGCTGAGGCTGAGAGACTCTGCTTTACACAATAAACTACAACCACAGGTACAGAGACTGAAGTTAGGAAACTGTCTTGCCCAGCCAATCACCCACATGTATGTGTTAAGCAAGTACTGCACACATGCTGTGGACTGGACAAGGACACATTAAGACAGGGAGCTCATAAACTCATGATTTTATTTTCCCAACCCTCAGGCTCCACTTCCAATTGCCCCAAGTAATTTGTCTTTACAATTCTCTAGAATGGAATCTTAATATCTTCTCTATTAATTTTGTTTTTTTTAAAAATTAGGTTCCCATTTGGTAATTTCTATACAAATTGTTTAGCAACATTAGTTACATTTTTCACAATGTGTCAATATTCTCTTTAATTGTGTTCTGGTTGTTCCATTTCCAGTTTCATTGTTTAACATTCAATTGCCACCTAATAATCATATATAATAACTCAATTTATTGACCTCACTGTCTACAGGCATTATGCCTAGTTCTCTCTGTGTTGCTCTGCATGGTTAGCAATATAATTATTCCCCTTTGTTAGGTGAGAAAGCTGAGACTTTTAGAAATTAAATAATTTGTCAAAGGTCAACAGCCAGTAAAAAGGCAATTTAAGATCTGAACTAGACTGGTATTTCCAAAGCTCATGTTTCATGCTATTAACTGTCTATATGGGAGATCTGGTGGCGTAGTGCCTAAGACATCTGACTGCTAATCAGAAGGCTGGAAGTTCAAACCCACCAGCTACTCCTTGGAAGGAAGATTGGGCAATCTACTTCCATAGTGATACCGCCTTGGAAACCCAAGGAGGGGTTGCTATGAGTCAGATTCGACTTGAAGGCAATGCTTTTTTTTTTTTTTTTAAAACATCACCAAGGAGCCCTGGTTGCACAGTGGTTAAGTGCTTGGCTGCTTAATGAAAGGTTGGCAGTTTGAACCTACCAACCACTCTGTGGGAGAAAGAAGTGGCAGTCTGCTTCTGTAAAGATTTACAGCCTTTGGAAACCCTATGAGGACAGTCCTACTGTAGTCTATAAGGTCATTCTAGTTGGAATAGATTTGATGCCCCACCACCTAACACCACCACCACCTGTGGGAGACAGAGAGCACCAGAGGGTAAACAGCTGTCAGACGCAGGGCTTCTAACCGCTTCATTCTGGTTCACCCTGCTGAGAATCTGTCTTTTACCCCAGATATACTGAATCAGATTCTGCATTTTAACAAGTTCCCCAAGTGATTCTTATTGGAGTCCTGATAGAAATGTACAAATATCATCTTATTGACTTGTTTTCATGGCTTCCAATCAGTTCATTCCAGTTCAACCCTCCTGCTGAGAATTTGTTTTTTCCACCCCAAATATAATGAAGCAGAATCTACATTCTAACAAGATCCCTAAATGACTCTCGTATATCTCCAGGTGACTCTTACAGAGCTTGTTAAAATGTAAATTTGGATTCAGTATATGTGGGAAGACAGCTAAATTCTAAGCAGGGGGGGTCGAACCAGAATGAACCGGTTTGAAGCCCTACTGAACACTATTATCCGGAGACCCATGATTTAGGAAAAATATTTCTGACATTTCATTGTAATAAATAAGAATCTTAATGAAATCCCTATAAAACTAGCTGGAGGTGTAAGACAGGGCTCTGCAGACTCAATGTAATAAACATTATATTGTGAATGACAGAACAAACTTTAACCTAAGGTAAATGGTTCTTAACCAAGGATGTTACTGCCTAGGGGAGAGGTAGGTTGGAAAAAGAATATATTTTATTATATATTTTTATCACAATCACCGGGGGAGTTGTTGTTGTTATGTGCCGTTGAGTTGGACCAACTCATAGTGACCCCTCCTTGGGTTTCCGAGGCAGTATCACTATGGAAGTAGATTGTGCTGTTGATATTTAGGGGATGCAGGGACAGCGATACTAAACCTTCAGCAATGTGAAAGACACAATGAAGAACCATCCCATCCAAATATCAGTAGTGTCCATTAACAAACACTGGTAATGAAGATCTTCTCACACATTCACTATTTGAAAATAGTCAAAAGGCATCACGAATAGCTTCAAAATGGCAATGAGGTCCATATGGATGGCTTGTCCTGACCTGATACAGTAATTGATGGCTCCTGCTCAATACAAACAGAAATCAGCACCATGGGAGACAGCACCTAGGAAACAACCTCACCTTCAGATGGTAGATGTGCTCCTCGGTATCAAGATCAATGCACTTTGATGACTTCTTTACAGACATCACTGAGAGCCCGACATCAATGCAACCATGCAGCTTCTCTCTCTCTATCTACAGAGGCACCAAGAGGGCTACTTGAGAATCATGGTGTTAAAAATAATAGTAACATCCTTGATACTCCTATTCTCTACCCTTGCCTTCCACATCCACCAACAGTAAACATATTAACTATGATTCATCAAGCACTTAGTGTGAACCAGTACTACAATGAGTGCTGTACATGCATTATCTTATTTAATCTGTGAAGTAGGAAGCCTTATCCCCATTTTACAGATGAAAACACCAAAGTACAGAGAAACCAAGTAACAAGGAGTTTATATAGCCTGAGGAAATCAGAGCATGAACCTATGCAGTATGGGGTCAATGGCAGTGAAAAAATACTGCCTCCCACTGAATTAGTTTCTGGTGTCTAAATTCATGTGACATCATTTAAAAAGAAGAACATGAGCTGAAGAGTTAAGAGAAGCTAGAAGAGGAAGAAAGGGAGAGAGAAGTACTGACTGAGAGAAGGGCTCCTATAAGGTATAGCACTGACCGCCAATCACAGCCCTCACAGGCTGACTGTCTGGTCTTAATGAGGGGAACCCTATATCACTTTCACCCAAGGCCTTCTCCATCAAATCCCTCAGTCACTACAAAGTGACAGTGACATTGTTGCATGTTATGTTTTTGCTAGTAAGCTGTGAGGATGTCTTCTCTCAACCAGAGAAACCCTCAGCACAACCCTAGGACCAGAGAGACCCTTAGATACCTTGCGGGATCTTGGAAGGAGCACCTGTACCTCACTTGGTGGATGAAGTAAGCCCAACTAGAATCCAGAGCTAGGACAACAGAGAGCAGGCACTGCTAGTCCACATGAAGAAACTATCAGAAAGGTAACCCCAAAATGTACATAATCTCATCCCTGAGCTGACAACAATTAGCCCCTCAGAATTTTTCAAGAGTCAACTGGATAACCAAGAAGACTTACATCAGTTTGGCTCTTGGCATATTTCAATATTCCTTTGTCCAGATAGAAGAATCTCTGTAGGGAAGAAAATTCCACATATTAAGATGTTCCACATAAATAAATGGCTTTCCCTTGGTCTCAAATTTCAACCTCAAATTAAATATAAGTGCCTAAGAACCAGGTACTAACTGTGGTAACACAGGTGCAAATAAAGGCAGGCCAATGTCTCACCTTGTGCCAGCCCTTTAAGGGCCATTTCCTCTTTTTCAGCAGGAATCCTTTCTGAATTGGTGGCTCTTGAGTGTAATTCATCTCTCCCTTCAGTCCTTCTACCACTTCCCAGCTGTCCTGTTCCAAAAAAAAAAAAAAAAAAGTTCATACTAAATGGCTATTTTTAAAACAATAATAATGTTAAGAACCACTTCAATCTAACAGTAAATCCATCCAAGATAGTAAGTCTGGCTGGCTTTGTTGGGGAGAAAAAATATTAAATTTTCATATAGAACCCAGACTTTATAGATTTCATGTTATAATTTAGTGGCATCAAATTTATTATTTTTTCCCCCAAAAGATCTCTGTTAGTAGGAAATGTTTCTCCCTCTTTAGTGCTGAGACCTTGACAACCAGAGCTAAAGATAGAGTTATACCATAAGTTCTATTTTTGTTCCCTTTGACATCATCATGGTAGTTACTGTTCACTCACCACTAAACTTCAATCTGAATTTTAACCAAATGCTACAAACATCAGGATGGAAGCTGAGTGTCAGCGATGGGGTGGGGGAGGTGGGGGTAAGGAGAGGTACTTAAGAATTGGCTGAAAATATGAGAGTGAATGCAAGTTAGTCAACATGACAACTTGATCAAAATACTAGTTGAACATGAATATCTTCAAATTCTAGGTTATTTAAATATTAGAAATCATGAAACATCAAATGGGTGAGGTTTTTTTTTAATTTTTACTGTGATTTGGGTGAAAGTTTATAGAGCAAATTCATTTTCCATACAGCAGTTCACATACATTTTGTCTCATGACATTGACTACAATTTACCACAATGCAACAGCTCTCTTCCCACTTCCTCCCCATAGTCACCTCTTCCCTGTGTCCTTCCCTCCCATGCACTCCTGCCCCCCAGTCTCCCTGTGCATACACAGCCCTTCTATTGTCCCATGATTGATCTCTCCAAGGAGTGTATCTACCTAATGTAAATGTTCAGCTCATATGTCTGTCTTTTGTTTGGCTGGCAGCCACAGGAGTGGGTTCAATACCAGACCTGAAGGGCAGCTAGGAGCCATAGTCTCAGGGGTTCCATCAGACTCTATGAGACCAGCAAACCTGGTCCCTTTTTTTTTTTTAATGTAATTTTGAGTTTTACTCCACATTGTTCTCCCACTGTATCCAGGATCTCCTACATAGATCCCCTTCCAAGTGGTTGACAGTAGTAGCCAGGCACCATCTAGTTCTTCTGGTCTCACAATCATATAGGCTGAGGACTGCATGGTGTACCAATCCCTTGGACTAATTGTTTCCATGCTCTTTGGTTTTCTTCATTCTTCTGTGCTCTGGACAAGGAGAGACCCATTGTTGCATCTAGATGGCTGCTTACAAGCTTTTAAGATTCCAGTCACTACTCACCAAAGTAGGATGTGGAAAAATGTTTTTGTGTAGTATGTTTTGCCAATTGAGCTTTAGGTCCCTTGTGACCATGGGCCCAAGCCCACAAGTTCATCTACTCACTCCCTCCAGGTAGCTGGCTGTGGCCAAGAAGTCATCACAACCTTGTTCCTTGTCAGTTCTACTATATACCTGGAAATTCTTACAGAACATACAAATACACTTGCAGAAACATTGTCTGCCAACTCAAAAGGGTGGTTTCACAACAATCATTTTCATTCTTTTTTTCTCCCATTTCTTATGTTTCACAAACTTTTTTTTTTTTTGCCAGTTATTATTTATTGAGGTTGTTTGTAATTTTGAACAGATGAAACAGTTGCTACAAGTAATTTCAGTTGCTGGCTCTCTAGGTCTTTTCAAGTGGCTGACTGAAGAAAGAATTTAAAAGTAAAAAGGAAACTAATATAACCGCTAATGTAAAGGTATGGTGGAACAGGCTTTTGCAAGGACAAATACAACTTCACTTTTGCTTGCTTAGTCACTCTTATGTAACACTTACTAGGGTGGCCTTGGAGGTTTGGGGCCCTGGCATCATGCCACCTTTTGTTACCAGACCTTCAGGGGGCACAGAGACTTGAGTTGACTCTACTGCCACCCAGGGACCAGTCTTGGTCAGTAAGCCTTAAATAAACAACTTTACTAGCACCTATGGAGTTGCCAGTCTTCATCTCAGTCTTACAGAATCTTGGACAAATCTGAAGTTACTGGACTGTGCCCAAGGTTGGGATAGGAAGGGAAAGTGGGAGTGCTGCATAAGAAACAGTGAGCTTCTATTAATGGTGATGGGAAATTTGGCAATGATTATGGGTGATAGTTGCATAACATGATTAATGTAATTGATATCACTAAATTGTACACTTGAAAAACATTGAACTGACAAATGTTGTTACATGTATTTTTAAAATTATAAAAGAAATGGAAAAAATTTTATTAAGATATAACATACATGAAATGCCAAATCTTAACAGTACAACTTAATTCATTTTTACACATATATACTCCTTAACTACTATCCAGAGCAAGACATAACATAGGGTAATTAAATTTTGACAAACATATCACTTTAGCCAAGATTTCATCTTGACTGTCTTGTTATTGTTAGGTGCCATCAAGTCAGCTCCAACTCCTAGCGACCCTTTGTACAACAGAATGAAACACCTCCCGGTCCTGCACCATCCTCAAAATCTTTGTTTACTTGAGTCCACCATTGCAGCCACTGTGTCAACCCATCTGCTGAGGGTCTTCCCCTTCTTCACTGACCCTCTACTTTACCAAGCATGATATCCTTCTCCAGGGACTGGTCCCTTCTGACAATATGATCAGAGTAGGCGAGACAAGTCTGGTCACTCTCATTTCTAAGGAGCATTCCGGCTCCACTTCTTCCAGGACAGATTTATTTGTTCTTCCAGTAGTTTATGACATTTTCAGTATTCTTCACCAACACTACAATTCAAAGGCATCAACTCTTCTGTGATATTCCTTATTCATTGTCCAGCTTTCACATGCATATGAGGCGACTGAAAATACCATGGCTTGGGTCAGGTGTACCTCAGTCTTCAAAGTGACGTCTTTGCTTTCTAACACTTTAAAGAGGTCTTTTGCAGCAGATTTTCCCAGTGTAATACAATGTCCGATTTCCTGACTGCTGCTCCCATGGGTGTTGACTGTGAATCCAAATGAAATGAAATCCCTGACAACCTCTATCTTTTCTCCATTTATCATGATGTAGTTTATTGGTCCAGTTATAAGGGACTGTCTTGCTCTTAGCCAAATCTACAACCTGAAGGCAGGTGGTTCAGGCAGAGGCCAGAGGCACTGAGATACAGACAATAAGTCTAGCTGCACCAGAGAGAGAAAGGCAATGAAACTCAAGTCCCAGGACAGACCGTCTGACAGTGAGGGCATGGGATCTGCGGGGATTTATGGGTGCTCCAGCTGGGCTTCTGTGTTGTTCTTGAGTTCAATACATCAGACACACCTGGTAACAAGACCTTTTCCTAGTTTAGCAACTGAAATCTTTTTATGAGGATCCTGACAGATCTGCCTCAGATATGAATTTACTTTACTGTGAATAGCATTAAAAGTACATTCCAGAGTTTTGAAATGGGGGTGGAACTCAAATACCTGGAGTTGTAAAAGGGGTTTTTTCAGTGGAAGAAAAGCTGAACTTGGAAAAAAGATTTAGCTTTCAAATTAGGGGATTTTCCACAGAAACGTAGCAATACTGAGTGAAATTTATTTATAGTAATTATTGTCAATTATTCAAACTCACTTGATCACCTCCAGACAATTAATAGAGAGTACATATTATTAAGTTGTGAGAGTACAAACAAAAAAAATTTCTGCTCATATTTATTTAATCTCTGAAAGTCTTTCCTCAAAACATAATGTTTTACATGTCTAAATTTTAATGACTCTTTAAGGTAATTAAGTATAACACATTCCTCCATGAATCTTTCTTCAAAGGAAAATATTATCTCATCTTACCTTTTCCAGCGGCTCATCATTTATTTATAATATATGTGAGGTATTATCTTCCCTACTGGACAATAGGGGGGAGCTCTGGTAGTATAGTGCCTAAGGTACTTGATTGCTAACCAGAAGGCTGGTGGTTCAAACCCACCAGCCACTCCTTGGAAGGGAGATGGGGCAATCTACTTCCGTAGTGATACTGCCTCGGAAACCCAAGGAGGGGTCGCTATGAGTCGGGTCCGACTCGACGGCACATAACAACAACAACAACAACTGGACGATAGGCTCCTTGAGGATATAAAGGGTCATGTTCATTTCTGATTTCTTAAAAACGTTTAACTGCTGTCATGTGAATATTATGCATCCTATTGGCAAATGAACAAACTTAATCCTGGTAGAAGGTTGTAGAAAGATTTATGTTCTTGGAATACCATACTGTCTCTGGGCCAAATCATCATTTAAAAGTTAAATGCAACTTTAGGGTGCAGGGAGTATATGTTAATGGGAAAGATACAACTCAGAAAAGGTGGGTGAGAATGGTTGCATAACTTGACGAATGTAATCAATGTCATCGAACGGTAAATGCAGAAACTTGGATCAATATATGTTTTTGCTGTGTATCTTCTCAACAATAACAAAATTAAAGTAATTAATTTAAATTGTTATTATTTAAATTAAATGCAATATAGCTATGCTTTGGAGTGGGGTGGGGAGTGCTGTTGTCACTGTTAAATTAAAATCCAAGGCTGGAAATCCTCTGGAAAGTAGTCTTAGTAGATGAGGCCTTTTCAATTTGTTTGTTTTATGATTCCCAAGCAGAAGGCAACCTGCAGAGTGCCAACACTAGACAACCATGTCAATTCACTCACTACATTCAGTTGCCCACAATGCAAATACCAAGTGGGATTAGATGCTACTGCATATTTTATAAAACTGGGGGAGTGGGAGGGATTGCAATCATACCTGCAGTACAAAAGAAAACAAGAGTGAAATCTCAAAAGCATTCCAGGGATTCATGCTAGAAGTATATATCTCCTGAACTCTTGAGAGACAGTACATTCCTACCAACAAGCCAAGGTGGAGGGCAGGGAATGAGAGTGGGTCTTTTTGGCCCTTAAGGTAAATAAGCCAAAAAGTGTTTGTATTTTTCCCTACAAAATATGCCCTCTTACCCTGTCCTGCTCCTTTTTATCTTGTAGCTGTACTCAGAACTTTCAGATTGTTACCAGGTTGAAAAAGCTAGATTTAGC
>NW_006921595.1:10703217-10712464 GCF_000298275.1 Orycteropus afer afer | reverse complement strand
TTGTGATTTGGGTGAAAGTTTACAGAGCAATTTCATTTTCCATAAAGCAGTTCATACACATTTTGTCTCATGACATTGACTGCAATTTTCCACAGCTCTCTTCCCACTTTCTCCCCACAGTTACCTCTTCCCTGCGTCCTTTCCTCCCACGCACTCCTGCCCTCTGAGTGGTCTCCCTGTGTATACACTGCCCTTCTGTTCTCCTATGATTGATCTCTCCAAGAAGTGCATCTACCTAATGTAAATGTTCAGCCCATATGCTGGTTTGTTATTTGGCTGGAAGCCATAGGAGTGAGTTCAGTTCCAGATCTGAAGGGCAGCTAAGGGCCATAGTCTCAGGGGTTTCACCAGGGCTATCAGACCAGCAAGACTGTTTTTTTTTTTTTTTTAAATAATAATTTTGAGTTCTCCCACTCTATCTAGGATCTCTTACACAGATCCCCCTCTGAGTAGTTGACAGTGGTAGCCGGGCACCATCTAGTTCTTCCGGTCTCACAGTTGTACAGGCTGAGGATTGCATGATGTACCAGTCCCTTGGACTAATGGTTTCCATGCATCTTTGGTTTTCTTCATTCTCCTTTGCTCTGGACGAGGAGAGACCCATCATTGCATCTAGATGGCCGCTTGCAAGCTTTTAAGATCCTAGTCGCTACTCACCAAAGTAGGATGTGGAACAATATTTTTGTGTAGTATGTTATGCCAATTGAGCTGATGTCCCCTGGGACCATGGTCCCAAACCCACAAGACCACTCCCTCAACGTAGCTGGTTGTAGCCAAGAAATCACCACAACCTTGTCTCTTGTCAGCTCTACTATATACCTGGATATTTTTATAGAACATACAAATATGCTTGTAGAAACATTATCTGCCAATCCTATACTTGGTCCTAGGCACACTCCCTCCTGCCTAGACGTACCTTATCATTCAGCTTGTCCACCCATCTATCCACCTATAGATCAACATTTGCCATCAATGTAGTACTGTATGTGCAAAAGGATTCATCTTTGTTATCTGTATCTCCCATGTACCTCTCTCTGTCTTCCTCTTCCTCAATGCACTGGGCATTTTTATAGGTAAAAACCTGCTTATAATTCCTTGAGCATAGAACCAAATTCTGTTTTACATGTATACCGAGTATTTTTGCCTGGTTTTAATATATTCTAAATTCTCTGGAAATGCAACTACCAAGTAACTGAGGGAGACTATACTTTGCTCTATTGTTTACCAAGCATTGCCCACCATTTTAGAGAATCACATGGCCAAGCTACTTGTGATATTTGAGTTATTAATACAACCCTCTCATATCAGTCCACACTAGCAACTGCTGCATTCTGCGTATAGGTGCACCTGACCACATCATTATGTATTATGATGTGGTTGTTGTCTGAACTCTTACCTATTGAAATACACATTTTAATATTTATTGCTTTATTTGCATTTCTTCTTTATAGTATGTTGATATTTTAAAATTTACGTGTTGCCTTAGATTTCTAGTGCTGCTATAACAGAAATGTAAGTGGATGGCTTTAATGAACAGGATTTTATTCTCTTATAGTTGAGGAGGCTCGAAGTCGGAATTCAGAGTGCTGGATCTAGGGGCTGGGTGAAGGCTCCTCGACGTTGAGTTCAACTCTGCCACTTGTTCTAGGCCCACTGAAGCTGGAAGCACCTCTTATCTCAGGCAGATCCTGGCTGCTGAGGCTGACAAACCTAAGGTTGGCAGGTAAAATGGCACAATCCCAAGTTCAGCAGGCAACAAGGCAGACCACTGGTTCGAGTCCAGGAACAATCCCAAGACTGGCAAGCAACACAGCAGGTCACTAGTTCAAGTCCAGGAATTGGGGATGAAGACTCAGCCAAACACAGGATCCAAATATGCCAAAATACTGGCGACCTTTCTCACAGCTTCCCTGTATATACTGGAAGGAGGCCACACTCCGAAAGCAACTAATTAGCTGCTCACAGCAGATTCCACTGTGGAGCTGATTACACCACATCTAATCTTATCATAGGAGCTCTGGTAGCTTAGTGCCTAAGGCACTTGACTGCTAACCAGAAGGCTGGCGGTTCAAACCCACCAGCCACTCCTCGGAAGGAAGATGGGGCGATCTACTTCCGTAGTGATACTGCCTCGGACACCCAAGGAGGGGTCGCTATGAGTCGGGTCCGACTCCACGGCACAAAACAACAACAACAACAATCTTATAATGAAGAATAACTACACGCAGCTGTCAAGCCACTCAAAACCAAGGCCCAGCGAAGCTGACACACAACCTTAATTACCACGTGTATACATAGATTAAATTAATAATGAATTTCATTTGAAGAACGTAAAGGAGTCACTTGGAGTCCCTGGGTGGTGTAAATGGTTAATACACTTGCAGGCTAACTAACTGAAAGGTTATAAACTCAAGTCTACCCAGAGGCACTTTGGAAGAAAGTCGTGGTGATCCACGTCCTAAAAATCAGCCATTGACAACAACATGGAGCACAGTTCTATTTCGACACACATGGTATCTCCATGAGTTGGAATAAACTCAATAGCAAGTGGTTTGAAGAGTCATTAAAATAATAGTTATAATAGCGGTCATCAGTATGAAGGGATTAAGAATAACTGGTGAACTGGGCACAAATTCAATGTATTGTTATAGAAAGAATGCCAGGCCAGGACACACACAACGTGTGTAAAATCATCTTGAAAACTGTAGGGTCTTTAATATTTTCTTGTAAGTAAGTCCTGTTGAGTCCGTCTTCAAAATATGTAAGTCCCTTCTTCTCTATTCCCAGCTGCTATGCTAATCCAGGCTCTCAACTAACCTCATGTCCCAAGATTCCCCACTTTTACTGATATCAACAATCATTTACAGGGTTCTATTATGTCCTACCCTCCATGCAATATAAAAATGATGACTATGACATGTTTGTCTTCATTCTCACTTCTGTGATTTGTCTTATTAGAGCCTTCCAGAATCTTCCCTTGATCTTTTTCACCCATGCAAATCCTTCAGGATTTTAGTTCCGTTTTTAACTCTATCCATGAAATTTTTAAATTATCCACAGCACATTAATCACATATCCCTGTAAACCATAATGGTATTATCATCCATTATCAGATTATTTAGTGCTTAATTACAAATTCATGATTTTCCCCCCAGTGCTTTGGTCTTTTCACCCCAAATGGTTGTAGAAACCATCTTTTCAATTTATTTAGAACCTCAAAGTGCTAAGTGTACAGTAGAAACTAAAATATTTCCCTGTGTTTGTTAGCTGTTGTGATCTCAAACAAAGAAAAAGTTCAAGTTCTCAAACAAAGCAAATGGCACTGAATAGCTGCTTACCAAGGGGGTAAATCAAGCCACACTTCAGTATGGTGTGCAATTTAAAATACACGAGAATAGTGCCTCAGGAAATACTATTCAGTGGGGTAGATTAAAACAATAATAATATAAAATGGTTGGAAAACAATGTTTACCTCCATTAGAGAAGGAATCTTTTCCATCTTGTTCACTACTCAGAATAGTACACTAACTGCTAACCCACTGCTATCAAGTTGATTCTGATTCATAGCAACCCTACAGGACAGAGAAGAACTGCCCCATGGGGTTTTCAAGGTTGTAAATATTTACAGAAGCAGACTGCCTCATCTTTCTCCTGAGGAGGAACTGGTAAGTTCAAACCACCGACCTTTCGGTTAGCAACTAAATGCTTTAACCACGATGCCACCACTGCTCCTTAGAATAGTGCACAGTGATCAATAACCATGTTGAATAAATCAGTGAAACAATTACAGTAGCTAACATTTATTAAGCATCCATCACCAAAAACAACATACATTAGGTAATGTACCAAACACTTTACTTCCATTATCACACTTAATCCTTATACAATCCTATAAGGTCATTATATCATTATGCTTATTTTTTTCAATGTGGAAATTGAGAAACAGAGAATTAAATGACTTCCCCAAGGTTACGAAGCTACCAGATGGTAAAGCTGCCCGAATGCAGAAACTACATTTTTAATCATTCTGCTATGTATTTTAGCATATTGTATATTTTGCTGTAGATTAAATATGTAAGTTCTGATGATGGACCAGGAACAAATCCAATGAGGAGATAGAGAAGGGGGATGGTGGTAGTAGGTAAATCTAGGAAGAGGCTGAGACCTTGAAGCAAATTGAAGGAGTTTTGAAGAACTGCCTAAGGGTCCTTAAGGAGTTCTGGTGGCACAGTGCCTAAGGCATTTGGCTGCTAACCAGAAGGTTGCTGGTTCAAACCCACCAGTTGCTCCATAGAAAGAAGATGAAGCAATCTGTTTCCATAAAGATTTACCACAGTGGAAACCCAATGGAGGTTGCTATGAGTCAGAATCGACTTGATGGTAGTGGGTTTGGTTTTTTGGGTATCCAAGGATCCTTAGATGGCATAAACTGTTAAGTGCTCAACTACTAACTGAAACATTGGGGCTTCAAACCCACCCAGGGAAGCCTCAGAAGACAGGCCTGGTGATCTGCTTCACAGTCACAGCCTTGAAAATCCTATGGAACAGTTCTCTCTGCACACATGAGGTCGTCCTGAGTTGGAACTTACTCAAGGGCAACTGGTTAGCTGGTTAGTTTTACCACACAGGGGCCAAAAAAATTAAGCCTGTGCATTTTAATGCTGCCAATACTTTGCTAATTTTTTTCTACCCTAGAATCCCTGACCTATCTACTTACACCTTGGTGAATTTCACTTAGCCCTAGACAACTCCCTCCAGGCAGAAACCCTCTTCTGATTATAGTCAGCACTTAGGCAAACCTCAATAATTGCACTTACACTTGAACTGTCTGTCCCCCTGCTAGAAAGTGGGTTCAGTAAAGACAGGGACTATGTCTTATCTTATTCTCTGGGATATGTTATTATTGTTGTGGGTTGCCATTCTGATGTAAGATGACCCCATATATAAGAGAGTACAACTGTTCCACAGTTTTCTTGGCTGTAATCTTAACAGAAGTAGACAACCAAGCCTTTCTTCTGTTACCACTGGGTGTACTCAAAACATTTAGGTTAGCAAACCAAAATCACAAGCCCACTTGTCATCAAGTTGATTCCAAATCATAGTGATCCCCATTGAGTTTCCAAGGCTATAAATCTTTATGGAAGTGATTGCCTCATCTTCCTCCCTTGGAGCAGCTGATGGGTTTGAATTGCTGACTTTTAGGTTAGCAGTAGAGTGAAGACCATTTAAGCCACCTAGGGACCTGCTGTTCTTGTTAGGTGCTACTCAGTTGGCTTTGACTCATACAGTCTATGTACAACAGAACAAAACACTGTTCAGTCATGCACCATCCTCACATTCGTTGCTATGTTTGAGACCATTGTTGCAGCTGCTATGTTACTCCATCTCATTGAGGCTCTTCTTCTTTATGGCCAATCGTTTACTTTACTGAGTGTTCCAGTTACCTAGTACCACTCTGACAGGAATATACCACGATGGGATGGTCTTAACAAACAGGAGTTTATTCTCTTGCAGTTCAGGAGGCTAGAATCTGAGTTCAAAGTGCCAGGCTCTAGGGGCTGGGTGAAAGCCCCTCAACCTTGGGCTTCAGCTCTGCCTCTTGCTACTGGTCACTGAAGCTAGAGGCATCTCTTCAAGACAGCTGCTGGCTGCTGAGGCAGACAAGCCCAAGGTTGACAAATAAAATGGCATAGTCCTAATGTTACCAAACCACATGGCAGGCCATTAATTCCAGTCCACTAAAAGTCCCAAGGTTGGCAGAGCATGGCAGGCTGCTGAACAATGACATGGCTATATGCAGGGTTCAAGTGTGCCACAGGCTAGAGACCATTCCCAAAGCTGTTTCTTATATACGGGAAGCAGACCACATCCCTAAAGCAGCTACTCAGCTGCTTGTGGTAGGTCCTACCATGGAGTTGACTGCCAGTCTCATCATGGGGAATAACTACTGCCAGTTGCCCAGCCACTGAACCAGGCCCAGACAAGTTGACACACAAACTTAACCACCACACCAAGCATTATGTCCTTCCTTAGGGCTGGAGACACTAAATAAATACTGAATGAATGAATGAGTCTGAAGAGCCAAGGGGATATAAAAAGGGCCCATGGAGCTTCCCAGGGTATGGGGCTTTAATAATGTGTTCTGGATTGAAATGAATGGGTATTCAGAACAGAAAATGATAGAGATGCCCATTTATCTTGGCTAAAGAGACCAAGTCTCAGGGAGCGGCTTCTACTATCCTTCACATACCTGGTGACCATGCAATAGGACATAGCACCTAGAGCTGAATGTCCCGACGTACACAGTACAGGGTGGACTTGGGTCCCCAAGGAGATCAAGGCCCTGCTGACTCAGCCCAGCATGGTTGGGCTAATGTCCCACGCTGTGGGTTGTGAATCTTAGAGGTTATGAACACCAGGAGGAGTGAAATAGGACAAGGTCTGGATGCTGCTGCTTCTGATGGTTTTTGCTTAAGTTTAACTGAAGACAGTCTGGAACTGTCATCTGGCATTATATTCAGTCTGTTTTACTGAATGTCTGAAAAGTGCCAAAAATAGAAAGTTGCTTTGTGACTGAGAAGGCAGCTAAGCGTCTACTCATGCTCATGAGCTGGCAAGTTCATTTCCATATTGCTGAGTGCACGGATTGAAAGCATTTCCCTCCAGCACAGCTGTTTCCACAGTGTACATCTTCTGAACACCTCTCAGAGGCTGAATTATTAGGCACAGCCACTGCAGCAATATCAGAAATAGAAAATGATTTAAATTTTCATTCTTCCCACAGCTGAAGAGGGTTGTATAAGGACGTTTTGCGGCTGCCTCTATCTGGCATGACTGGAGAGTGGGTGTTGTGGTGACTTATTTAATGTTTATCAGGTTTTTAAAGATCACAAGGAAATACCCAGCATTCAATTAGATGGAACATAATTTAACCTGTCTTTAATGATTTTAAAGGCATTTGTGTAATCTTTGAAAGCCATAGGATCACCAATATCATCTTTTGTAATCCTACTATGGGCACATGGAAATAATTATTGATAGATTTCCAGTCAATAAAATGACAGCTGTCATTGAATGTCACACCAATTCCATAATTATATTTCAGTCACTGAGGGTTGGAGTTGTTGCTTCTTGTTAAACATTTCTTTCTCAACTGAGATTTTTTGAGAACGAATAGGCATGATAGCAATAGCAATTAAAAGACGACGAAAAGAAGCAATCCATACAGGATCACATTGACATCAGCAACCTGAAAGGTTAGACAAGAAGCTTGGAGGACAGTGAGTTTCTGTTAATGAGAGGAACAATTCAGAAAAGGAGGATGAGAATAGTTACACAACTTGAAGCGTGTGATCAATGTCACTGAATCGAACATGTAGGAATTGTTGAACTGGTGTATGGTTGGCTGTGTATATTTTCAACAACAGTTAGAAAAAAAAAAGGAAAAAGGAAAAAGGAAAAAGGAGGTTAGAGGAATATATGTGATCTAAGGTACCAAACCAAAAGCAAATCTACTGCATTTAATTGATTCTGACTCATAGCAACGCTATAGGACAGAGTAGAACTGCCCTGCCCCACAAGGTGTCAAAAGCTGTAAATATTTATGGAAGCAGACTACCTCATCCTTCCCCCATGGAGTGGCTGCTGGGTTCAAACAGCAGGACTTTTAGTCGTAGCAGTCTACTCTAACCACTGCACCATCAGAGCTCCTTGTGATCTAATATAGTGCTTCTCAAACTCTAATGTGCATCCCAATCACCCAGGATCTTGTCAAAATGCATATTACAAAATGCAGACTTAGATAAGTCTATCTAAGGCAAGGCCCCAGATTCTGCACAAGCAGGGCCACAGCTGCTGAACCATGGGCCCACTTGAGTACCCATGTTCTAAGGCACCAGGCTATCTTGAAGAATTGGGATTTGAACTGGTAGGCTCCAGAGCAAAATCAGGACTAAAGATGGGAATTATAAAGCCTTGGATTCCAAGACAAATTGTCTGATTATCTAATAATCAGTGCTATGAAAAATGACAAGGGCTGTACACCAATGAAGGAGTCCTGGTAGCACAATGGTTAAGCACTTAGCTGCTAATAGATTGGCAGTTTGAACCCATGAGCGATGGGGGAAAGATGTGGCAGTCTGTTTCCATAAAGAAACTCAAGAGGGTCACTATGAGTCAGAATCAAGTCAATGGCAATGGTTTTGGTTTTGGTTTCGGTACATCAATGTACCATTGAAGCATTACTCACAAAAGCCAAGAGGTGGAAGCAACCTGAATGTCCATAAACTAATGAATGGATAAAAACAATGTGATATATCTATACAATGGAATATTATACAGCCATAAAAAGGAATCAGGTTGTGATGTATGCTACAACAGAGGTAAACCCTGAAAATATGCTCAGACACTAAAGGACAAATATTACATGATCCCACTTACATGAAATGTCTAGAATAGGCAAATTCACAGAGACAGCAAGCAGATTAGAGGTTACCAGGGCCTGGGGGGTATAGGGGAATGGAAAGATACTACTTACTGGGTACAGAGTTTCCCGTTGGGGTGATTGAAAAGTTTTGGAAGTAGATAGTGGTGAAGGTAGCACAACAATGTGAATGTAATGAATGCCATTGAATCGTTCAGTTTAAAATAGTTAAAATGGCAAATATCATTCTATACAGGTAATCCCTGACTGACAAACAATGTTTTCGATGACAATTGCACTTTTGACTGTCCTTTCCTTTTTTGGTACATCTTATCATTAGTAATAAATGAAAATGATAGAGATGCCCATTTGTCTTGGCAAAAGGGACCAAGTCTCAGAGAGCAGCTCCTACCATCCTTCACATACCCGTACCATGGTTAAGCACTTTGCTGCTAATAGAAAGATTGGAAATTTGAACCCATGAGCGACAGGGGAAAGGTGTGGCAGTCTATTTCCATAAAGAAACTCAAGAGGGTCACTATGAGTCAGAATCAACTCAACGGCAATGTTGCAACATGTAATATGCCGATGTAATCATTCTCAGATGCACAATTTTTTAATTTACTTTTCAAAATACTTCCATGTAGAGAGAGTTTTTAAAACTAAATCAGGGAGGCGGGGCAAGATGGCGGACTAGGCAGAAGGATTGCACAGACCCTCTTCAACAAAGAAAAGGGAAACCAATAAATACAGACACAGAAGATAATCTTGGACCCCTGAGCCTTGAAGGAAAGGATGCAGATTTGGACTAAACCCCAACTAGCA
>NW_006921595.1:10693150-10699272 GCF_000298275.1 Orycteropus afer afer | reverse complement strand
TTCAGAAAGCAGTGGGATGTTACCATGAAATATATGGGGGAGGAGGGGTAGGAAAGGAAGAAAAGAAAGAAAGAAAGGGACCATACAGACAGCTCTCATTTATTTTCTAACTAGAAACTCCATCCCCATTCCCAAGGATAATCCAGATGATCCAGAACCTTCCACAAGTGGAGTTATTACCACAACTGACAAAATGCCAATGTTGTCCAACTCTTCTTCATTGTGGGAGGAAATTTTTAAGATTCGGATTTTTTTTTTTACATAAGTATATATGTATTAAAGCATATCTCTAAGTTTATATGGAATGTTTCCAACCCCAAAATACAAATGAAGATGAGATTTATAGAGATACTGATAATGAAAGACCATAATAATGAAAACTAAAAAAAAAGAGGTATTTGATTTATGTCAGAACAGACTTACAACTGCACTGTTGGAACAGAACCCAACTGTAAGTCAGGGACTATCTCTATATATTTTATCACAATAAACTTTTAGTCAGGGCTGCTCTATGAAAGAGCAAGTTCCCTAGTCTGGGGTGCTTGGTCAGAAGTGCTGAAGAGGGGAGTCCAACACTGGGAGGGGGATCAGAGCAAGTGAGCTGGGAAATACCTTCCAAATCTTCTATCATAAACGTGTGTCATATAAAATATACTAGTAACCTCAGGTACAGTCCTTGACCTTAGGATCGAAGTGAGAAGCTTAAAGAAACAAAAGAAGACTATATATACAATGAGGAGCCCACCTGTTGTTGTTGTTGTTATGTGCCATCGAGTTGGCCCCATTGACTCACAGAGAACCCTCCTTGTGTTTCCGAAGTGGTATCACTACGGAAGTAGATTGCCCAACCTTCCTTCTGAGGAGTGGCTGGTGGGTTTGAACCGCTAGTCTTCTGGTTAGCAGTCAAGTGCCTTAGGCACTATGCTACCAGACCTAGAGTTTAAAAATTAAGTGAGAGTGTCCCTCTTTGTCTTTTCTTTCCCTGCACACATGGAAATATTGCTCCTCAATCCAATTTGGGTGGTAGAGGAGTGAATACCAACATAATTCACACCCCAAAAATGAGTAAGTCTTAATGATTTGGGTAGTCTCAGACCAAAAATACTGCTACTTCAATTATTTAGGTAATAAGAGTACCCCATCTTTGGGGTGAAGGCATAGCAGGTGAAGAGAAGAACAGGGGAGCCACTGCCAGAAGGTGGTACTGACAATGGGGGGGGATAAAAAACATGCAAGCTGTCACCAGCTCTGTGGGTGGCTTCATCTGAAGTCATTTGTATCTTGGGTTTCCAATTAAGAGAAAAATGTATTCCACCTTTGTTGACAGCAGATGGATTTATAATCACAAAAACTTTTTTATAAAGACCATATTAATAATAATAAAAATAAACCTTTAATGTACACAAAATGATTATTTTTACCCTGTTGATCACTCACTCAGCAATTACTGCACGTTGGCATATTTTTAGGTTCTTCTTATGCATTTGTAGGTTTTTTCTTAAACATCTCCCTTATCATATATAAGCTCTTTAATGCTCAGACAACATCTTTTATGCATTTTTCTCTCCACGTTAATAATACTCTGCTACATTTCTTAAGGGCCTTTTACTCTATTGTTAAAGATGAAGACTCCAAATCCTTAATTTTCACTCTTCTCTGGCCATTTGATTGTGTGGATCATAACAAATTATGGATAACTTTGAGAAGAATGGAAATTCCAGAACACTTCATTGTACTCATGAGGAACCTGTACATAGACCAGGATCTGTACATCAACAGGAGGCTGTCATTCGAACAGAACAAGGGGACACTGCATGGTTTAAAGTCAAGAAGGGAGTGCATAAGGGTTGTATCCTTTCACCATACATATTCAACTTGTATGCTGAGCAAATAATCCGAGAAGCTGGATTATATGAAGAAGGACATGGCATCAGGATTGGAGGAAGAATCATTAACAACCTGCGAAACACTGACAACACAACTTTGCTTCCTGAAAGTGAGGATGACTTGAAGCACTTATTGATGAAGATTGAAGACTATAGTCTGCAGTATGGATTACACCTCAATATGAGGAAAACAAAAATTTTCACAACTGGACCTGTAAGCAGCATCACAACGATTGGAGAAAAGACTCAAGTTGTCAATGACTTCACAATGCTTGGTTCTATAATCGATGCCAATGGAAGCAGCAGTCAGGACATCAGATGATGTATTGCCCTGGACAAGTTGGCTGCAAAGGACCTCTTTCAAGTTCTGACGAGCAAAGATGTCTCCTTGAGGACTAAGGTGCGCCTCACACAAGCCATGGTATTTTCAATGGCCTCATATGCATGTGAGAGCTGGACAATGAGTAAGGAAGACCAAAGAAGAATTGATGTTTTTGAGCTGTGGTGTTGGCGAAGAATGCTGAAAGTACCGTGGACTGCTAAAAAGAACTAACAAATCTTTCCCAGAGGAAGTGCAGCCGGAATGTTCCTTGGAAGTGAGAATGGCCAGACTTCATCTCACCTCCTTTAGGTCGTGTTGTCCAAAGGGACCATTCCCTGGAGAAGGATGTCATGTTTGGTAAGGTGGAGAGTCAACAAAGCAGGGGAAGGCCCTCAATGAGATGGATTGACACAGTGGCTGCTGCAATGGGCTCAAGTATAGCAGGGATCGCGAGCTGGCGCAGGACTGGGAGGTGTTTCATTCTGCTGTGTATAGGGTCGCTATGAGTCAGAGACAACTCAATGACACCTAACAACAACAACTGGCCATTGCAGCCCATTAGGGTGGTGGTAGAGTTTTTATTGTTCCTATTATGGTAGTGGTTATAGTAATAAAAGTGGCAATTACGATTTATTTAATACCTTCTATACGCCTCGTCTGTCAGTTTGTCCACCACTCATCTGTCAGTCTGACGTACTATGGTGGCTTCTGTGTTGCTGTGAGGCTGGAAGCTATGCCACCAGTATTTCAAATACCAGCAGGGTTACTACTGGTGGGCAGGTTTCAGTGGAGCTTCCAGACTAAGACAGACTGAAAAAACTGGCTACTGAAAACCTTATGAACAGCACTGAAACACTGTCTGATATGGTGCCAGAAGATGAGCCCCTCAGGTTGGAAGGCCCTCAAAATGTGACTAGGAAAGAGCTGCCTCCTTAAAGTAGAATTGACTGTAATGACACAGAAGGAGTAAAGCTTTTGGGACCTTCATTTGCTGATGGGGCACGACTCAAAATGGGAAGGAATAGTTGCAAACATTCATTAATAACTGGAACATGGAATTTACAATGTATGAATCCAGGAAAATTGGAAGCTGTCAAAAATTAAAAATAGAATGCAATGAAATGCAAGATTGACATCCTATCCTAGTCATTAGTGAGCTGAAATGGACCAGTACTGGCCATTCTGAACCAGACAATTATATGGTCTACTATGCCAGGAATGACAAAACGAAGAGAAATGGTGTTGCATGCATCATCAAAAAGAGCATTTCAAGATCTATCCTGCAGCACAATGCTGTCAGTGACAGGATAATATCCATAAGCCTGCAAGGAAGACCAGATAATAACATCATTATTCAAATTTACACCAACCACTAAAGCCAAACATGAAGAAATTGAGTATTTTTACCGACTTCTGCAGTCTGAAATTGACCAAACATGCAAACAAGATGTATTGATTATTACTGGTGATTAGACAGCCAAAGTTGGAAAAGAAGGATTGGTAGTTGGAAAATATGGCCTTGGTAATAGAAAGGACACTGGAGATCACCATGATAGAATTTTGTAAGACCAACAACTTAACTCACTGCAAGTACCTTTTTCAACAAAATAAATGGCCATTATACTTGTGGACCTCAGTAGATGGAATACACAGGAATGAGGTCCACTACATCTGTGGAAAGAGGCAATGGAGAAGCTCAATATTATCAGTCAAAACAAGACCAAAAGCTAACTGTGGAATAGACCACCAATTGCTCACACACAAGTTCAAGATGAAAATGAAGAAAATTAAAACAAATCACGAGAGCCAAAATATGACCTTGATTATATCCCACCTGACTTTAGAGACCACTGGAAAGACAGATTTGACACACTGAACCCCAATGACCAAAGACCAGATGAATTGTGGGATGACATCAAGAACATCACACAAGGGGAAGGCAAAAGATCATTAAAAAGACAGAAAAGGAAGAAAAGGCCAAAACGGATGTTAGAAGAGACTCTTAATCTTGCTTTTAAAAGGAGAGTAGCTAAAGTCAATGGAAGATATGATGAAGAAGACTTCAAAGGATGGCTCAAGAAGACAAAGTAAAGTATAATGAAATATGCAAAGACCTGGAATTAGAAAACCAAAAGGGAAGAACATTCTTGGCATTTCTCAAATTGAAATAACTGAAGAAAAAATTCAAGCCTCAAATTGCAATATTCAAGGATTATATGAGCAAAATATTGAATGATGCACAAAGCAACTAAAGAAGATGGAAGAAATACACAGAGTCACTGTACCAAAAAGAATTGGTCAAGGTTCAACCAATTCAGAAAGTAGCATATGATCAAGAACTGACGATACTAAAAGAAGTCCAAGCTGCACTAGAGTAATTGGTGAAAAACAAAGCTCCAGAAATTGATGTAATATACATTGAGATGTTTCAACAAACAGATACAGCTCTGGAGGTGCTTATTCATTTATACCAAGATATTTGGAAGACAGTTATCCGGCCAACCGACTGGAAGAAATGTGTATTTGTGTCCATTCCAAAGAAAGGTGATACAACAGAATGTAGAAATTTTTGAACAATATCATTAATACCTCATGCAAGAAAATTTTGCTGATGATAATTCAAAAAGAGTTGCAACTGCATACTGACAGAGAACTTCCAGAAATTCAGGCTGGATTCAGGAGAGGATGTGGAATGTGGGATATCATTGCTGATGTCAGGTGGATCTTGGCTGAAAGCAAAGAATACCAGAAAGATGTTTACTTGTGCTTTATTGACTATGCAAAGGCATTAGACTGTGTGGATCATAGCTGGATTATATGGAGAAGACATGGCACTAAGATTGGAGGAAGACCCATTAACAACCTGCAATACGCAGATGACACAACCTTGCTTGCTAAAAGTGAAGAAGACTTGAAGCATTACTGATGAAGATCAAAAACTATACTCTTCAGTATGGATTACACCTCAACCTAAAGCATTACTGATGAAGATCAAAAACTATAGTCCTCAGTATGGATTACACCTCAACATAAAGAAAACAAAAATCCTCACAACCGGACCAATAAGCAACATCATGATAAAATGATGAAATGACTGATGTTGCCAAGGATTTAATTTTACTTGGGTCCACAATCAATACACATAGAAGCAGCAGTCAGGAAATCAAACACATACGGCATTGGGAAAATCTGCTGCAAAAGACATCTTTAAAGGGTTTAAGAGTAGAGATGTCACTTGAAAGTGTGCCTGACTCAAGCCATATAAATAGCCTCATAGGCATGTGAGATGGACAATGAATAAGGAAGACCACACAAGCACCTGAATTGTGGTGTTGGTGAAGAATATTGAATGTTCCATGGACTTCAAGAAGGACGAACAAACCTGTCTTGGAGGAAGTACATCCAGAATGCTCCTTAGAAGTGAGAATGGCCAGACTTCATCTCTCATATTTTGGTCTAGTCAGAGAAAAAAGGGAGGACTCTCAATGTGATAAACTGACACAGTGGCTATGACAATGGGCTCAAGCATGGCAACAACTGTGAGGATGGCACAGGCCTGGGTAGTGTTTCATTCTGTTGTACATGGGTCACTATAAGTCAAAATCAAGTCGATGGCACCTAACAACAATTTTTATGGCCGTAGATGGCCAGGTCTTTCTCCTGTAGAGCCACTAGTTGGGTTCCAACTGCCAACCTTTCAGTTAGCAGCCAAGCACTTAATTGTTGCACCACCAAGTCTCCTAAGTGATTTGTTTGTTGTTGTTATGTGCTGTTGAGTCGGACCTGACTCGTGATCCCTCCCTGGGTTTCTGAGGCAGTATCACTACGGAAGTAGACTGCCCAACCTTCCTTCCAAGGAGTGGCTGGTGGGTTTGAACCACCAGCCTTCTGGTTAGCAGTCAAATGCCCTAGGC
>NW_006921595.1:10690408-10692450 GCF_000298275.1 Orycteropus afer afer | reverse complement strand
CAATCCTACTTCCGTAGTGATACTGCCTCGGAAACCCAAGGAGGGGTTGCTATGAGTCGGGGCCGACTCGACGGCACATAACAACAACAACAACATACAAGAATAACTGGTCCACATTATGAGAACCTAGTGACACGTTATGAACCTGAAGAACATTATGAATCAAAGAAGGAATGATTTCAGTGTTAAGTATATTTGTTCCATTGTACACAGAGTTGTTATGAGTTGGAACTAACTCAATGGCATCAATCAATAACAAATGCTTTATTTTAGTTCTTAACTGAGTTTCTACTTAATAAGGTAGTCCCTATTCAAAGGTCTAAGGCTTTTGAGTGGAGATGAAAGGATGTAAAACAAAACGTTTGTCCTTAAGAAGTATGTTGTTATTGTTGTTGTTAGGTGCCGTCGAGTTGGCTCCAACTCATAGTCACCCTATGTACAACAGAATGAAACATGGCCCGGTCCTGCACCAGCCTCACAATCCTTGCTATACTTGAGCCATCACTGCAGCCATTGCAATGTCAATCCGTCTCGTTGAGAGCCTTCTCCTTTTTCACTGATCCTCCACTTTACCAAGCATGATATCCTTCTTCAGGGAATGGTCTCTTTTGACAATATGACCAAAGTAGGTGAGACGAAATCCGGCCATTCTTGCTTCCAAGGAGCATTCTGGCTGCACATTCTTCCAGGACAAAAGTATACATGCATTAAAAATAAAGAGGCAACACAAGGTTGAAAAGTTGTAAACCTGTATAGGACTTCTTAGACAGACACGATCACCAAGGGCTACATCTACCTAAGGGAAAGGACTTGAGCTGGGACTCAGGGAAAGATGACAGAAAGTAAGAAGCAAGGTGTATTAGTTGCCTGAGGATGTTGTCACGAATTACTATATACTTGGTAGCCTTAAAAACCCAGAAATTTACTCTGTCACTGTTCTGGAGGCTAGAAGTCCAAATTCCAGCAGAGTCATGCTCCCTCAAGGGGCTCCAGAGTAGAATCCATTCTTTGCCTCTTCCAGCTTCTGATGGTTGATAACATTCCTTGGCTTGTAGCCACATCACTCCAATCTCTCTACTGCTGTCTTCACATTACTTCTCCTTCTGTCTTCTTTTATATATATCTTTAAAAGGACACTTGTTCTTAGATTTAGAACCCACCCAGATAATCCCTAATGCTCTTCACAGCTCAAGATCTTTAAATTAATTATATTTGCAAAGACTCCCCCCACCCAATGAGGTCATATTCATAGGTTCTAAGATTAGGAGGTAGACATAACATTCTAGGGCTCAGCATTCAACCCACTGCACAGGCCAGAGAAATCATGAGGCCAGAGCTGAGCCAGAATGTGATTCATCTGGAACCAGAACAGTGAGGAGATGATTTAGTTGTGAGGCAGGCTCCTGAATGTACACAGGAGAAGGAGATAATGATGGACTCAATAGCAGACCAGAGTCCAGAGGCCCTTAGGGGGATGTCAGACTATTCTATGGAAGTCTACTGCTTTGCCTCTGTTCTAGTTTTTATGTTGTTACTTCTGGGCCTGTAATATTGTAGTATCATGAAATTATTAAGGTTTTCCCCTTCCCAGAAAAGAACTTTAGAATCAGTTCAGTTCCCATTTGCATCCACACCTTCTAAAAAAAATTTCAGTAACTGCATAGCTGGTAATTTAAGGTCTCGACTAAAGCATTCAGGTAGGAGTTCTACCTTCCTGTGTCTTGCACTGTGGCCACCGCTTAGCATAAGTAAATAAATTCATTTCCTTAACGCACCTAACACAGTTTTTGCCAAAGTCCTATTTCTAAAACCCACGAAAATCTGCTTGCTGTGGTTGTTATTCAACAACTACAGAAAAATCTAGAAAGTTCGGCAATTTCCAGACATCTTTTAAGAGTTGTATTTCTAAATGCTGTCAACAGAAGAATGGATCAAAAAACTATAGTACACACACACAATGGAATACTATTCAACATTAAAGAACAATGAAGAAACTGTGAAACATCTCATAACAGGGATGAATGCAGAGGCCAGTATGCTGA
>NW_006921595.1:10667899-10689443 GCF_000298275.1 Orycteropus afer afer | reverse complement strand
AGCTGGGCACCATCTAGTTCTTCTGGTCTCATAGTTGTATAGGTTGCAGATCGGATGGTGTACCAGTCGCTAGGAATGATTGTTTCCATTAATTTTGCTTTTCTTCTTTCTTCTTGACGAGGAGAGACCTGTTGTTGCATCTAGATGGCAATGTCTGATTTCTTAACTGCTGTTTCCATGGGTTGATTGTGGATCCAACCAAGTAAAATGAAATCTTTGACAACTTCAATCTTGTCTCCATTTATCATGATGCTGCCTATTGGTTTGGTTGGGAAGATTTTCGTTTTCTTTATGTTGAGGTGAAATCCATACTGCAGACTGAAGTCTTCAGTCTCCATCAGTAAGTGCTTCAAGTCTTCTTCACTTTCAGTAAGCAAGGTTGTGTCATCAGCATATTGCAAGCTGTTAATGAGTCTTCCTCCAATCCTGATTCTACCTTCTTCTTCATATAGTCCAGCTTCTTGGATTATTTGCTCAGCATACAGATTGAATAAGTGTGGTGAAAGGATATAACCCTGATGTACTCTCTTCCTGATTTAAAATGATGCAGTATATTTCTATTGTAAAAAGTCAAGAAAAGAGTCTCACACACAAAAATAAATGTTATTTGATGGTTACCAGGGATGGGTAGGGAAGGGAGGGTAAACTACTAAATAGAGGGGAGACACATATTAACTTGGGTGAAGGAAGAAAAAAAATCTGTTCCTTATGCTCTTCAGAGAGTGGACTGTAGCTGATGGCCTATCATTGTAGACATGGAGAACAAGAAAGAAGCCTTTGAAACTCAAATATGTCACTTTAGCTGAAGTTTTTGTGTCTTCCTATATCAATTTTTTAAAAAAAGACTTATTCAGAAGTGGTGGTATACTAAAAATTGTTATCTCTTCACCCTTCCCCTTCCTACCTCCAGGGTCTAATGCCACAATCACAGGTAGACACTAAGGAGAAGTAAAAGGCCCAGAAAACGAGAAGCTGGAAAACAAAGACAAAGTATATAATTATTATTTTTCTCCCTTAGGCCCACCAGAAAGAAAAACCAGCTCCAGGCAAACAGATGTCAGGGATCTGTAAGGCTGCATCACCCATCCATGCTCTTCATGTCATCACCGAAGTGTTCACTCTGGTACCAGTCATTTGTGCATAAGGGAGATGGCACCTGAAGTAACTTCTAAAGAAGTCTTCCAGTACCTTGGTAGCTCTACTACTTATTAGCAGTGTGACTGAGTAAGCCAGTCAATGTGTCTATATCACATTCTCTTTTCTAAAATGTGAAAAACAATACTGACCACACTGGGTTATTTTGAGATTACAAAGAATAGTGTGAAAGAATTATATGAACTGTAAAGACAGTATCTTATATTTACTAATTTCTTGTGTCTCTTACTGACTCTTCCTCTCAGAGCATCCTAGATAAAAGCTCAGCCATCTGACTGTTTCTGCACCCTGCCTCACCACTGAAAAGATGAAACAGAGAAGCAGTCACTTTGTGGGACTGCTTTAGGGGTCCTGGGACTCCCCTGCTGACAGAAAGTGAATGGCTTATTTATCAGACATTTACACAGCACTTAGTACATCTAGATAGGTAGGTAGGTAGGCAGACAGGCAGGCAGGTAGCTGCCATAGAGTTACCTCTGACTCATGGCAACCTTTTGTGCAACAGAACAAAACACTGTCTTGTTTGGTCCTGTGTTAGCCTCATGATCACCAATATGTTCAAGTCCATCACTGCAGCTACTGTGCCAATCCATCACACTGAGGATCTCCCTTGCCTTTTTGGCCAAGTATAATGTTCTTTTTTAGTGACTGAGCCCTCCTCATGATGTGTCTGAAGCAAGTGAGATGGAAGAATGTTCCGTTATGATCCACACACTTTTCACTGGGTAGTTTTGGAAAGCATATCACCAGGCCTTTCTTCCTAGTCTGTCTTAGTCTGGCAGCTCCACTGAATGGATCCACCATGGATGACTCTGATGATATTTGAAATACTGGTGGCACAGCTTCCAGAATCATAGCAACATACAAGCCATCACAGTATGACAAACTGATAAGTGAACTACATCTAGGTGCACCTCTAACTTATTTGCAAATATTAACCCATTTAACTTTTGTAGCACCTTAAGGAAACCAAGACAAAGAGCAGTTAAGTAACCTGCTCAAGGTCCTTATAAGCAGTAGTACAAAGACTCAAAGTTTACACTCACTGCCTCTGTCTTCTAAAACCATCAGAGAACAATGTGACACAACTGTGACATTCCCAAGGTCTTCCCCTCAACCGTTCTTTCCTGTGGTGTTCATTCAGCTCACACTAAAAGGCAATTGGTAAATTTCAGCGTCGGTAAAGACATGATGATTTAAAATAAATAAATAGGACTAAGTATTTTCAAATTGAACATTTCAATACACAGAGAGCTGAAATTATAAGCAACTAAGCATTATAGTTCTAATTCACTTTTCACTCTCCCTGGCAAATCCTCTCATATTCTACTCATGTGTCTCATGGATTCGGCTCCCTGCAGTGCAACATAATCTAATATCCTGCAAAAATGAACTCTCATCAGGCAACCCTGGGAAAGCTCAAAGACCACCTTAGTTCAGCCCAGGGACAGCAAAGGTGACAAAAGCAAATTGCGTAATTATATGGAGACTTGCCCAGCAATAGAACCCTGCATTTCAAATCCCATATAATCATGAGTGAAGCACTTCCCATTTACTTTAGAATTCCTTTTTGATTTCTGACTTAAATATCAAACCGTAGCAGCACATAAGAAAAGAATGGAGGTGGGCTCGCCTCACAGCCCACAGCCTTCCCAGTCGGAGTTGATTTCTTCATTGTAATGGTCTGCTCAGCTATTCCATCCTTTGTAGCTTCACATTGACCTACTCAGGGCCCTTTAATAACAGGTCCTCCATCTCTGTTGTCATGGAGTCAATTCTGGCTAATGAAACTCTTTATGTTACAGAGTAGAACTGCTCCATAGGGTTTTCTTGGCTGTGATCTTCAGGAATAGTTTGCCAGGGCTTTCTTCCACAGAGCCCCTTGTTGGGTTTGAACTGACAACCTTTACATTAGCAGCTAATCACAAACTGCCTGTGCCAGCCAGGCTCCTCCAGGTCCTCCACAGATATTTGTTACAGAAATAAAATTTAGGACATAAAGAACTCTTTCAGTAAAAATAAACCATATTCATTCATCTTTATCTAGCTAAATCTGGCTTCCACAATGTGTTCCTTTCAGAGTTCTAGGAAGGAAATGTAAGGGAGCAGTGAAGAAAAGCCAAGAGGAAACTAAAATTACTCATATTTTACGAATTTTTAAATAGCAATTCTCTCTCCCACTTACATATTCCTGCATCCACTTCATTTATCTAAGAGCTTTGTGAATAGTAAACATTCTACCTAGCAACTGCATGCTTATTCATTCACTAATTTAATCCACACTTACGAAATGTCTACTGTGTGCTAGGGTAGGTACTTCGTATTTATTATCTCATTTAGTCCTCAAAGGCAGGCATAATAATTTAATTTTACAGCTAAGAAGCTGAGACTCAGAGGTGTTGAATAACATGGCAAGGTCACCCAGCTGACCAAAAGCAGAGCCAGTTTGAATACAAGGTGGTGTTCAACAAAGACAGAGCCTTTACTTCTGTTCCACATATTCCAACAGAATAGTCTGTTCACAGATCACAAATATAGAATAGCATGTCCGGATTTCACCATTTTGCCAGAATAAACTCGATGGAAAAGTCTTTTTTTTTTTTTTTTAACAGATTCTCAAAAATGTCAATGCATGAGGGAGCTGGGAAATTTGTGAGCTTTTGTTCACCACTCCTTATGTATACCTAGCCATAAATTCTAGACTGCACTGATGAAAGGAAATTTGCTGCTGGCATCTAGTTAATTCAGCCTAATAATTTGCATCTGTCTGGTGCAAAAACTTTGTGCTCACTACTATAAGAGACAGAAAGATGTGTAAACAGAACCCTGTATTCAAAGAATCATACATTCATTTAACCAATGAATTAAAAAAAGGGGGGGGGGAGAATAACATGTGGGAGAGAGGAAGGCGATGTTAAGCATGGAATTAGGCAAGCTTCCCAAAACAGAACATTCGTGAAGGTGCCTCTCAAATCCTATCTGGAGGCCTGGAAGAACTGGAGGACACTGCTCCTATTTTCTCTTGAATGGACCCTTACAGCCTTTCACCTCCACCACTCCTAGGAGCTCTGGTGGCATAGTGCCTAAGGCATTTGACTACTAACCAGAAGGTGGGCAGTTCAAACCTACCAGCCACTCAGCAGAAGGAAGACTGGGCATCCTATTTCTGTAAAGTTTTACCACCTCAGAAACCCAAAAGGGGTTGCTATGAATTGGAATTGACTAGATGGCAGTGAGTTTGTTTTTTTTTTTTTCCTTACTCCAAGGAAACTACTCAACCAATGACTTCTCCAACTAATAGGCAGTTCTCAGACTTATTCTATTTGATCTAACAGCAGCTATTTAAAAGTAAATTAATTGAAATATTGCAATCTACAGGGAGCTCTGGTAGCATAGTGGCTAAGGCATTTGACTGTTAACCAGAAGGCTGGAGGTTCAAACCCACCAGCCACTCCTGGGAAGGAAGATGGGGCAACCTACTTCCGTAGTGATACTGCCTCAGCAACCCAGGGAGGAGTCACTATAAGTTGGGTCCAACTCGATGGCACACAACAACAACAACAACATCGCAATTTACATAGACTGCATGTACTTTATAAGTGAACTATAATGAGCATGGTACTTTCACAAACATCATTTAAAAAGTTTAAAAGCAGTACATGATTCTTGTCAAGGAAATCACAAAACTCAGAAAGGCATTATAGTTGCACACAGATAATTCTAGCCAAAGGTACAGCTGAGCCAAAGCTGGGGTGGAGAAAGACACTGAAGCACAGATTAACTTCTTGTTGTTGCTGACTGCTCTCAAGAAGGCTCCGACCTCATGGTGATCCATGCACAATGAGATGGACCATTTTCATGGGCTGATTTTCAGATGTAGGTTGTCAGGCCTTTCTTCCTAGTATGCCTTAGCCTGGAAGCTCCACTAAAACCTCTTGAGTATGCCAGCAACATGCAAGCCTTCTGTGAACAAGTCATAGTATGCTTGAAGTGCGCTGGCCAGGTATCGAACCTGGGTCTCCCACATGGAAGGCAAGAATTCTACCACTGAACAATCACTGCCCTTAAACAGCCACTCCTCGGAAGGAAGGTTGGGCAATCCTACTTCCATAGTGATACTGCCTCGGAAACCCAAGGTGGGGTCGCTATGAGTCAGGGCCGACTCAATGGCACATAACAACAACAACAAGGCTAATTTAAAAAAAAAAAATGTTGCCGTGGAGTCAATGTCGACTTATAGCACCCCTATAACAACCCAGTACAGAACTCCCCCACAGGGTTTCCAAGGCTGTGATCTTTACAGAAACAGACTACCACATTTTTCTCCCACAGAGTGACTGGTAGGTTTGAACCACTAACCGTTTGGTTAGGAGCCTAACGCAACACAATGCAACGCACTGCCGTCAGATCCAACTCATAGCAACCCCTCCTTGGGTTTCTGAGGCAGACTGTGGAAGTAGACTACCCAACCTTCCTTCTGAGGAGTGTCTGGGGTTAGAAGCCTAGAGCTTTTTAAAGGCTGGGTTTCTTTAGTTGGAAATTTCCTACAAGGAAAGGAGATGCCTGCACTACACCTGAAAAGTAGTCTATTTCAAAGAGACCATTTTTCTAAAGACTATCGGGGCACTATGGACAAGGCCATCTCAGTCTGGCTCTGGAACTGGCCAGACCTCATCCATAACAATTAAATTCACAGAGGGCCTTTTTCCAATGAGTTTCAGCATCTCTTAGCCAGTGAAAGTACTCAGTTTTTCTCTCACCATATCCCTGAGAAAGAAGTGCGAGGTGAATTTTATTTCCATGTTATAGATGGAAAACTGAGGCTTTAAAACACTACTCTTGCTTGCAGTTCCTCCAATAGTAGAACATAAAAAGTTGTAGCAGAGATCTTCTGGTTTAAACTCTCCAAAATCACTAAGGATGACAAACATGGCACCTGTACTGCCACTCTCCCTGCCGATGCCCAGGACACACAGTTAAAAGTGTGGTACTCTTTCCACCTGAACCCAGACTCAACTGCAGACTCCTTCTCAAGTACACAATGCTCTAAGCAGTTACTCCGATCAGTAGATGCTGGTCTAGGGGAGCAAAGGTGAAAAACATTTACTACTTATACAGCAGAAAAGAGTAAGGTTAAGAATTCACTGACTTCCTTCACTTGTTTCAGGTACAGGTTATGCTAGAAGATATAAAGGTAATAGAGTTCTTCTTGGTTTTTCATGGCCCTGGTTGAACATTTTGTCTTAGGCCAAATCCAAAAGTTAAAACACAGATCACAATTAACACCCAGGTTTCAACCATTTTCTCCTTCAGGGCAAGAAGTTCTTTCTAATTTAGATTTATATGTAGGGGAGTATCTGCGTAACTCCTTCAGAGTTTTTGCCTGTAGGTTCTGGAATAAAAAGGACAAGTTCAAGTTTAGTTCAAGGGACAAGGACAAGGACAAGTTTGAGAAGCTGAAAGAAAGCCAGTGTGACCAAAGCACAGAGACTCTCAGCTTTACCTAGCAAAGGTGGATGAGAATTCACATGAAAAAGACTTAAGACAACCAAGTTTTTCAGTCAAGAGGATGCTATAAATTTATGCATGTAATGCCTACACCTTTCCTCCTGTAGAAACAATATTTAAAGTTATAAAGATGTAGGGTTTTTTTTCTTTTTTTTTTTTCAATAACAAACAAGATTGAATGTCAGCGATAAGAAATGGAATAGAAACACAAAACATACTACAGACAGGTGTCCAGGAGTCTTGTATCTGTGGGCTAATGGGGCTAAAAATGTCCCCTGGAAAACGCTAGAAACGAGAGTGAGGGTCACTGTTGAAAATCAGAGAATGTGGAGGGTAAAGCCTTCACATCACAATAAAAAGGGGCTTTTAAAAGCTGCTTACCCAAGGAGGTGGAAGGAAGCAGACACAATCTCACAACCAAGACCTGTCTGCTGGCCTGGGGATGACTCTTTGATATTCTAACATCATCTTGGAACAGAAGTCCCAACTGCAAATATAAGACTTGTCTCTGGACTGGCTCCTTGAAGGGAGGAAGTAGACAACAGCAAGTTCCTAGGTAGGGCAGGATGAGTGCACATAAGCAATGTGGAAAAAGCAAACTCAAGATGAAGGTGAAAACTGTAATCCAAAGCACATGAGGAAAGGTAGTGCTGAGAACCAAAACCCAACCCACTGCCATCGAGTTGACTCTGATCCATAGTGACCCTATAGAACAGAGTAGAACTGCCCCATAGGGCTTCCAAGGCTGTAAATCTTTATGGAAGCAGACTGCCTCATCTTTCTCTCACAGAGCAGCTGTTGTGTTGTTGTTGTTGTTGTTGTTAGGTGCCGTCAAGTCGGACCTGACTCATAGCGACCCCTCCTTGGGTTTTCGAGGCAGTATCACTACAGAAGTAGATTGCCCCATCTTCCTTCTGAGGAGTGGCTGGTGGAGCAGCTGGTGGGTTCAAACAGCCAGCCTTTTGGTTAGCAGCCAAATGCTTTAACCACTACACCACCAGAGCTCCTAAGTGCTAAAAAAGCTGGCCAATAAAATCAACATCAGATTAAATGAAAAGAATAGAGAAATGTGAAAATGACTTTAAAAAATTGTGTTCATAAAAATATGTATGTTTGTGATCTGCAAAGAGATAACAGAAGGAAATAATCCACTGTGGAATATATTCTTTGTAGTAATTGAAAAGAATTAACTGGTGCTTTAAAAATAAGGTGGTGTCTTAGTCATCTAGTGCTGCCACAATAGAAATACCACAAGCAGATAGCTTTAACAAATCAATTTATTTTGCCACAGTTTTGGAGGTTAGAAGGGCACTAGCTCCAAGGGAGGGCTTTCTCTCTGTTGGCTCTCGGGAAAGATGCTTATCTCCTTTCAACTTCTGTGGGCCTGTTGTTCCTTGGTGACCTCTGTGTGTTGTGACATCAACCTTCCTCTGGGTCTAAGAGGTTCTCAGTCCTGGGACCCCAGGTCCAAAGAATGCATTCAACTCCAAGCTTTCTTTCCTGGTTGTAGTCAGGTCCCTCTGACCGTTGCTTGCTGATTTAATCTCTTTTGTATCTCACAAGAGAATGACTCAAAATGCAACTTAATCCTGTAGATTATATCCTGGCCCATTAACATAACTGTCTTTAATCCTGCCTCATTAACAACATAGAGGTTAGGATTTATAACACATAGGATAATTACATCAGATCACAAAATGGAGGATAATATTATGTAATTACATAATACTGAGACTCATGGCCTAGCCAAGTTGACACATATTTTGAGGGGACCCAATTCGTTCCATAACATTTAAAACTCAAAAACACTCACTGCTGTCGAGTCGGATCTGACCCAGTGACCTCTCCTTGGGTTTCTGAGGCAGTATCACTACAGAAATAAATTGCCCAACCTTCGTTCTGAGGAGTGGCTGGGGGGTTTGAACCACCAACCTGGTTAGTAGTCAAATGCCTTAGGCACTACGCCACCAAAGCCTCTGTAAATTAAATTTCTTATAACATACATATTGAAGTTTTAAATGTTTAACCTGCACTTTCCAATGAAGTAACTGGAACCTAGTGTGATGACTATATTTAGCAAGACACTACTAGATACAAGGTCCCAGCACCTATTAGCACATATAGAGACTGAAGACAATCTTGGGCCCAAATGGAATGACACAGTGGACATGGATTGTCAAGATAGAAAACATGATAGAATAAATGAATAGTCCTAGAAAACAAGGGCTTTATTAGTAAATTCAGGCTAAAATTAGAATTAACTTATTAAATTTTTCAGCTTTTCTGTCATAAGGAAAGATAAGTATTTACATTTATTAAACAAGATTATATGCATATTGACATGGGAAATCCTAAATAAAAAGATGACCATTTGATGAATGAATAAATGACTAAATGATTGCCCATCTGAAGACATGAAAAAGTTTAAGCATCAAGCACATTCCTCTTGCCTTTTATGATATACTTGAACACTCTCTCAAAAACAAAAAGCTATGAGAAAAGCAAACCAATCAATTTCAAATAATTGTTTCTATAGTATTAAACTGAAAAATTCACTAAGCTGCTCCAATTCCTATAGTATTATGAGCACTTGCTACTCCTGTCCTCTCTCTTTATCAAAGAAGAACATTTGTTGCTTCCACGTGCTAAGAGGGAAGGGGAAATCACATGTTCTGCTCTAATCCCAACCAGAATTCCTTCAGCATTGGGCTTATGGAAAGAAATAGCCCCATAAATATGCCACATCAAAATCTATAAGAGAAAGCTGGCAAAGAGGGTGAATATTGCTACCCTCATGGAAACAGAACTCCCAGGGAGCCATAATGCATGGATGCTAATTAGTCTTTTTTTTTTAAGAGCCAGAAGGAAGTGATTATAGTTCTGAAAAAGTTCTCCTTCCTCATCTATCATGGGAGATCTTAGAGGGGTCCTCAAGTATCAGGCCTGTAGCAAAGTTTGATTTGTTTAGAATCACAGATTATAATGACACGACATGGTGTTGTGAGGTGGCCAGCTCCCTGTCCCAGGCAACATTCAGAGAGCCCTGTGATGATGTGTCACAAATGTGTGCACATGCCTGAGGTGGGAGGCTGCTTGATGGTTGCTTCCAAACCTGAAACCAAGGGGAGAATTCTTAGGCTAGTGCTTCCCAGGGGGAAAGGCAATGCCAGCACAGCCAGCACGTACTGAAAAGGCTCAGAGACCACTTGGGTTGTAACTCCACAGCTTTTTGACAGCCCACTCCCTCTCTACCTAACTGTAGGAGGAAGAATTATAATGATTAACGTGCATTTACTACCATTGATCTACAACCAGCTAATTCTGCCAGCAGAAGTTTATTTAAAAGGAAACCAAGACACAACATATAATTAACTCAAGTTATTTAGGAATTAATTATTCAAGTCCTTTGATTCCTTTCTTTCTTCCTATTTAACTCCTTTTGGCCATTTTTCTATTGACTAGGTTCTCTCATCCATAAGGAAAATGAAGCAAGCAAAACTCAAAGTTATTAGGAGGGCAATCCATGATTAGAAGTGGTCCTAAAAGGTTAGATGAGGGGCAAGAAGAGGTGAGAAAAAGTGATTTTTTATTCGTTTGTTTTGGTTAGGAAGAAACCATGGGTTCTGCAGACAAATTGGCTGAGCTTTGGTTTCCTCTTCTGACACTTACTAGCTGTGTGCCCTGGGACAAGTAACTAGGTCAGTCTGAGTCAGCTTCCTCATGGGAAAAATAGGGATATTAATATCTATGTTGAAAAGTGTTTGCAAGGATTTTATAAAATAATACAAAGAGCCAAATATAGCACGTTTCACCTGGTAGGCACTCAAGCTGCACTATTAAAATTATCTAGAATTTACTCTTTTCATATAATTAAGATATGACTGTGAACAAATGCTCTTAAACTGAGATGCAGTATTTCCCAAGTAAATGTGCATGTTTCAGTCTGTAAACTTCTTGGTGATTTAAATTTGCATTTTAAAATTTATGTGAGTCAAACTTTACCTGTCGGCTTCCTTGCTTGGAGGAACAGCTACTTGTGCTCCTTGAAGGTGAAACCAATTTTTGGGATACTCCAAGGTTCTTCTCATCACTCATCATGAGCAGCTGGTCACTTGGCCTCAATGCAGTCAAAATGCCATCAGAAATCAGAGGAGCCGAAAGAGAGTATGGCGGTTCCTCACAGGCAGGTGGCTCAGCTCTCAGTCAGTATGATACAAAATCATCCTGGGTGACCCAGAGGAAACCCTTAAAACCAAAAGAAAAGAAGAGAGAGAAGGTCAGAGGCTTCAGACATCATCTATAATTAACCAGTGATCGTTTGCAGATAGCTAATCCACTCTACAGATTATAGTGCCAAGATGCATTAGGGGCTGTGCAGGGGGGAAATAAACCTTCACAGTTCTTTTTGGAAATCATGTTCAGGTGGTTTTCCTTGTAGCTTTGCAATACAACAGGCTTAAGGATGTTGAGAAAATTTGAGTCCAGACACAAACAAAATCAATACTATAAAAACCACCCCAAACCAGAATTCCATTTCATACCCATTAGGATGCTGTAATAAACAACAACAGTAACAAAAAAGAAAAGAACAAGAGTTGGCTAGGATGTGAAAAAATTGGAACCATCTTGCATTGCTGATAGCCAAAAAACCAAACCCATTGCCATCAAGTAGATTCTGACTCATAGTGACCCTACAGAACTATGCAAAACTGCCCCGAGGGTGTCCAAGGCTGTAATCCTTACAGAAGCAGACTGCCACATACATCTTTCTCCCACAGAGCAACTGGTGGGTTTGAATCGCCGATCTTTTGGTTAGCAGCTGAGTGCTTAACCACTGCACCACCACGGCTCCTTAACGTAACACCAAAACCAAAACCCACTGCCACTGGGTCAATTCTGACTCATAGCAACCTCAGAGAGTTTCCAAGGCTGTAAAATCTTTATGGAAGCAAACTGCCTCATCTTTCTCCCACAGAGCAGGGGAGGTCCTTAATCCATTTTGAATTTGTTTTTATGTATGGTATAAGGCATGAATCCTATTTCATTTTCTGCAAGTGGAGATACAGTTTTTCCAGCACCATTTATTGAAAAGACTCTTCTTTTCCCCTAATGAATGGACTTAGCACCCTTGTTAAAAATCAGTTGACCATAGGTATGTGAATTTATTTCTGGGACTTTCAATTCTGTTCCATTAGTCTATGTGTCTGTTGGTATAGCAGTACTAGACTTCTGATTACTGTAGCTGGGGAGTATGTTTGTTTATTTTTAGATGGTATGTTTTAAAATCAGGAAGTCTGACTCCTTCTACTTTGTTCTTCTCTTTCAACATTTCATTAGTTATTTGGGGCCTCTAACCATTCCATATAAAGTTGAGAATTGTTTTGTCTATTTTTACAAAGAAGGCTGTTGGAATTTTGATCAGGGTTACATTCAATCTATAGATTGCTTTGGGTAGTATTGACATCTTAACAATATTAAGTCTTCCAATCCATGAATATGGAACCTATTTCCATTTATTTAAGTCTTCTTTAATCTTTTTCACCAGTGTTTTGTAGTTTTTATTGTGTAAGTCCTTCACATCCCTGCTTAGATTTATTCCCAATTTCCCTTTCAGATTTCTCCTAGCTGGTGGATAGAAACCCAACTGATGTTTGTTTTGATCTTATACCCTGCTAATTTTGCTAAATTCCTCTATTGGCTCTAGAAGTTTTCTGTGGACTCTTTGGGATTTTCTACATATAATAAGCTCATATCATCCACAGTTAGAGATTATTTTATTTCTTCTTTCTCAATCTGGATGCCTTTTTTTTCTTTTTCTTGTCTTATTGCCCTGGCTAAGACTTCTAATACAATGTCGAATAGAACTGGTGAGTGAGTAGCACCCTTGTCTCATTCCCAATTCCATGGGGAATGCTCTCAGTCTTTCTTCATTAGGTATACATGTTGACTGTTGGCTTTCATATATGCCCTGAATCATATTGATTCATAATGCCTTGAGCATTCTGCTCTTTTAAGAACTATGTATATGGGATCAAATTGACAACAGCAACTTGAAGGATTAGACAGGCATCTAAGAGGGCAATAAGTTTATGTTAATGAGGGAGGAACAAGTCAGAAAAGGAGGGTGGGAACAGTCATACAACATACAGAATGTAATGAATGTCACTGCACTGTACATGTAGAGGCTGTTGAATTGGTTATATTTTGCCTGTATATTCTCAACAACGACAAAATAAATAAAATTTAAGGGGGAAAATGATTATGTTAAAACCATAAACCAAGACCAACCAATGAAAAGAAATATTAAAATCTCAGAAAATCAAAGTACTTGTAGCCATAGAACTAAATTTCAATGTTACTTTCATATAAACTCCCCAAATCTCTGTATTCATTCTGTATTGGATCAAACAATAACTAAAACTATCAGCAAAGCAATACCAGCCTCTTTATAAAGTTAGCTTTACTTATGTGTGTATGACTAATGGTATCTTAAGTTAGAAGCAAATCTAATTCAGTTAAAAATTGCCAACTGAGGCCATAAAGACTTTTTTTTTTTAACACTGTTTGTTTAATAACAGCGCTGGCTGTTGCTGTTTGAGAAAGGAAAAAAACCCCATGGGAACTCCAAAGGATGAAATGCAGGTGGGGGCATCTGTTGCCATGGCAACACATTCCACCCTGGATTAGGAACACCAACAAAGAGTTTCTGTTTGTGTGAGCAAGTATTGTTCCTTTGTTAAGGCTCAGGTTCTGACAACTGAGAGTATTGGATGAGAGGTAGAGTGTAAAATGTGAAGAAGGGAGAGAAAAGGGCACTTGGGCAATAAAATGAGCGCCC
Source organism: Orycteropus afer afer (assembly GCF_000298275.1). Lineage (NCBI taxonomy): Eukaryota > Metazoa > Chordata > Mammalia > Tubulidentata > Orycteropodidae > Orycteropus > Orycteropus afer. The sequence goes on along the minus strand of NW_006921595.1, from coordinate 10,675,942 downwards.
TAAGAATTCTGACACTGGGCCAAATTAGAGGCAACCGATATGAAGAATCACCTTTATCTCTTAACCCTGCCAGATTTCACTCCTGAGGTCACAGCTACGAGAGTGAGGACTGTTAGTAGGCCAAATCTGGTATTTATCTAAATTGGCACAAAGAGTTAAGGCCTCTGCAAGCACCACCCCAAGTTCTTTTCCCCATTCAAGGAAAAGAAATGGTAGAAAATCTATAGCCCCTCCCACACACATCCCAGGGCTGCACTAAGACTGTTGCCTAGGAATATATAACTGTTCCATCCCCCAGAGCCTTCCTGATAGCCTCATTAGAAATTTGATTAAAATTACCAAAACCAAAAACCAAACCCACTGCCACTGAGTTGATTCCGACTCACAATGATCCCCACTGGGTTTCCGAGGCGGTAAATCTTTAGGGAAGCAGATTGCCCAGTCTTGCTTCCACAGAGTGGCTGGTGGGTTTAAACCACTATCCTTCTGGTTAGCAGGCAGATGCCTTAGGTACTGTGTTACCAGAGCTCTTAAAAGCGAAAAGACGTCAAATTTCTACTCTGACTCATAGAGACCCTCATTGCTTTTCCAAGGCTGTAAATCTTTAAGGAAGCAGATTGCCTTATCTTCCTCTCAGGCAGTAGTAGCTGGTGGGTTTGAACCACCAACCCTCTAGTTAGCAGCCAAATGCCTTACCCACTATGCTACCACAGCTCTTGAGTTCCACCCTAGGACACTGCAAATAGTGAACACACTGCTAACTGAAAGGTTGGAGGTTCAAGTCCACCCAGAGGCACCTTGGAAGAAAGGTCTGGAGATCTACTTCAGAAATATTAGACATTGATAACCCTATGGATCACAGTCCTACTCTGACACACATGGGATCATCATGACTAAGAGTTAACTCCACGGCAACTGGTTTAGGGGACTCCATAGGGCTGGGCTGGGACATCCCAGGACACTTAATAGCACCAGAGGAAAGACCTTGGCAGGAGTCCTAGGACAGAGGGCCTCAGCAGAGCAGATTCACACCAAAGTCTGGTATCTTCTACTCCAACTAGGTGAGTTTACTATGTTGACCTCATGGAAATGATAAAGATAAATCCTTTAACGAGAGGTTATTGGGTCAGGGGCCAGAGCTTTTTAGGGGTCTATGAGATGAGGAGCAGGCACATATGAAAGACACTTCCACCCCTCCCGGTGACCTTCCATGGAAAACCTCCCAAGGGGTTTACCAGTTCGAACAATATAAAATAGCTTCCCTGCTTACAGATTGTGAACAACTTAAGGGCAATTGCTAAGTTATCACTTACTTCAAGTTCACTAATCTTAAGTGTATGTACGTTGTTGTTGTCGTTATGTGCCGTCCAGTCAGACCCGACTCATAGCAAGCCCTTCTTGGGTTTCTGAGGCGGTATCACTATGGAAGTAGATTGCCCAACCTTCCTCCTGAGGAATGGCTGGTGGCTTTGAACCACCAGCATTCTGGTTAGCAGCCAAGTGCCTTAGGCACTACACTATCAGAGCTTCTGTACAGCTCTATGAAATTTAACATTTGTAAATATTCACACAACTACCACTTGGATCAACATTTGCAGCAGTTTCGAAGGCTCCTCTGGTCCCCTGGCCATTGACCTGACTGACTGGTAGGGGAGCTGACCTTCCTGCTGGAGTGCTGAGTAAACCTGTCCTGCAGGTACTTGTCAGCATGTCTGAGGGACTGAGACTGGGACATTCCAATCCCAACCTTAGGAGAGCAGGATATATGACTGGTTTTGTGACATCTTCCTAAAGAAGTGTCTGACGTGTGGCAGAATTCAGAGCGCATCTTGCTTTCATTTTAACAAACTACCTGGTAGGGAGGTTTGGGTGGAGAGAAGTTGACTCTCCCCTTTCTCTAAGTCACAGGAGGCCACCAAACCTGACGTTTGTGAAAGGCCAGAAGCACTGAGCTGAGTTCAAAAACTTCTTCTTGAACCACTGAAATGAGCTGAGTCCTCCCTCTCCTAGCATTGCCGCCCACCTCTGAGAAGCTGAGGGTCAGGTCAGGGTGAAACAGTTTTAATTAAAAGTCAAATGGGCATAAAGCCATTCTGGGTCTTCCATTAGCATAAAGAGAGCTGTGAATTGTAACAAAAATTGGGAAGAATAAATGAACATTGATTGCCCAGTATTCTGGCAACAGAGGCTGACTTTCAGACTTATTTTAGAAAAAGTTTTTAGTAGAAAAGAATACATGATCTGGGAAAAGGTACAAAGGAAACATGTACACACCAAGCATGTGCCTCAGAGGGGTCCAACCTAGGTTTAACTGGTGTTCCTCATTACAAATTCTGTAAACCTTGACAATTGTGTCAACTTTTCTGATACTCAGTTTTGTATGTACAAAACAGGGAATAAATACCTGCCCCTTAGTTGTTTGTCAGGATTAAGTAAGAAAATGAGGATAAAGCAGCTGATACCACTTTCATTTCCTCTCCGTGCTTCCTAAACGTAGCATATGTGGCACAAGATAAGATTCTACACCCTCTTTCAATTGAAAAAATAAAATAAAATAAAAATTCTACAGAACTTGAAAACATTTTTATCTTTTAACATTTCCCAAAATCCACAAGTGTGAACAGACTATTTTTAAATCATCTAAGTAGAGTGCTGACTTTGGAACAAGACTTAAAATGCAGAAGGATAAAAGCCACATCATTCATCTTCATCACCACTGACTGTCCAAAAAAAAACTTAATATTAACTAGTAGATTTTAAACAGTGGCATATAACACAGCTACTTATTAATCCACTAGGCCTGGGGATCTGCACTCATATACATGGCAAGATTTTGCTTGAGAAACAGGTTTTACATCCATACTTGTACAAACCTGTATGAAGAACAGGTGGCATCTAGTTCCATTTAATCTATAACTTCATAGTAAAATATATAGATATCTCCTGAATAAACACCAAAATAAATAAATAAATAAATAAAAAACACATACACACACATACAAAAAAAAACATTTTTAGTAGGATATCCATTTCTGGTCTTCTAGTCTGTGGTTAAGGAGCTCTGATGCTATAATGGTTAAGGAATTTGGCTGCTAAGCAAAAGGTCAGTGGTTCGAACTCACCAGCCACTCTGCAGAAGAGAGACGGGGCAGTCTGCTTCCATAAAGATTTAGTCTTAGAAACCCAGTGGGGGTCGCTATGAGTCAGAATCGACTCAATGGCAGTGAGTTTGAGTCTTTGGTTGAGGGAGTCCCTGGATGAAACAAATAGTTAAAAGCTTGACTACTAACTAGAAGATTAGCGGTTCAAGTCCACCCAGACGTACTTCAGAAGAAAGGTCTGGTGAGCTACTTCTGAAAGATCACAGCCATTGAGGCCATCTAAGATGCAACGATTGGTCTCTCCTTGTCCCCAGAAAAGAAGAGTGAAGAAAATCAAAGATGTAAGGAAACAATTACTTCAAGGGACTAGTGGACCATGGGACCTCAGCCAACATGACCCTGAGGCCTGAAGAATTAGATGATGCCCAGCTACCATTGTCAAGTACTCAGGGAACAAAATTAGAGATTCTGAATAGAGTGGAAGAAAAATGTGGAACAAAATTCAAAATCATAAAAAGACCAGCATTACTGGTCTGATAGCAACTTGTGAAACAGCCCCCAAAGACTATGGCCCCTAGTCACCCTTCAGGCGTGGAACTGAACTCACTCACATGGCTTAACTTCCAGCCAAATAATAGGCCTACAGGGTGAACAATTACACCAGGCAGTTGCACTCCTTAGACCAATCAACCATGGGAAACCCAAAGAGCAGCATTTGTGCAAACAGAAAGCTCAGAGGGCAGAAATGCATAGGAAAGGTGGGCACAGGGAAAAGGTAACCACAGGGAGTAAGTGTAAAGAGAGCTGTTATATTGTGGGGATTGCAATAAATGTCATGAAACAAAATGTGTATGAACTGTTGAATGGAAAGTGAATTTGCTCTGTAAACTTTCACCCAAATCACAATTTAAAGGAAAAAAAATGCATTCAATAGCCTTCTGGGAGGGGAAAAAAAAAAAAAAAAAACAGCCGCTGAGAGCCCTATGGAGCACAGCTCTATGCTGGCACACGAGGTGACCGTAAGTTAGAATCAACTCAACAGCAGTGGGTTTATGGGTCCACAGCTGCGCTAATCTAAGAGGTGAAACCTTAAGTAAATGACAGACACATAAGCCAACAGGGAAACCACTCTGAACAAGGAGATAAGGTGTGCATAAAGGAAACAAGCCAGAACACGGTGTGGGCAGTCACGATGGAATGAATCCACTGGGGCCAGGAGTGAGAACAAACGCTTGAAAAAGGAAGCCCACGGGGAGCCTTGTAGATGTGAGCAGGCTCCGACTAGGTAAACGGAAGAGTGGCTGGCAGAGTTAGAGGGTGGAGATTAGGGGATACAGGGAACCTCATGGAACACATCTCAACTCTGGGGTGCATCTATAAAATACCAAGCTTGGCCCCACTTCATACCAATTGAACCAAACACTCCCAGGGGTGATACCAGGTCATGGGCGTTTCGGAAAGCTCCCCAGGTGATTCTGACACACAGAGAGAGCTGAGAACCTCGCATCTAGAAGTGATAGAAAAATCTACTCCAAAGAACTGCCTCCTTTTCTTTGGTATTTAATTTCATTTTAGGATCTAATGCCAGACCTCTGGCTGCTGCACCTAATTTACACCAAATTAAAATGCAAAGCAGGATGTGATTTAGCAGTTTAAAGGGTAAGAAGAGTTAGCATCACCCTAGAGCTTAAAATAACATCTTGTGGTTTGAATTTTATCAGTGGGTGGTGTTACCTCCCTTAACTGACAACTGCTGCTGAAACAGGATAGAGTTTTAACAATTGGCAACCAACCACACACACATACAGCATTTCATTGCTTATCTAAAAAAGACTATCAATTGAGTTACTAAGAACTGTGAATGTGAATTTTAAACACTTCTCTATCTCCCACAGAAATCTACTAATTGTGTTTTCAGAAATGGAAACATTAAGCTAGCAATGAATAACTCTGTAAGAGCTAATAGGATACTCTCAAACAACAAGAAACTAAACACCTCAATGGTTAATGTATCACATGTACACACTTCAAGTGTCTTTGTCAACCTTACTAAAAATAACTCCAGGACTGAGAATTCAACCTTAAACCAAATTCTCTAAAACTAAACTCCCGAGATAGATTCTGAGTTATCCTTACAAAATCGTAGGGGCGATAATAAACAATGGCTTGTAAGAGTCCTGAAAGATGGCAGTGAACCACGGATTTAGTGCACGGATTTAGCGAATGTAGGTGGGGGAAAAAAAAGCACTTAGGAAGTTATGCTCCCTCCTAGGGGAAGAGCTGCTGCAAGAAAGTGAACATGAAACGCTTTTCAACTAGTACAAACTGGGAAAGAAAAACTAGGGAGAAATAAAAGGAAAGGCATAGAAAACAGGTTTAAAAAAAAAAAAAAATCAAGGCGGTTTGTCATAGATTGAAGCTTCAATCATGAAAGTACCTCTGTTACTAATGCTAACAATGCAATGGTTATTTTCTTCTCTCTAGTAGACTTCATAGATCAAAATCAACTTAAAAACACATGCTGTATCTTATCTTTTTTCTTTTTTCCCCAAATTCCTAAACCAGCATATTCCCTGGGATGTAGCAGGTTATTTGTTTGACAAATTGATGACCTACGTCCCCTCCTCCTCAGTACTACCTATGAAAGACCAGTTGCTGCCAAGTTCATTACAACCCACGGTGACTCCATGCGTGTCAGAGCAGAACTGTGCTCCACAAGGTTTTCAGTGGATGGCTTTTCGGAAGGAGACTGCAGGCCTTTCTTTCAAGGTGCTGGCTGGGAGGACTCAAACAGCCAAACTTTCAGTTAGTGGCTGAGCACTTAACTATTTGCATCACCCAGGGACTCCACTAGCAGCTAAAAGAGGCTTCTTACTAAAATGTGTTTTATTTCAGAAGTAGAGAAAAAAATACTCTAAAGTATCCATCAGCTGACCTTAAAGAATTTATAGAAAGATAGAGTCTTAATTCTTTAGTTTACATCTAATGTGAAGTTATAAAAGAGTAACAAGCAATAGAGATTACAAATAAAAAAAATGAAAGTCAGTGTGAGGTATAAATAATGTATTAAATGCTAGCTGGATTCCATCAAGTTCATTTAAAGAAACAACGTTCAGCAACCAGGACCACCACCATCCATGTGAATTCCTCTATGTTTTGTATTCAGTGAAGGCATCTGTGGAATTAGAAAGTTAATGAAAGAAGTGTAATACACCATCACACTGTATTTACAGAACATCTTTCATCAAAGACCTCCAAGTACTATGCAAATGGCACCTATTCCTTCAACCTCACACTCAAAGGCATAGCAGCCCCAGGACAGAGTTGTCATCTCCAGGAAAATGAGAAGCACTCCAGTCTCTACAACCAAGTCTGACCTCAAGGCTTATATTTATGGCTTAGTGCAAGCTGATGCCAATTCTGATTCATAATTATTGGGTGTGGCAGGTGTATTTTCCAAAGATGACATACCAATAAAAAAAAAAAGGCTCAAACCAAACTCATTGCTATTGAGTCAGTTCCAACTCACAGAGACCCCCACAGGGTTTCCAAGGCTTTAAATCTTTATGGACACAGACTGCCTCATCTTTCTTCCTTGGAGCAGCTGGTGGGCTCAAGCCACCAACCTTTTGGTTCTCAGCCAAATGCCTTAACCACTACACTACCAGACGTCCTTGACCATACCAATAAACGCACTGCCACTGAGTCGATTCCTACTCACAGCAACCCCCATTGGGTTTCCAAGACAGTAAATCTTTGTAGAAGTAGACTGCCTGATCTTCTTTCTGAGGAGTGGCTGGTGGGTTTTGAACCACCAACCTTCTGATTAGCAGTCACATGCCTTAGGCACTGAGCCACCAGAGCTCCTTATTGACCATACCAATATATACCAATAATCTTAAATGCTGACATGGATACTTCTCCATTGAGAGGTAGGGTCTAAGTTGCCCTCTTTTGAATCTGGGTAATCTTGTGATCATGGCAGCAATGACACCATGTGACTTCTGAGGCTGATTAGAAATGGCAATACAGCTTCTGCTTGATGCTTTCTCTCAAGATGCTTGCCCTTGAACTTAGCCACCATTCTGTGAGAAAGTCCAAACTACCCATGTGAAGAGCACACACGGAGAGGCCCCTGTGGAAAAGAACTGAGACCCTTCAGGTAGTAGCCAGCATCAACCCCCAGACTTGTGAGAGTACAATTCCGTATGCTAGGACTTCAAAGTCCTGGGCTGTAATCCTATTTGTACCAGCCTTCCAGTGATTCTGGGTACCAGTCCCAACTGACACAGAACGGAACAGAGGCAAGCTCTTCTCCATCCAGTCCCGCTCATATTGCAGAATTGAGAGCAAAATGAATGTTGTCATTGTCTTAAGCCACAAGTTTTGGGGTTGTTTGTTACACAAATAACTGAAACATTAGAAAGTAACCCATCAGAGGTCTCCAGGTTAGCCAGGTGGGAAGTATGTGAAGATGGGGCCAAAATGTCACATTGTTAAGTCAGTAGTTATGTCCCTTCTCCTGACCCTCAAAGCAGCAGGCTCCTTCTACCAGAGCATCTAACTCTAGTCTTGTAGGTCAGGCTTGGAAGAGGGCTCCTTGGACAATAAACCCAGACCTCCCTTATACAGTCACATGCATGAAGCAGACCTAGTATAATGTATGTGCTTATTAGCAATCAAGGTGGGTATGTGTCTACAGTGAAAGACCACTGGAAATCTGAGACTGGGCCCAAAGATAAAAATACAAACAAACCCTTAAACACTCTTTAATTTAAATGTAGCTTTTAACCCAGATCTCAAAATCTTTCATTTATCATTTGACACTGATCTGATGACAATACCTTAAGAAGTGATTGGGAGTGAGCTCCCAACTGAAACTGAGCCACAGAGAAACTGATTGTCTTATTAACAACATAAAGTCAGTCAGTGGGGGTACAAC
>NW_006921595.1:10654758-10667044 GCF_000298275.1 Orycteropus afer afer | reverse complement strand
GCAACTGATAACATCTTCCAAGACTCAATTTCCAAGCAACTTCACATTTACAGGTACTGAGGGTTAGGACTTCAATATAATTTGAGGGTGATGGGAGAAAATTCAATCCATAGCAATCACAGAAATAAAAGTTCAGCAGAGAGATCAGTACTGCCTAATACTCTTAGGCACTGCCTGGTACTGTGGCCTCTAGCCACAGGTAGCTACTGAGCATGTAAAATGTGGCTACCACAACTGAGAAACTGGATTTTAAACACTATTTCACATGTGGCTGGTAGCTACCAATACCAACTGCTGTCAAGTTGGCCCAATTCATCACGACCCATGCATGTCAGGGTAGAACTGTACTCCACAGCGTTTCCAATGGCTGATTTTTCGGAAATAGCCTGCTAGGGCTTTTTCCTGAGATGTCTCTGGGGAGACTCAAGCTTCTAGTCTTTTGGTTAGCAGCCAAGCACGTTAACCATCTCACCACCCAGGGACTCCAGCTGGCAGCTACCACACTAGAAGGTGCAGCTTTAGACCACACTGTTCTATATCACTCATTTTCTTCTTCTTTTCCTATGGTACAAGGTGAGAATACCTGGCAATATTTCTGCTTCCTGAAACCTTCCAGGTGTACACCCTTTCCCCTGAAAGAGTCAATGACTAACACTCAGCTGAGTCACCATAAACGATAACAGCCAAAACTTACTTATATGAAGTCATATCCAGGCAATGTTCCTTCCCATTCCCTATACTGTCAGGGGGAAATAAATTAAAGGGTGTAACAGGCTACTTTGGTTTTCTATATGATGTCAGCAGGGACTTTTAGTAGTAAGCCCAATTTACACTTACAGGTTTTCAAACTGTGTCAGGGCGGAAATGAGCTTCCTTGAAAGGACTGCACTGTTGAACAGCCACGACTTTAATAATGGAGAACAGTTTGGAGTGTGTCAATAAGGAAGACCGAAGAAGAGTTGATGCTTTTGAGTTGTGGTGCTGGCGGAGAATGCTGAAAGTACCATGGACTGCTAAAAGAACTAACAGATCTGTCCTGGAGGAAGTGCAGCCAGAATGCTCCTGGGAGGCAAGAATGGCCAGACTTCGTCTCACCTATTTTGGTCATGTTGTAAGAAGGGGACCATTCGCTGAAGAAGGATGTCATGCTTGGTAGGGTGGAGGGTCGACGAAAGAGGGGGAGGCCTTCAACGAGATGGATTGATACGGTGGCTGCGATGATGGGGTCAAGTATAGCAGGGATTGTGGGGCTGGCGCGGGATCGGGCAGTGTTTCGTTCTGCTGTGCATGGGGTCGCTATGAGTCGGAAATGACTCGACGGCACTTAACAACAACAACAACAACATCATTTAGGAATTTAACAAGACTCCCTACAATGGCTAGCTAGACAGTATTAAGCCAACAGTCTGTGATACAAGGTGAAAGATGAACAACAACAACAAATGTGATCAGTGAAAATAATAACCAGATGCCAATTTGGGAAGTAGATGAAAATATTTATCATTTTCCAGTATCTTCAGACAGCAACAAATATCCACCCTCAACAGCCAGGTGCCTTTCAGTGTGTATGTGCTGGTGGTGGTAGTGGGAGCCTTTGAAAAGGGTTCCCACACAACTTACAACATGATTCTGTCTCTGTAGCTTTTGCTCTTAGGACAGGAAGAGAGTTGAGAATGACAGGACGACATGACAAAGTATCTAGTGCTTTCTCCCATCATTCCTTTTGTTAAATTCAAATAAGATTAAATTGAATACTTTGCTTTTAAAATAGGTTTAGTTTGAACTCAGTCTGATGCAATTATTTCTGTCAACTGTTCATCCATCCAGCCCTCATCCCTCATCCGTCTCTCTCTATGGGCAGATCTGAAATAAACATTGACAATGGCTATTTTCTGAGTGGTGGGATTTCTCCTTTGAAATTTCTTGTTTTGCTTGATCTTTTTTTTAAATATATATATCTTTGAAATTAAAGAAAAAAAAACTCGTAAATTCATTTTTCTGAAATTTTCACCTGATTTCATGCTTCTCTTATTTCTCCTATACCCACTGTTATGGGTTGAATTGTGTCCGCCAAAAAGATATGCTAAAGTCTTAATCCCGGGTACTATTAGTATGACCTTGTTTGAAAACAGGGTCTAACAGGAGGTTTTACTGGAGTAGGGTGGGTCCTAATCCAATATGACTGATATCTTTATAAAAGAAGAAAAGAAACAGACAAAGGGAAGATGGCCATGTGAGACTGGAGGCAGACAGACATGCACTGCTTCATGCCAAGGAATGCCTGGGGCTCCCAGAAGCTGGATGAGACAAGAAAAGACCTTCTGCTAGAGCCTTCGGTGAGAACACGGCCCTACTGATACTTTGATTTTGGACTTCTAGACTCTAGGAATGCGAGACAATAAATTTCTGTTGTCTGAAGCCACCCAGGTTATGGTAATTTGTTATAATAACCCTAGAAAAGTAATACAATCCACCAACCTCAGAGTCCAAATCAAGTACTCCCATGAGTCCTCTTCAGTCTCTGGTTGTATCATCTTCATCTGGTTGTATCTTAAGCTGTTGGAGAAACATTATAGACTTGCTCCACTCATAAGAAACTCTGACTAATATCACATTTCCATCAAATAGGGTAATGCAGAAACGGCCCAAGAATGCAGATAAGAAAAACAGTGGTGTTAAGACTCACACACTAAAGATGTGAATGGAAATTACTGATGGGGGAAATCCCAGCTGTGCTGCTGTTTACACCACAATGGTGACAAACGCCAACACACTTAGCTGAATTTACAAGAAGTGATGGTAGCTGTACTACTAAGACCTCTATCATTTTCCCCCATCTCTCACTCTTTTTAAAAGAAAATAAATATACCTTATTACATGACTTGGAAGAAGGAATAAAAGGCGGTAAGTGGGTAAGGAAGAATTCTTAGGAGAATACCATATTTTTAAACAAACAACGTGCACTATACTTTTTTTCTTTTTCTTTTTCTTTTTTTTTTTTTTCCCACAAACTGCCCAATCCCCTCAAGCGTTAGCTTCCTATACTCAAATATGCATGTGTGTGTTATTTCTGTGGGACCGCTGTATGCAAAAGATCACGGTAGAGTGCCTGTGTGTAGAATGGTGATTGTATACAATTTGCTCTGCCACAGTATTCCAAGAAGGCATGCCAGTCATAACAAGCTTATCTCATCCAACCAAACATTACGTCTCGTTTTGTAAGCATCCTCTCTCTCCCACACTTCCTGTAACCCATCTTAAGGAGTGCATACCAGAGCAAAAGTTGCAGAAATCAGATTTTACCAGTTCAGTAGATCAGAGATTATCAGGCCTCACCCAGGCCAAGCTACAGAAGTAATGGATTCAAAAAAAATTAATAAGTATTTAGAAGCTGAAGATAGAGAGTTTATAAATTATATATACGCCACTTCTCGGAAGGAAGGTTGGGCAATCCTACTTCCGTAGTGATACTGCCTCGGAAACCCAAGGAGGGGTCGCTATGAGTCGGGTTTGACTCGACGGCACATAACAAAAACAACAACAATATACGAATAGAGAATGTTTCATGAGTTTGATTATAACTACTAACTTAAGTTCTCACTTTTGTTATAGTTCTTATGACAAAGGACACAGTCAGCTTCTATGTAATGTACCAGCAGACAGGACCCTTCCTAAAAAACAGCAACTCATGAAGACTAAGAAATCAGGCCCTATGTCAGAAAAATAAAGGTATTACCCTAAATCATAACTACATGCAAAATATGTTCTGCTAAACGCAGTCCCACAGGGCTCTCTGTGGGTGAAAAAATAACTTCCCACAGCCCAATCATACTGAGGAGTGTTACTCTATATTTCCCTATCAGAAACAGTATAATAAATGCTGGGTTATTAAAGGCTCTGAGAAGTCCTGCAGTTAAAACAAACCTGTTTACTTTGTTGCAATTCTAAACCTATTTGACCATGAAATCTATTCCTTGAAATAACATTTTTCAACTTTCCTTCAGGCTGACAAGTCTGTCCACCTTTAAAATTCATTTATCCTATGAGTCCATGAAATGATTTGAACTCCAGAGCAGGAAGTTTACCCTCTGAGGAATCAAGCCCTTACAGGTTGGTTTATCCCTCATGCAAATAATAACTTAATATGCACAGGCATCATTTCTTGGTTATGAATCAAGCTCACAGCAGCCAGTAAAAACATCTAACTACTCTTTGCTTATAGTTTCATGTCTATGCTTGAATTCTTTCTGAACAGACCAAACATGAATATCACATAAAAACACTAAGCAATGTTCATGGACTAGGAATGAGTTTGCCTATTTGATTCCATCCTTATGGTTCCTCCTTATCACATCTTCCCCTATGTCAACTCTCTTCCCTGTTCCTTTCTCCCTTCTTGCTTTCTAAAAGTTTGCTGCTCAGACTCAATCCTTTCTATTTTAGTCTGAAATAAATCTGAAGAGGAAACATCTGGATGGGAAGTACAACATCATTTGGAGGAAAGAAGTGCCACATGAGGCAGTTAAAACCCTAAGTTAACTGGAGAAAACTGCTAAAAAGAATCTAGGCAAATTTCTCAGAAATTATAAGTAGTGTTGGCTTACTTAGAAATATATTTCCAAGCAATTAGTACTATATTTACTCATGCAAACAAAAAAACAGGATTCATATTTAGTACTTTTTAAACAAATGTCTAGTGAGTACTTATTGTATGTCAGGCACTGTTTTAGATACTAAGGAGCTCTGGTGGCGTGGTGCATAAGGCATCTGGCTGCTAATCAGAAGGCTGGCAGTTCAAACCCACCAGTTGCTCTACAGGAAGATGAGGCAATCTATTTCTATAAAGATTCACAGCCGCAGAAACCCAATGGGGTTTGCTACGAGTTGGAATCAATTCGACGGCAGTGGGTTTGGTTTTGGTTTTTTGGTTCTAGACACTGGAGATATACCAGTGAACTAAATCTAAAACAAATAATTCCACAAAACAGACTAGAAAAGTCAGTAATGCCAAGTTATTTGATGACCTGGATAAAATAGTTTATATGTGGGAAAAGGATGACTTTAAGAAAGAATTCCGAGCCATCTTAGAAAGCTTTGTATTCACAAAACAGGGGTGGGAAAGGCAACAGACATGTATTTTGTACCCATCATTTTCCATGCTGTATGCTAGATTCTTTTACATATGTTTGTTGTTGTTGTTGTTGTTATGTGCCGTCGAGTCAGACCCAACTCATAGCGACCCCTCCTTGGGTTTCCGAGGCGGTATCACTACGGAAGTAGATTGCCCCATCTTCCTTCCAAGGAGTGGCTGGTGGGTTTGAACCGCTAGCCTTCTGGATAGCAGTCAAGTGCCTTAGGCACTACTCTACCAGACCTACATTATTTAATTCTCAGAATTATCCTTTGACTTAGGCTTTAACCTTCATTTTATAGTCAAGAAAACTAAGACAGAGACAGCAGTCAAACTTTTGGGCTCTGCCTGTTTACAAATCAATGCCTTTTATACTGAATGGCAAGTTTAGACCTGAAACTGAGTTTATAATAGGATGGGCACTTCAAAGTCACGTTTCCAATCTAACTTTATGATAGTAGAGACAATGTTTTTCAAAGTATGGTCAAATAACAATCTTTGTGAATTTGATAAATTTCTGATTTCCAAAGTTATTACAAAGCTATGGTAATCAAACCAATGTGGCACTGATGTAATAAAAGATATATATCAGAAGAACATAACTGAGAGGTCAAAAATAAACCCTTAAATTTATGGTCAACAGATTTTCAACAAGGGTGCCAAAGCAATTCATTGAATTGAATACTTTAAAAGGATGAATTTTATGTTATGCAAAAATAACTCCACCCACACACAATTTTTTTTTAATTAAATAGTATCAGATATATAACATTTGGGATCTAGACCCAAGAGTCAATAGAGAATTGTTCTCTGATCTGAAATAGATAAAGATGAAATCCTCACATTACTATTTTAAAATAACAATGCTCAATTGAAAAGAAATGAGCAAATAATATCAACATAAGAGTTGATTTCAGACCAGTTCACATAAAGCCTTCTGAATTTATTTATATCCTCAAATAAAATCATGGAAAAGAAAGAATGAATTAGCAAAAAGTCAAAGGTCAAAGTCAACTTCAACATATGTAAACACATACACAAATAGGGCGAGACCTGTGAACTCTGGCTGCCACATTTGTCATCCCAGCACTCACAAATAGGTCACAGAGACGCCTCCTCACTTGAGAAATTATTGAGAATCATCTCCAGAAATGAAACATGGGGTCCTCCAAGATCTCAAAAGACTTTTTTCTACTATATCCTGGTAGATAGCACCAGCTTAGATTACTAAAGGTCTATTTACAAGTAAACAGGAGTCTAAAAGAAACCTTTACAGAATGACTAAAGACCCAATCTAGACATGATGTTACAGTAACCTTCAAGGTCTGAAACAGCTGGTTGATCTTTGACTTGCAAGCATTGACAGAGACCCACATTTTTTAAAAAATTAAAAAGCCATCTACTACCACTCTAATTCTCAGAAATGCACCACCATGTAGATTAAAATAGAAACACATATATGCACACACATTCACATAAACCAACCCATCACTAGCCAAAAGAATAATACAAGTGAATGAAAAGACTGAACTCCATTTTCTGTGGTCAAAAGTGCTAGACAGACCAAGTACAGATAACCTCAACTTTTAAGAGGTTGTTTTCCAAAAGGTCAAGTGTAAATCGGCAGTGTGAGACTAAAAGCACATTTTTCACAGAAATTTGTTACTTTGTGGTCATGTACCCAGCCCTGCCCAGAGAGGCCCATGCATTTCTGTTAGGGAAGAAATGGTTTCCAAGTTCCAACTCCAGATCAGAAGCGGGAGCACCAAGTAGCAGCATCAGGAAATAGGGAAGGAGGATACTGTCTGGTCCCATCGTTCCCTGGTGTCCTAAACTGGTGCAGAAATACAGGGCCTGGTCCATGATGGAAATCTATTCCACTCCCAGTCAGACACAGGAATCATTCATAAGGGAGTTCTAAGCCTGGGTGGGAGTCCTGGTGGCAGAGTGGTGAAGCATTCAGCCTCCAACATAAAGGTCAACAGTTTGAATCCACCAGCCAATCCAAGGGATAAAGGGCAGCTTCTGTAAAGATAGGAAACCATATGGGGCAGTTCTATTTTGTCCTATAACGTTGCTATGAGTTGGAACTGACTCAAGGGCAACTGGTTTTTTTCGTCCATTTTCAAAGCCTGGGAGGGCCTGTGGCATTTGCTATCCTCCCAAATTCTAAGTTCAATAAATTCCTGCTTATCTGTAAATTAAACAAAAGAGTTCACATTATGGGGTTTTAAAGAACTTTTTGTTGAAGCACAAAATTAATCTAAAACTCAAAACTCACTGCCGTTGAGTCAGATTCAACTCATTAGCGATCCCTCCTTGGGTTTCTGAGGTGGTATCTCTACAGAAGCAGATTGCCCAATCTTCCTTCCGAGGAGTGGCTGGTGGGTTTGAACCGCCAGCTTTCTGGTTAGCAGTCAAATGCCTTAGGCACTACGCCACCAGGTTTGAACCGCTAGCCTTCTGGTTAGCAGTCAAATGCCTTAGGCGCTACGCCACCAGGGAACGTCAAATTGCTGGATTTCTGAAAAACACATATATATTTTGTAGGAGAAATACATGAAATAGGAAAAAGCAATGACTTCTGGCAACTTCTCAATATCCCCTATGGTCAACAGGAATTATGCTTTTTCACCATAAAATCTCCTACATCCAGCACTGAGACTGCCACACAGCAGGCACCTCAAAAGTATTTGTGGAATCTTCTATACTTTTTGGGTGCTCTGGTGGTGCAATGCCTAAGGCATCTGACTGCTAACCAGAAGGCTAGAGGTTCAAACCCACCAGCCACTCCTCGGCAGGAAGATTGGGCAATCTGCTTCCGTAGTGATAATCACCTTGGAAACCCAAGGAAGGGTCACTATGAGTCTGATCCGACTCAGTGGCAGTAAGTATGTTTGTTTGCTTTTTGGTTTTCTGTACCTTTTAATATTTCTAATGTTGTTGTGTTGTTGTTATTTGCCGTCGAGTCGGCCCCGACTCATAGCGACCCTTCCTTGGGTTTCCAAGGCAGTATCACTACGGAAGTAGGATTGCCCAACCTTCCTTCCGAGGAGTGGCTGGTGGGTTTGAACCGCCAGCCTTCTGGTTAGCAGTCAAGTGCCTTAGGCACTATGCTACCAGAGCTCCTAATATTTCTAATACTGTGGATATATTTTTTATTTTTTAAATACACTTTATTTTTTAGAGCAGTTTTAGGTTTACTGAGAAACTGCACACAAAGTTCAGAGGTTCCCGTATACTCCCCCCTGTGCACAGGGTTTCCCCCATTATAACACCTTGCATTTGTGTGGTATATTTTTTACAACTAAACCAATATTGATACATTATTTTTAACTAAACGCCCATAGTTGACATTATGGTTCATTTTTCTGTTACACAATTTTTGTTTTGTTTTGTTTTTCTTTCTATATAGATTTTCTTTTTTAGAATAGTTTTAGATTTTCAGAAAAATTGTTCAGAAAGTACAGAGAGGTCCCATTTACCCCCTCCCCTGTACATAGTTTCTCCTATTGTTAATATCTTATATTCCTGTGGTATAGTTATTACAACTGATGAACCAGTATTAATTCATTATTATTAGTGTAAGTCTACAGTTTACATGTGGGTTCACTCTGTATTCACTCAGTTGTATGTCTTTTTTTTCCCTCTCACATTTTATTATGATTTGGGTGAAATTTTATAAAGCAGATTTGTTTTCCATCCAACAGTTCATACACATTTTGTTTTGTGATGCTGATTATATTCCCCACATTGTAACAGCTCTCTTCCCACTTCCTCCCTATGTTTACCTTCTCCCTGTGTCCTTCTTACCAACACACTCTTGCTCCCTACCTTTCTCCCTGTGCAAAGGCTGCCCTCTGATCTCCCATGGTTGATTGTTCTAAGGTGTACAGTGTCCTGGTTTATTGTTTGGCTGAGAGTTAAGCCATGGAGTGAGTTCAATCCCAGGCCCAAAGCGTGACTTGAGGCCATAGTGTTGCGGGTTCCACCAGTCTCTATCAACCAGTAAACCTATTCGTTTTAATGATTTTAGTCCTATGAGTTTTGACATGAGTTCACCTTCCCAGTGTTACGCAGAACAGTTTCACTGCTTTAAAAATGCCCTGTGCTCCATCTATTCATCCCTTCCCCCGACCCCGAACTCCTTGCAACCACTGATATCTTCACTGTCTACAGTTTTGCCTTTCTAGAATGCCATATAGTTAGAATCATACAGTATGTAGCTTTTTCAGATTGGCTTCTTTCACTCAGCAATATATATTCAAGGTTTGTGATTTCTTTTTTAAATACTATAGAGTAGCATATAATGTAACGGGCAGCAACCAGACTGCCTGGCCTCAGAGGAAGGTATCATTTATGTGAGAAATAGAAAATAGAGAACTCTGCACAAATGGTGTACGGTCTGGATCGTGATACAGAGAGCTCTCAACCGAGAGCACAAACTTTGGCTTCAGAAAGGCAGGGCTGTGCTTGCCAGCAGTGTGACCTTGGGCAAGTTTATCTCTTTGTGTCTCAATGTCCTCATCCAAGGTACTATGTGGCTGGGTGACCAGACTGGGAGGGAAATTATGTTCTCAGTGGATACCCTGGTGCCTTTAGAATATATTACTCATTAAACAATTAAAGAAAATGTTTGTCTTTTGAGGCGGTATCTCTACGGAAGTAGATTACCCAGTTTTCCTTCGGAGGGGTGATTGGTGGGTTTGAACTGCAAGCCTTCTGCTTAGAAGTCAAATGCCTTTGGTACTATGTTACCAGAGCTCCCAGAATCATTGCAGTATTGTGAAAAATCACTTGCTTTCTTGATCACTGTTTCCATGGATGTTGATTATTAATCCAAATAGAATGAAATGATTGAGAACTTCAATTTTTTCTCCATTTATAATGCCATTGTTTACTGGCCCAGTTATAAGTATTTTCATTTTCATTACATTCAAGTGTAATCCTACTAAAGGCTGTGGTCTTTGACCTTCGTCAGTATCTTCTGCAAGTCTTCTTCATTTTTGGCACGTAAGGTTTTGTCATCTGTGTATTTTAGGTTGCTATTAAGTTTTCCTCCAAACCTGACGCCACACTCTTTAGAAGTACAATAAATAAAATCAAATAGTAAAATTTCACAGATTACTAGTTCAGCATACAGATTGAATACTTAAGGTGAATGGATTTCCCAAGGCACACAACTTTTTCATACTAAAGCACAGTGCTCTCTTGTTCTGTCAAATACCTGCCTCTTGGTACAGTACAGGTTGTATATGAGGACAATTGAGTGTTCTGAAATTCCCATTCTTTCTCATCTTATCCATAGTTTGTTATGATCCACACAGTTAAATGGCTTAACATAATCAATAAAACAGGTAGACATCTAAAAAGAAAAAATGTTATGTGATTCATCACTGCAATAAACACCAATAGAGAGCCTCCACGATGTTGATTTTGATGGGGATGGTGCAGTGAGGTCTGGGGGCTCATAAAAGAACCTTGCCTAGGGCTTGAACAGAGCCCTGGTGATGCAGTGGTTAAAGCATTCAGCAGCTAATCCAAAGATCTATGGTTCGAATCTACCATCTACTCCCCAGGAGAAAGATGAGGCACAGTCTGCTTCTATAAAGATTTACAGCCTTGGTAACCTCTGTGCTAAAGGGTGGCTATGAGTCAGAATCGACTCAATGACAGTGGGTTTTGGTATAGTCCTTGACATGTGGGAAGTGGCAAAAAATATCATATCAGACCACCTTCCTTAGCCCTCATTGCCCCATGTATGGCTCTCTTCTGATGTCCATTTGGATACTAGCTCTGCTCACATTCACAGTCTGACCTCCTTCTAGCATGGCCACCTGGTTCTGACTCACAGCCCTGCTTTCATCCCTGCTATGTGGCCAAATCTCCAGCCCTGCTCAGGTTTTCGGGTCAAGGATCTCTGTCCCCCAGGCATCATACCCCACTACTGTCTCTTGGTGAAAGTGATGGCTCACCCTCTCAAGGAAAACCACAAGGTTAGTTCTGAATATAAAGCAAACATATTGCCTTAGAGTCAATGCAAGGGGAAAAAAAAGAAAAAAGCAGGTGTGAGTTACAATTTGGGGAGCAGAAATTCAAAAAGAAAAGAACAACATGATAAATATCACCATTAGAGATACTGTGCAGTACAAGGCACCCCACACCACACACACAGCCTCAGAGATGGATTAGGATTAGGTTTGCTGTGGTTCAATAAAGCAAATTCTTCCTCACTTGCCTGGCACAGCAAACCTAATCCTAGAAAGTATGTTTCATCAATTGTGATAGATAATCTATCAAGAGAAGGTCTTCACTAATCTTCCTTCTCTAATCCAACAACCAAACCAAACGCACTGTCATCAAGTCGTTTCTGACTCATAGAGACCCCTCCTTGGGTTTCCAAGGCAGTATCTCTATGGAAGTAGATTGTCCAATCTTCCTTACGAGGAGTGGCTGGTGGGTTTGAACCCCGAGTCTTCTGGTTAGCAGTCAAATGCATTAGGCACTACGCCACCACAAAAGAACATGGCCAGGTTTGCTGCATTATCTCTGCAGAGCAGAGGTCATCACAAGTGGGACGTACCTACAAGTGTATCTTCTCTCCTCAGCTCCTTTCTCCAAGAACTGTCTCTCCCATTCTCCAGGGAGAGGTCTACACACTGCCCCTCCCTGGAATGACACCAAACCAAGGGCAGACACTGCACTGATCAAGCTGAGGCAATTCTCTTTGCTAAATCTGGAACCTAGGCACAGGGATCTAGACCAACCCTGAGGACCACTGAATTTAGAAGGCAAGAGGGACCACCAGGGATAGCTATTTTTAACCATGTACAACAAGAAGCAGAGATTAGAAATCATGAAGTTATAGGGAGGGCAGGGCAGAAAGAGAGAGAACTGCAGTGAGACACACACACGCACACAGAAAGACAGACAACACACACAAGCAATAAAACAGAATTAGAGGCAGACAAAGTAACAGACACACAAAGAGAGACAAATAAGATGGAGAGACCATGGGGGTGGACAGTGGGGTGGGGAGAAGGGAGAGCCTGACAGGGTTCCTGCCATGTTTGAGGCTCTCCCGAGTTCCAGCTGTGCTGCCTGTTTTCTGTCCTGGAGCTCCGTGAGCTATCCCTGCATCATTCAAAAAAAAAA
>NW_006921595.1:10609940-10653538 GCF_000298275.1 Orycteropus afer afer | reverse complement strand
CATATTAAATGCTTAAAAATTTAAAAATGAGGAGTCTATCTTCCTCTAAACTTCTCTACAATTTTGTCACACTAACATTTAATCAATAATGATGCCTCAGTGCCTGCCCACCATTGGATTTAATTGGGAATTTGATACATGATGGGCAACTTACTACTTTCTGGGGCAGCCAATTCCATTTTAAAATATTTTAGTGATGCCAATTATCTCCAGCTTAATCACATTCTGAGGCATGTAAGAGTGGCTCCCCAATCGATGTGAGATAGTCAGAGGCTGTCTGCCCTCCAACAAGATCCCTTTTCTCCAGGGGTATTTTAGACGGAGCTGTGCTGTGCTCATGGCTCCGCCCAGGCATCAGATCTGTCCTGGCTCAGGTTTTATTGTTGGTGTTCCTTTCTCTAGGGATAATGCAAATCATCTGTATACAGGTGTTATTAGTGTCCTCTTTGTCACATCTATTTGTTTCTTTGTTTGAGTTGGTTATTTCTATTTTTTTAGAACAGTCTGAGTAGATACAGAACAACTGTGCAGAAAGTACAGAGAGTTCCCATATACTTACTGCCCCCTGCACAGTGTTCCTCCTATTAACATTTTGCATTTCCCTGGAACATTTGCTACAATTGACAGGCAATACTGATACATTATTATTAGCTATCACTTACATGAGGGTTTGAGCCTATGGATTTGACAAATGCCCAATGCCAAGTGTCCAGCATTACAGTATCATACAGAATAGTTTCACTGCCCTACAAATGCCCTGTGCCCACTTATTCATCCTTCTCTCACCCTCACAAACCCAGCAATCACGGATCTTTACACTGGTTCTACAGTTTTGCCTTTTCCAGAATGTCACTCAGTTGAAATCATATAATATGTAGGCCTTTTGAACTAGCTTCTTCCACTTAGCAGTATGCATTTATGGTTTCTCCTTTTTTGTGGTTTGATAGATCATTTCTTTTCATCACTGAATAAATACCCCATTGTATGGACGTATCACATTTTTTAAAATTCATTCCCCTATTGAAGGATATCATGGTTATTTCCAGTTTTTCCTTCATTTTTTAATTGCACATATGTCTCTATGCAAAAGACACAAAGGAAGAGGCATAGTCATAGCTATTTATCGTTTGTATATTCATCTTCTGGTCTTTACAGCATAAGAATACCATGAAACTTTGCATACAACTAATATTCAAAAGAGAGCTCTGATAGTGCAGTGCCTAAGGCATTTGACTGGTAACCAGAAGGGTGGCAGTTCAAACCCATAGCCGCTCCTCAGAATGAAGGTTGGACAATCTACTTCCATAGTGATACGGCCTTGGAAACCCAAGGAAGGGTCGCTATGAATCAGATCCGACTCAGCTGAGTTTGGTTTGGTAGAATATTCAAAAAATGTTATTAACTATTACTAAATGGCAAGACCGTGGAGTTAGGTGCTTAAAATATCATGTATGTGAGCACTGTGCTGGACTGAAAGGAGCCAACAGCTGAGACTGGAATTATGGAGAGCAGACCCTGTACTGACTTACAGCTACAACAGCAAACTCTTTCCATACTCCCCCACAGAACCAAAACTAAACTCGTTGCCAACAAGTTAATTCTGACTCATAGTGACCCTACAGGACAGAGGAGAACTGCCCCCCTAGGGTTCAAAGACTGTAATCTTTACAGAAAAAGACTGCCACATCTTTCTCCTGTGGAGCAGCTGGTGGGTTCAAGCCACTAATGTGTTAACAGCTGAACACTTGACCACTGTGCCACCAGGGCTCCAAACTCCCCCCATCTATCCTTTTTCCAACATAAGGCCCAGAAGCACAGAGGGTGGTAAGCTTTCTAGGCAGAGGCTAGCATGTCTGTCTGACTGAGTTATTTGTCGTCTGAGCCTTGGAACAAGGGGATGATGCCAACCTACAGTACTATGTGGCTAGATGCCTTTTCAAGAATAGAAGAAATGTCCCAGTGCCAGTCCAAATACTGAAAGACCCAAGACAATTTCCACACCTTTCCTCGGAGGCCCTATAATTTAATAACAAAAACATTCTTCCTTCCAAGTGGCCACTGAGCAGGCCTGCTGGAAGCCAGAAAGCACTGCAATGTCACAAATGAATTCTAAAAGGGATAGCTTTCACTCCAAGACAAAACTCCCAAGAAAGCAACTCTTCCCTGCCAGAGCATTCCCTAACATCTTAGGGCCAAAAAGACATTCAGCAGTTCCTATTCATATAGCAACACTTCACTGCTTTTCTGTATCACTGTTAGTAGCAAACATCATCACTGGGTTATGTATCAAGAGGAGAGAAGCAAGAACAGAGGTGGGTTCTACCAACAGAATGTTTAAATCAGGCTTTCTCCTTTACAGTTTAATGTTATAGTTAAGAAAGCTGGCTGGTTTGACGTGTACAATTCTACAGCTATTATTTTACTCTTATGTGTGATGGGGAAAGTTTGAGTAGAATAGCTGTTTTGGTTCCCACAGATCACAATGAAGACAGGATGTCAACACTTGGAATTAGAAAGATAAAAAGCATATTTGGCTACATTAAAATCATCGTTAAGGAGCTATCAAGTGAAATCTTATCAGCCCTCATTTTGATTGCTGGGATGAAGAGACAGATACAATTACTAGGTAGGCTCCTATAACAGGGCTTGATAACCTATCATTTTTCATATTACCCCTTAGGGCTCTGAACTGAGGAAATAATAATGACTCACACTTACCTACAGAAGCAGTGTTTTAAGTTGAACACTATTTCTCTAGTTTTCTATTTTAACGTATCAGGTCCTGTGATGCCCCTGCCAAAAAATCTTATTGCTATAAGTAATAGGTAATCTTGGTACAAATCATAATTATCTAGGGATGTTTAAAAAAACAAAAAAAAAGTGTGGAATTCAGATTTCTGGAGCCATTAAGGCTGAATGAAGCCCTGACTATTGCCTGAGACAGTATTTACACTTTAAACCAAAAAACCATGCCCTGACATCTTTTTTAAACCGAACAGTTGTTGTTAATGTTAGGTGCCATTGAGTCAATTCCTGACTTGGAGTGACTCCAGGAGTCATAGAGTTGAGTCATGGAGTTGCCTACACTATAATCTCTACAGAAGCAGATCACCAGATCTTTCTCCCAAGGAGCTGATGGATGGTTTGAACCATTAACCTTTTGGCTCACAGCCAAGCATTTAACCACTGAGTCACCAAACAGTAAACAGCTTATTTAGTAAAGAATGTTTGCCATGAAGAATGTTTGCTCTTTTAAGAACTATCTATGTCAGATCAAATTAGTACCAGCAACTCAAAACGAAGTTTAGGAGGCAATGAGTTCGTGATAATGGAGGAAGAACAATTTGGAAAAAGAAAGTGGGAATGGTTGCACAACTTGAAGAAGGTAATCAACGTTACTGAACTACATGTAGAAAGTGTTGAATTGGTATATGCTTTGCTGTGTGCAGCACTTTCAAAAACAATTAGAAAATAAAAAATGCCCAAGTCCTCTTCCTGAAGATTTTAATTCAGCAGTCCTGAAATCTAGGGATAAACTTTTTAAAAAAAGCTTTCCAGATGACTAGGCTGCACAGCTAGGATTAAATCCTCTTTGCTACACATAAGCCTCAATTCCTATTAACACCCACCTCCATTTCACTTTCCAACAAGACCAGTCCAGTTGCAGTCCCCACAAACTGTCCCTGAGTCTTTGCGGCAGCCCCTCTAACCTACCCCCACTTTGGGTATGGTGGTGTCACCTCTGTCCACTCTTCCCTAACTTTCCCAGGGTGCCAGGCACTAGACTGTCCAGGCACACACCTTATTCTCCCAACTATATTTAGCACGATAAAGTATTTGTATTTCTGCTTCCCTACCGGACTATACGCTCCAGGAGGAAAGACACTGGTGTTTTTGATCTTTATATCCTTCTGCCTCGCTAAATGCCTGTCATGATATGTACTCAATACATTTTTGATGAAGGAACTAATATATACACTCCTGTGAAAGCAATGCAGCTGACACCGTAACAAAGAACACTAGTGCTGGCATTACTCTGTTTTAGTTGGGCAAAAGAAACCTTAAATGAACAGAATCACTAATTTTTAATCAGGGGGATTCTTCATAGTCAGCCTTAGGATCCAAGGGCTGCTAACAATCCTCAGGCATGCTATGAGAGCAAGTGCTCAAAGATCTTTGACTTAGAAGCAATGCTTCTTTCATCTTAAATCTGGAATTGATTTCAAGCAGACTCATATGCTTTCAGTTCTAGTCCTAGATACTGCCGCAAGGAAACCGAAGAAAGAAGTTGGCAAGGGAATTAGCAAATGAAGATACGTTGTACAGGCCATTTAAGGTTTTCTGAGTAGCCTTTTTCTAAGTTACAGGCTTACAGAATTTAAAATGTGACTCAGTACACTGAAGTGATGCCTCTGTATTTACCTTTAGATTTTCTAGCAGAAAATATGGCTATAAATTCAACCTATTCAGTCTACAAATCCTGTAAGCTTCTTCCTGGAGAAAAGAAAAGCACTTCGCATCTGCCAAGGTATTATTTTATTTGCATATATAGTTATGTCAGTAAAACTTTGGTAGCTGAAGAAGAATTAATAACTGACCCTCTAACTGAGTCCCATGATTACTGCTCAAGTTAGTAAGATATTTTCAGGCACAGAAAAAAATCTTGCTCATGGAAATGTGTATGGGGTATAGTTCAGTTTGAGGTCCCCCCCCACAGTGATAAACACATGTGGTTATATCTGTGTTGTAAAGGCAAGTGGCAAAGGGACAATTACATAAGAACCTCAGTTTTTGAGAAAGAACATGAGATCAGCGAAAATTCAATGGAACAGTAAAAATATTTTGTGCTTTAACTTGTGGGTTGAACTGTGTTTTGCTGTTCAACACCTTAGCTTCTCACTATCCTATATTTGTTTGAAAAAATAAACTTGATGGAGGTATAACTTATATATACAATAAAATGTATAAAACCAAACTCACTGCCATTGGGTAGGTTCTGACTCATAGTGACCCCTCCTTGGGTTTCCAAGGTGCTATCTCTATGGAAGTAGATTGCCCAGTCTTCCTTCCGAGGAGTGGCTGGTGGGTTTGAACTGCCAGGCTGCTGGTTATCAGTCAAATGCTTTAGGCCCAATACCACCAGAGAGAGTACAGTCTGATAAGTTTGGATAAAAGTATATACTTATGGGACTACCACCTCAATCAAAACATAGAACTTTTCCCTCGCCCAGAAAGTTCTCTCTTTGTCCTTTTGCAGTCCTCCCACCCTCATCCCATGCAATCACTAATCTGATTGTTAGCACTACTGATTAACTTTGCCTGTTCTGGAACATGTATGGAATCATGCAGTACATATGCTTTTGGCATCTAGCTTCATTCTCTTAACATGTTTAGAGTTTCAGCCAGGTTTCTGCTCGAATCAGTGATACATTTCTTTTCACTGCTGACTAGTATAGTATAAATTCACCAGGTGATGAATATTTATTTCTATATTTGTGTTGTTATAATAAAGTTGCTATGAATATTTGTGCAGAGGTCTTTCTCATGACTAAACACCTAGGAGAAGAATCAGTGGGCCCTAGGATAAGTCTGTTTAATGTAATAAGAAATTGCCAAATGGCTCTCCACAGTGGCTGTACTTTTTATGCTCCCACCAGCCATGTTTGACAGGTCCAGTTGCTCCATGGCTTAGTAAACACTTAGCATTGTCAATCTTTTACATTTTAGCCATGCTGGTAGTACATAGGCAAACCTCCTTGTGGTTTAACTCGCAAGGTCTGAAATTTGTTTCTTTCAACTTTCAGCTTTGTCCTCTTTCTATGGAACATAGGCTATATGGAACAATAAAAAATCATTAGGTAGGGAGTCCGGAGTCCTGAATTTTATCATCAACTTTATTACTAAATAGTTACATAATGTTATAAAGACCACCTGTCTTGACCTCATTTTTTCCCATTTTTTGGTTACATTGAACCAAATGAACCTTAAATTCTTCCTTGTTCTAAATAAAAATGAACATAAATGAGTTTAATCAAAAGCAACACATTCCTTTCATAATACCACCAGTTGCCACTGGGTCAACTCCAACTCATGTCAACCTAATGTGTCAGGGGAGAACTGTGCTCCCCACAGTTGTCAATGACTGATTTTTCAGAAGTAGGTCACCAGGCATTTCATTCGCGGCACCTCTGAGTGGCTTCAAACCTCCAGCCTTCTGGGAGCCGTCGAGCACATTCATCACTTGCACCATCCAGGACTCAAGCTTTGAGTTTACATACTGTTCCATAGTTTTCAAAGACCATTCATATATATTTCTCATTTGATACAGAAAGAACAATTTTCTCCAAAGCACAACACATTTTTAGGAAGAACAAAAACAAGAACCCATCAAGAAGAAGTAAAGCTCTCTCTTTTCGCTGGCACTTCAAAACTGGACTGTCAAATCACTCAACCTTAACCTGACAGGATTCAACCATGTGGCACAGCAGACACATTCCCTTTTGTAGTCATCTGAGCGTAGTTCCAAATGTACCTGTTTTACAAAAACAGTCTGATTCAAGACACCTAAATAATCACTTTCAAGCATTTGTTCTGTTCTCTAAGCTTTAAAGTGTGTGCAGTGACTCAATAAGCAAATCTTCGGCTTTCAATTGCTGTTCTGCCATATGCATGTGCAGTATTTCTTTACTATTATTAAGTCTCACGTATCTAACAATATATGGAAACTAAGCAAGTTTCAAAAATTAGTCCTCATCTCTCTGGATTCCCAAAAAGCAAGGTAAAGGTCAAGCAAAGGTGACGGCAATGTTAATGGTAAAAGAGAAACAACATACATTCTTTATGAGGAAACTTAAGGAGGCAGAAGAAAGGGTGAATAGTGATCAGAGGTGAGGGAGAAATGCATGACAAAACACTGAACAAGATTTGCCTTTTCATTTCCAAAGAACTATGTACTAAAAGGAAAAAAAATGCAAATAAAACATCTGGTTTTCAGTGGAACGTAGGAAAAGAAACAACGCTTTTTGTCTTCAATTTCTGTCTAAACAAACAAATTATACATTGCCTATCCGAGATTCAGATTACACTTAACAAAGATTTCCCATATCTTATTCTAAAGATATTGCAAAAGATGCCAGCAGAAGCAGAGCAAGCCCTTTATTGCTGATAGCAAAATAGACGTGGGTTTCAGTGGGAGGTCTATTTCAATATGAATGGGGGAAATTGAGTTGCAGCTAAAAAAAGATCACGTTTAAATATATTTATATATATGCAATGTACTTCCAAGGGCCTCTTACCTATGAGGGAAAATGTGAAATAATTCACCTGCTATCCATTTAGCGGGAGCTCTGGTGGCATAGTGCCTAAGGCATTTGACTGCCAACCAGAAGACTGGTGGTTCAAACCCACCAGCCACTTCTCGGAAGGAAGACTGGGCAATCTACTTCCATAGTGATACTGCCTTAGAAACCCAAGGAGGGGGTCGCTATGAGTCAGGTCCAACTCAACAGCAGTGAGGTTTTTTTTTTTTCTTTTTTTTTTTTGGTAACCATTTAGTAGGTCATTGACCTCTCTTGGATCACTAAACTCTTTTTTTAAGTTTTTATTGTGATTTGGGTGAAAGTTTACAGAGCAAATTCACTTTCCATATAGCAGCTCACACATACTTTTGTCTCATGACACTGACTACAATTTCCCACAATGCAACAGCTCCTCTTCTACTTCCTCCCCATAGCCACCTCTTCCCTGTGTCCTTCCCTCCCATGCACCCCTGCCATGTGAGCTGTCTCCCTGGGCATACACAGCCCTTCTATTCTCCCATGATTGTTCTCTCTCCAATGAGTGTATCTACCTAATCAGCTCATATGTCTGTCTTTTGTTTGGCTGGAAGCCACAGGAGGAATCATTAACCTCTTAAAAATCTAATGAAAGTTATGGTCCAGTCTTCCCAGAAAAAAAGAGCATACAGCTTTGCACAGTCCCATGAGGTCCAGTTCCCTGAAGGTCATATGTGGAGCCTTTAAGTGTCTATAGACCTCAGGTTCAGATAAAGACCTCCTGATTAAATTAATTCATCAATGAGATTTCTGCTGACAATAATTTAAATATGACCTCTATCCAAAAACAGGAAGGCAAGCCTCTCCCTCAACCCAAACTCCAGATACGTACATAGTAGAATTTGAAGATGAATTTTTTTAATCCTAAAATTATTTAACATTGTCACATGAAGCACATGTTTAGAGGCAGAAAGTGAGCTGTGGGAAGATGTAATGCTCCCAGACATCCATTCCCGAGCCATTCCCTCCTCAACATCAGGATAGGCCGAGAAGTATGAATAGTGATTTGAGTGGGTGGTGTCAGTGTCTTCTATTTCTAAAACAGGTTTATTCTAAAAGGAGCTATTCACTATGGGGCATGGAGGGAGGAGAGTAGATGGCTAGAAAAAATGTATGTGAGCAGAGTGATAAAATGTGATTTAACTTGGAAACATTCAGAATTATAGCTGAAAAGGAAGGGCAATTTGGCAATGTTGTGTTCTAATGCAGGTGTCTGTCTGCAGTAGGCAGGACAACAGCTTCCAAATATGTCCATGTCCTAATCCTTGGAACCCGTGAATGTAACTTACATGGCAAAAGGAAATGTGCAGCTGTGATTAAATTAAAGCTCTTGAGATGGAGGATATTATCCTTGATTATCCAAATAAGCCTGATGTAATCACAAAGGTCCTTATAACAGGAAAGCAGGAGATCTGAGTTAGTATAAGATGATATGACTGTGGAAGAAGCAGAAAGGGAAAAGATGTGATAAGGAGCCATGGCCAAGGAATGCAGGCTACCTCTTAAAGAAAAAGAAAAAAACTAAACCCACTGCCATCAAGTTGACTGTGACTCATAACAACCCCCATTGGGTTTCCAAGGCAGTAAATCTTTACAGAAGTAGATTGCCCTGTCTTCCTTCCATGGAATGGCTGGTGGGTTTGAACTGCCAATCTTCTGGTTAGCAGTCAAATTCCTTAGGCACTGTGCCACCAGAGCTCCTTAGGTTACCTCTCGAAGATAGAAAAGGCAAGGAAAGGAATTCTCCCCTAGGATCTCCAGAAGAAACATAGCCCTGCTGACACCTTGGTTTTAGGTTTCTGACCTCCAGAACTATAACGGAATAAATTTGCATTATTTTAAGCCACTAAGTTTGTGGTAATTTGTTATAGCAGCAATAGGAAACTAACACTGTCTTTTCTTTGTTTAAGGGACAAGGGAGAGAAATATGAAACAGAATATGGAGAAAGTATTTTCTGATGAATAACAAATAATTCCATCAGTAAGGCTGAGCATGGCTCAAATGTGGCCCTGAGCCAATAACATATGGGGAAGCTGTGTGGTATAATGGGAAAAAAAAAACTAGAAGGAGTTAGAAAATCTGGATTCTTGTCTTCATTCTTTCATGTGCCAGCTTGTGTCATTAGCAAGCACAGCCTCTTTGGGTTTCAGGGATAAATGTGTAAAATGAAACATTTAGATGAGATGAATGATAAACTCTCTTTAACAGAGGCCCAGGGACTTTATCTTCTGACGAGTTCTAGCCAGTCATCAGTTTTCCCATTGACCAGTTCTTCCAGGTCAGCCAGTCATCAGTTTTCCCATTGACCAGTTCTTCCATGTCTTATCTTAACTAGTCCTTACTCACCTTGTCTGGTGAGCACATTTTTATTCACATTTTAAAGCTTTGACAATTGAGGCTTCAAGAGGTAAGCTTACTTGCTCCTCACCACCATCAGTGTCTGAATGCAGGTCTGTCTTACTGGAGGCCACCCTCCCAATCACTGCACTGTACCGCAAGCTGGTCAAGACTCATGTTGCGGGCCTATAGAACTGATATAGGTGAGAAGCAGGGCAAGAGAACACCCCCAACACAAACCAAGGTAATGTGTATCCTGGAGGAAAAAAGAGGGGAAGACCAGACTGCCTTATATTCAAATATTTTAAATGCTGGATAGTCAAGGATAAACTTTCTGAGATCACTTCTTTAAAACAAAAGAAAATGTTTAAGACGTACTAAGTGGGTACCGTGGAGCTAACACCCCACCACTCTACAAGGTAGGAGCTCTGTTACAAACCAGTGCACCTTCTTTCCTTCATGTTCAAATTCCACACTGGGTCTGATGCTGCTGCAGCAACTCTAGTTTTCATGGTTCACAGGAGGAGAATGGAAAGGCTGCTGCCCAAAATAGTTTAATAAGGCCAACAATGATTCACAGAGTAATAACAGGCCAAGCAGGCAGACGCCTGCAGAACTGGGGCCCAGCTGAGATGGGGTTTCACTGCTCAAGGTTAAAATGGAGAGTAAAGAGGACAGGGATATTTCATTGCATGTTTTCAAGGGCAAAAGCACCCTTGCAAATTAGTACCCCTTGCAAATTCCCAGAGAGGAAGTCAACTATGAGGCATTCCAGCTAGACAACTTATTAACACTATTCTAGGTTTAAGGAAGAACAGACTTGTGAAGGGAAAAAGCAACCATATAAACAAAGCCATGCCCTTCAGAATGCTTTCTGTCCCAAAAGACTCCGACTTAGTTCCAAACATTATTTGAGTAATTTCATATGTATAAGTCAATAGTTAAAAAGCACATTATGAGAAGGAGGTCAAAAACATCTTGAAAAGAAGTAGTGAGTTTCTGTTTCTGGTGATGGGAAACTTGACATCATTTATAGATAATGGTTGTACAACATGAGTAATGTAATTGATATCATTAAGTTGCACACCTGAAAAATGTTGAACTGGCAAATGCTGTGTGTATATATATATATATTTACAACAATTTAAAAAATATCCTTACTTGTACATAGATTTACCCCCAGGGAAAGAAAAAAAAACCCAAAACGATAAAGATACTGACAATCACAGGTCAGTCTAAACACTCAAACTAGATTAACCCCACAATACAGAACTTTTAGGTCGTTAATGATTTTTCTGTTTATACTTGTATTCCTGGCCAAAACTTTAACCTTATTTTGTAAAAGAAAGAAAATTTGCTTTTCCAGAATTTATTTATGTTAAATTCTACTTGAGGCATATGCTCTCCGTTCTGATCAGAAGTCAATATTTAAATAATTAGTTACAGGAAGAGAAAAGTA
This sequence comes from Orycteropus afer afer, assembly GCF_000298275.1. Taxonomy (NCBI): domain Eukaryota; kingdom Metazoa; phylum Chordata; class Mammalia; order Tubulidentata; family Orycteropodidae; genus Orycteropus; species Orycteropus afer. The sequence goes on along the minus strand of NW_006921595.1, from coordinate 10,642,407 downwards.
AATAGATGTGTGATTCAAAGTTAATAATTATCTATTTTTGCTGTGAATATCTGGAATCTCAGCCAACACAGAATCAACCATCCCTGTACAGAGATACACACAAGAATTATATATGACATGTATTTTTAAAAAAACAAACAAACACTGCCATCGAGTCGGACCCAACTCATAGCAATCCCTCCTTGGGTTTCCAAGGTGGTATCACTATGGAGGTAGATTGCCCAACCTACCTTCCAAGGAGTGCCTGGTGGGTTTGAACTGCCAGTCTTCTGGTTAGCTGTCAAATACCTTGGGCACTACACCACCAGAGCTCCCATATGACATATATAAAAAAGATTAAAAAAATAAATATGAAGATTTGTTGGCATTACATTGATTTAATCTATAAATAGCTGCATGTATAAAATTAGAAAAGCAAAATTTTGAAAAGAGGGACAGAATTTGACGGAGCTAATGGGAGAAGGTGGTCTGACCCTATGTGTAATAGCTTTAAAATGAAAATCTGGGAGAAAGTTAATTTCCTCAGCTAGGGCCAAGAGTAAGAGCGTGGATGCGATGAAAAATAAGATCATGAGAGAGCAGTTTTCCATATGAAAAGTTGTATCTCACCACTTCAATACAGGCCTCTTCTGAAAAATACCAAAATCCATTATCTCAATACATTTTTATTCAAATATTACACAGATAAACACAGCATGCCTACACTTAGCTTATTGACAAGTATTAAGTCTTGTTTGCTAGATGTATGAGAAGCAATAATCTTTTCATTATAGTCATCTTGTATCTGAGTTGTAAGTTTTAATGATAAATAACCAAGTTCTTTGGGTCAAAGACAAAAAACTGTCAATAACAGAATATAAGTAAAATAAACATTACTGTTAGCAACAAACAACCACACAAAATATAAGTGAAATAACTACTACTGTTAAAAACAAACAACAACAAAACCCATTTTCACCAGCTGCTAGAGAACAAGGTACCTGCTGTGTCCAGAAGGAAAACAACTTTTATTTAGTACGTGCTTTATCAAAAATATAAGGAGCTCTGGTGGTGCTGTGGTTAAAGCACTGGGCTACTAACCAAAAGATCAGCGGTTCAAACCCATAAGATGCTCTGTGGGAAAAAGATGTGGCAGTCTGCTTCTGTAAAGATTTACAGCCTTGGAAACCCTATGGAACAGTTCTACTCAGTCCTATAGTTTTCTTTAGGAATACAACTATGAGCTGGAATCATTTTGATAGCAGTTGATGGTGGGTTATCAAAAATGTATCTCTTGGCCCCACCCACTAAGACCAGTTGCTATAGAGTCGATTCCAACTCATGGCAACCAATGTGTGTCAGAGTAGAACTGTGCACCATAGGTTTTCCAAAGCTGATTTTTTAGAAGTAGATCACCAGGACTTCCTTCCAAGGTGCCTCTGGGTGGACTTGAACACCTAACCTTTTGGTTATCAGTGGAGTGTGTTCAATGTTTGCACCACCCTAACCACAAAAGAGTAATGTAAAGTACATACGATTTCAAGAAGCCTGTGCCCAGACAGGTCTTCTCAAAATCTGATTAGAAATCAGGATGAATACAAGGAAAACAGCATTACTATGCAGATGGGTTTATCCTTTGAATAAAGACTATAGTACTGAGTTGGCCATGTAGCTTATCTTTGAATGAATCTTTTCTAGAAATATTTCACCCTTGAGAAGCAATGACCTGGATTGAATCAGGCCATACTTTCTTTTATGCCTTTTATTCCATAGAGCAGGAACCAACCTTTCGGCAACAGGCAATGGAAAAGCCAGACATTACAAGTTTGTTGAAACAGCTTCTTCTTGGGGGACCTAACCCTACAGCACAGGTTTATCTTATTTTATATAATTCATGATGTCTCTTAAAAATTGTGTGTAGCCATTGAAAATTATTTGCAAGAATCTTGTATTAGTGTTTGAACAATAAATACCAAGTTGCTTATCACAAAGTTGTTTTTACTAGTAAAAAACTAGAAAATATCTAAATGAATAGATTCATCAAGTAATTTAAGGTATATCTATGTAAAGACATAGAAAACATTCATTAGAAATGATGAAACAGACATGAGGAAGTGTTTTTAAACTTAAAAAAAAATAATTATAGACTCACAGGAAGTTGTAAAAAAAATAAAATAAAATAGTTGTGAAAGGTCCTTGTAAAAAACGGCTTGGTGGCAGAATCTGACCTCCTCTAAGTTCATGAAGCAGGAAGACAGAGAATCATTATCAGTGTCAATAGCCCAAGGCTGATTCCTATAAAGCAGAGGTCAAACATACCTCCATCCCCCAATCTTTCTATCAATTCTGACAACCACCATCCCTCCCACAGCACATTCTACTCTTCTGTGTTTTTGCAATGGACACACTGAACTCATGGACCATACTCACAATTATGGGGTTTATTAGGGAAGTGAAAACTCAAAATTCTGCTATGGAGTCAACTCCAACTCAGAGGGACACCCATTGGGTTTCCAAGGCTATAAATCTTCACGGAAGCAGACTGCCTCATCTTTCTTGTGCAGAGCAGCTGGTATGGTAGAAATGATCTCTTTCCTTAGCAGCTGTTCTGGTTACCTAGTGCTGCTCTGACAAGAAGATACCATAAATGTGATGGCTTGAACAAACAGGAGTTTATTCTCTTATAGTTCGGGAGGCTAGAAGTCCGAGTTCAAAGTGTCAGGCTCTAGGGGCTGTGTGAAAGCCCCTCGACCTTGGGCTTCAGCTCTGCCTCTTGCTCCCACCCCACTGAAGCTAAAGGCATCTCTTCACTAAGACAGCTACTGGCTGCTGAGGCTAACAAGCCCAAGGTTCACAAATAAAATGGCACAGTCCCTATGTTACCAAACCATATGACAGGCCATTAATTCAAGCCCATTGTAAGTCCCATGGTTGGCAGAGAATAGCAGGCTGCTGAACGACAACACAGCTACATGCAGTTCGAGCGTGCCATAAGCTAGAGACCATTCCCAAAGGTGCTGTTTACATATGGGAAGCAGACCACATCCCTAAGGCAGCTACTCAGCTGCTTGTGGTAGATCACACCATGGAGTTGATTGCCAGTCTCATCATGGGGAATAACTACCACCAGCTGCCCAGCCACTCCACCAGGCCCAGCCAATTTGACACACAAACATAACTACCACAGCAGCCAAATGCCTTAACCACTATGCTGTAACAGATTATGATTCAGGATCAGAAAGGACTCAAGATATAGTTCTTCAATCAGGATACCCTATTCTCAGCTATGCTCACAGGCAAGCCTCTCTCTGGCCCTAGGCCTAACCTTGCCTTGCTCAGGCAAGTGTTACAAAGCTCTTTAGTTCTATCAATAAATGCCCAAGGGCATCCTCACTCTGCCAGCAAGCCTCAGCCCAAATCAGCTCAGCATCATTCTTACTCCCTGTGGGCTGGCAAGCCTAGCTCTGTTGACAAGTGCCCAGAGGTATCCCAATCTGCCAGGAAGCAGCCTCCTGCCCAAAGGCTCTCAGCTCTCTCACTCCGTAGGTCAGCACACACTCTGTGACTGCCTTATTCCATGGGCTGAGAAGCCTACGATGCCGTCTTTTGCCAGTCTCCTGGTTCTGGGGCCACCGCTTCTTATCATCTTGCAACATCTCCAATGTCATAATACCGCTATGTCTCCTTGGTCTAGGAGGTTTTCACCTCAGGGATCTAGGATCCAAAGGATGCACTTCACTCCCATCTCTTCTTTCTGGTCGTAGTGAAGTCCCCCCTGTTCCCCTCTGGGATGGCGCATTTTTAAGCCTAGTGGATGGCAAAACTGATCAATTCCTCATTAGGGTTCCATACACCTTCTCTGCATGGTCCCATCCCCACAAGGGTGCCATACACTTTGTCTGCATTACTAACAGGCTATCCGATCCCCTTAGTGGGCAATAACCACCTCATTTTCATAGTCTCCCCCAAGTCATTTGGTAGCAATTACAAAATCATGATGAGAAAGGTCATATAAAAGCAATCCATCATACTGAAATCCCCTTTACCCAGATCCTCTCAATGGTAACATGTTGTTGTTATGTGCCGTGGAGTCAGACCCGACTCATAGCGACCCCTCCTTGGGTTTCCGAGGCAGTATCACTATGGAAGTAGATTGCCCAACCTTCCATAGTTACAGTCAAAAACAGGAAATTAACACTGGCACAATACAATTAACTAAAACTAGAGCTTACTTGGATTTCACCAGTTTTTATATGCACTCATTGTGTGTGTGTAGGTTGTGTATGTTCTTGTTAGGCCCCACCAAGTCAGCTCTGACTCACAGGAACCTTATGTACAACAGAATGAAACACTGCCTGGTCATGTGTCATCCTCACAATTCTTCCCATATACGAGCTCATCATTGCAGCCACTGTGTCAATCAATCTTGTTGAGGGTCTTCCTCTTTTTCACTGACCCCTCCTCTACTTTACCAAGCACAGTATCCTTCTCCAAGGAATGGTCTCTTCTGACAACATGACCAAAGTAGAAGACACAAAGTCTGGCCATTCTCCCTTCTAAGGAGCATTCCAATTGTACTTCTTCCAAGACAGATTTGTTCGTTCTTCTGACAATCCATGGTATTTTCAGTATTCTTCACCAACACCATAATTCAAAGGCATCAACTCTTCTTTGGTCTTCCTAATTCATTGCCCAACTTTCACATGCATACGAGGCAACTGAAAATACTGTGGCTTGGGTTAGGCACACTTTAGTCTTCAAAGGGACATTTTTGCTTCTTAACACTTTAAAGAAGCCTTTTGCAGCAGATTTGTCCAGTGCAATACAATGTCTACTTTCTTAACTACTGCTGCCAGGGGTGTTGACTTTGGATCCAAGTAAAATGAAATCTTTGACAACTTCATTTTTTTCTTCATTTATGAAAGATGCTGTTTATTGGTCCATTTGTAAGGATTTTTGTTTTCTTTATGTGGAAGTATAAACCATACTGAAGTCTGCAGTCTTTGATCTTCATCAGTAAGTGCTTCGAATCATCTTTACTTTTAGTAAGTAAGTAAGGTTGTGTCATCTGCATATAGCAGGTAGTTAATGAGTCTTCAATCCTGATACCATGTTCTTCTTCATATAGTCCAGCTTCTCAGATTACGTATAGAACTATGAGCTTTTACTGTATGTATATACTAATGTAACCACCACTACAATCAAGATAGACAACTGCTTCATCACCACAAATGAACTACAAGGCATCTTTGCAGTACCAAAAATGTCCTTGATCTGGGTGATGGTTATACATTTATAAAATTTATTGAGCTATACACTTGAGATTTGTACAATTTACAGCATAAGTGATGCCTGAATTTAAAAAGGATGATGATGAAGCTCCACTGTTTGATGTGAACATATGTTCATGAAACATTGGGTTAAAGAAGGTTAAAGAACAGTATTAATAGAAAGATCTCATTTTCATATATCTCTATCTCCTTGTACCCAAGAAAAAAATTTTCCAAACCAAAACTTAATTTTCTCCTTAAGTATTTTATTTTATATTTATTTTCCAATGAGAATGAACTACTTTAAATAAAGCAGAAAGGCGGTCGGAGGGAGATGTGTATACTCTAGAGTAGGGAATCTCTTTTATCATCATCTAATTTATTCTTTACAGAAGGAAGACTGGGCAATCTACTTCCGTAGTGATAGTGCCTGGGAAACCCAAGGAGCGGTTGCTTTAACTTGGAACTGACTTGCCAGCAGTGAGTTTGGGGTTTTTTTTGGTAATTTATTCTTTGGAGCTCTGGTGGTGTACTGCCTGAGGCATTTGACTGCTAACCGGAAGGCGGGCGGTTCAAACCCACCACCCACTCCTCAGAAGGAAGGGTGGGCAATCTACTTCTATAAAGATTTACCACCTCACAAACCCAAAGGGGGTCGCTATGAGTCAGAATCGACTCAACAGCAGTGAGTTTTTGTTTTTAAAATTTATTCTTAGATTACTCCTGGTTGAAAAGTTAACTTTATTATCACCAGTACAATTCTTTCTGTCACTCCTCCAAAAACACCTCTATCAACTTTATAATGAAGTAGCCTTAAGCAAATGGTTCCAGCAAAAAGGCTGAACTTAAAAAGGCTTTCCCATGAAGTTTAGTGTGTTAAAGTATGTGTGAATTTGTTAAAGGAAGCTGAGATGGTGAATACAGATTCTATTTAGGGCTAACGGTTCCTCTCACAATTTACAAAAGAGACTATCAGCTACATTCTTTCAATGGAACCTTTATTGAGTGCTGACCATGTATTAAATTGTACACCAAGGATCACGGGGCCTTGATAGATCCTCTTAACGAGATCAATACTGTAATACAATGAGCCAAGTTCTTATACTATCAGTGAGAATAAAGTTCTGGAAGTATACTGAGAAGTGAACAACCATATCTGTCTGGGAGTTGGAAGGTGAAAGGATTCTGGAGAGAGCATGAGATGGGAGCCCGGCCTTGAAGGCTTCTATTTGGACTTCTGCCAAGGGAAAAAGAGGAAGAGGGGAGAGGAAGGCATTCCAGTTAGAGAGTGAGAAATTGCAGCCATAGGAACTTTGAGCACCTGCTAGAGAATTGTTAAAGGTTAGGACAGCTGCAAAAGGAGATGATTTAGGAAACAATTTTGAACACCATGATAAAAGTTTAGATAGCATTGTCCTAGATACAGTAGAAAGCCCAAGGGTTTTTAAGCAGAGGATTAAATGATAGCTGTGTCAAAGGTGAGTTGAAATGGAGAGAATGGAACAGGAAAATGAATCACTGAGTTCTTAACACTATACCTAGTGAAAAATAATGAGGTTCTGAAAAGGGGCAGCAGTAGCAGTTGTAATAGAAGATGATACATACTTAAAAAAATGTATTTGAATTTTTAAAAGCTATGTGAATAACATCATATTTTATATATAATCTACAACTTTTCATTCAACATTATTGAGATTTACCCCTAATGATACACGTAGCTCTAGTTATTTCATTTGAACTGCTTATTCTATAGAATTCCATTGAATGAATATTCCACAAGTACTTACCCAAGTTGCTTCAAATTTTTTGTTCTAGAAAATAATACAGCAGTGATACACGTAGCTCTAGTTATTTCATTTGAACTGCTTATTCTATAGAATTCCATTGAATGAATATTCCACAAGTACTTACCCAAGTTGCTTCAAATTTTTTGTTCTAGAAAATAATACAGCAGTGAACAGAGGGCACAAACCCCCAGACACATGTATGTAAGATTTATTATCTTTTAAAGTGATTGTTCCAAATTATACTCCCATCAATAAAATAGGAGTTTTGATTTTACATGTCCTTCCTATGCTTAGTATGTTGTTGCTGTTGTTGTGTGCCATCGAGTCAGACTCGACTCATAGTGGCCCCTCCTTGGGTTTCTGAGGCAGTATCACTATGGAAGTAGAGTGCCCCATCTTCCTTCCGAGGAGTGTCTTAGGTTAGCAGTCAAGTGTCTTAGGCACTATGCTACTACACAGAGCTCCTACGCTTAGGCACTATGCTACTACACGGAGCTCCTACGCTTAGTATAGTCAAACTAATTTTAATAAATCTGACAGGTATGGAATGTGTATTCTTAGAGTTTTATTTTATGTTTCCAGGATCAAGAGATATTTCTAAAGCATAATTCATGAATTAGAATGGGCGCAGTAAGGGAGAAAAGGAAAACTATGGAGTTTTCTGCATGAGTAACAGAATAGATGTATTAGTTAGGAACTACATTTGCTGCAATCACTTGACCACTCCAAAATGGTGACCTAAACAAACAAGAGTTTACTTGCTCATGTAGAATCCAGAGGTAGGCATTCTAAGGCTGATATGGCAGCTCCATGATCATTAAGGACCCAGGATCGTTCTATCGTGGCTTCCATCTTCCTGATTACCCCAGGGTCTAGGATAACTTATAAAATGCTAGTCATCTTTCAGATTTGAAGGCCAAAAGAAGGAAAGACAGATGGCAAAAAGTAAATCTCTGAGCTGAACAGCTTTCTTTCTGTTTTTAAATTGTAGTAGCTGTATATGTAATACAGTATCTGACATTTGAACAATCTTCATATGTACAATTCAGTGATACATTAATTATGCTTGTCATGTTTAAATAATTTTCTTCTTCTTAGCCTTCCTAGAAGTCCTACACAGTACTCTTAAATGATACCCACTGGCTAGATCTTAACCACATCAAAGTACCTAACTACAAGGGAGTCAGGATGATAAGGCTTATTGTTATTATTATTGTTTTTGTTTGTTTTATTGAAGTTATATGGCCAGCAAAATAAATAATATTCGGTTACTAAGAAAAAAGAAGTGAATAATGGGAGGCAACATTATTTGCCATAGTAAATAATGTGATTACTTAACATACAGAACACAAAAACAAATTAGAAGAAATAAAGATTGAGAGATAGAGGTCAGTGCAGAGATACAGATAAAAGAATTTTCAGCATAATGGCAATGGCGGAACTCATAGGATGATTAAGAGAGTCCAAGGAAAGACCACTGAGCAAGAAGAAAAGATAGCGAGTATGCCAGGAAAGTCAAGATTTAAGTAGTAGATAGAGGACAAGTCAATGAAGGAAATAAAGACACCAAGAACATTCAGAGAAAGAAGATAATCAGTGTCAGTAATTCAAGGGAGCAAATTCAGTCAGAACTAAAAAGGTGGTCTTGGATGCCAGCAATAGCCATTCTCCCACCCTCTCCTTCATCCTTGTTAACAGAATTCCAATTTTGTTCAGCTACTGGGAAGTTACATGCTTGAAGAACTCTGGGCTCTCTCTAAATCTCATGCTATAAATATTGACAATTCTAAGACTACTAAGCAGCCCCATTCCTCTTGCTATTGATTGTCTTAGGCAAGGGCATGTGATGCAATCCTGGCCAATGCAATCCTAATAGAAACCTGAAGAAGTGAAAAAAAACAAAAAACTAACATGCTGTGAATGGCAAGAAGAAAGACTAAAGAAACTGTCACTTGCAGCCAAAATCATCCCAACTTGTACAACAGTATCAAAAAACTATAGACCAAGTAAGAAGAGGAGAGACAACACTTACTGAATCCCTACAGAGCATAGTTCTATGCTGAGACATTTGTGAGGTCATCAACAACCTAGGAAAAAGAAAGAAGAGTCAGATTCAAATCAATTAAGGTAGACATAAAGGATATGAGAAAAAAGAGTTAGTAAGTGCAGGCTATTTCTAGAAAGTTATCAATAAAGGAAAAGAAAGAAACGGGACGGGAAAAGCAAAATCAAAGGGCAGTTGTTTGTTTTAGGAGGAATTCGGAAACTATTTATAGGGTGAGTGCAGAGGGAGATTGAAAATGCAGTAACTTGGAACCAGGTACTAGGAAAGGGGTAGTAATGGTTCCAAGAGCCACTGAAAACAAGAGGATATTGATAACGCTAGAGACTGTCTGGAGTCCCTGGATGGTATCAATGGTTAACATGCTCGGCTGCTAACCAAAAACTCGAAGGTTCAAGTCCACTCAGATGTACCATGGAAGAAAGGGCTGGCTTTCAAAGAACTCATCCATTGAATGTCAGGTGCTGCACCACCGAAGCTCCTTAGAAATCATCCATTGAAAATCCTATGGAGCACAGCTCTAGTCTGACACACATGAGGTCACCATAAGTCAGAGCAAACTCAAAGATAACTGGTTAACTGGTAGGGACTTTGTATAAAGAAGTTAGAAGGATTCCTTCCTAGTCATCTCTGTGTTCTACATAAAATGAAGAATGTGGGAAAAGGTCATAAAAGAAAATTATATAATTAAACAGAACAGTAAAAGTCTGGAACAGCCACTATAGAAAATGGGAGAAGGTATAAACTTTGCATCAGTGAGGGAAAAAAAAATTCCAAGCTGAATCAAGTGTTCAGCTAATTTAAAATAATAAATTTGTAACAGAGCCAATCATTACAGTTCTATGTTTTACAGAAATAGAAGTAGACTGCTGGGTTGCTTCAGAGTTGAGGAAAGAGATGAGCACCGCAGAAGATCAAAGGAGAGAAAATTACTGGGCCAGTGACAGATAATCCTAACAGCTGACTATGTAGTCTGGGTACAAGAGGGAAGAAGTGAAGAGAGGAGAGAAGTAAAGGCTGGAGAGGTTGAGAGGACAGAGCAGGGGTCAAGGACACAAATTACAGTGAGTCTGAAGAATAAGTTTATTGAGAAAAAGCAGATGGGAGAGTTATGGAGTTGTGATCAGAGGAAAGGGTATTTCAGAGATAACCATCTCAGAAGTGAGAATCCTAGGGTGTGGCTACGTGAATTGGTTGCTGAGGTGATGTGAAGGGGAGGGTCAGTGAAACTGAGGAAATGAGGAACAGTCGCTGATGATGTCAGATGGGTCTCCAATATGGATGGGATATGCTCAATAGGCTGAGGATAAGAGTATGCCAGGTATTCAATGGAAAATCAGAATTGAAAGCTGACATCTGCCAGACCACTCTTCATAACAGTTCTTTGTTTTTCTAAAACACTTACTGAATTCTAAAAAGGAAAAAAAAAAAAAAAAACCCACTGCTGTCAAGTCGATTCTGGCCGAGAGTGACCCTACAGGACAGAATAGAACTGCCCTATAAGGTTTCCAAGGCTGTAAATTTTTACAGAAGCAAACTGCCACATCTTTCTCCCATGGAGTGACTGGTGGATTCCAACTGCTGACCTTTTGGTGAGCAGTCAGGGGCTTTAATCACTGTGCCACCAGTGTTCTTCTACTGAATTCTCAAAGTTCCTTAATAGGGAGAAAGGAATTTATTAGCCTAGGCAATAAATTCCAGACAAATAACCTTCTACATACATGTACAAAATGTGACCCAAATCTTGAGGGAACCCTAAAAAAACAGGTAACTCCTCCTAATTGGACCTTCTTACTAATTTAGAAGTGCCCTTGAGGAATAAAATGAGAAAAATGGAGACAAATTAATTGTATCTAAGATATTTCTTTATAGTTTCCATTTCTCACAGTTCTCCTTTCTCAATTCCTACTGCTACCCACCAGGTTCATTATTGCTTCTTGTTTAGACTACAGCAATTGCTTCTACCTAGCATGCCTACCTCTGGGCTCTCCTCACTCAAACATCTCATACAGTTACCAAATTAATCTTCCTGGAGCATCTCTCCGATCATGTCATTCCCCTCTGTGCAAAGACCTTTAGTGACTCATCCTCACCTAGAGGACTGGCTTTTAGACAGAGCTCTTAATAGCCCCTCATCCCATGAGATAGATCATATTGTTCCCATCACTAAAATCAAATGACAACCTGTTCTCACATTGCAGAAAGAAAAAGGTCACTGTAATGGATACTCTTCCTCCCTTTTAAGTTTCTCTCCCTTCAAATTTCACAACTTTGGCACCTACTCTACCAGTTGTCCCTCTTAGAATCTAGTAGAAGAGATACTAATCTAGCTTAAAATAATATATTTAGGTATTTGAAGTATAACACATCATTACATGAACTTACCCTCCTGCAACACCTGAGAACAAATCACCTACAGAATGCTACAGAATGAAGTCCAAACTGTGTAGTAAACAAACAAACAAACAAACAACTCACTGCCATCCAGTCAATTCCTTCTCATAGTGACCCTCTTAGGGTTTCTGAGGTGGTAAATCTTTACAGAAGTAGATTGCCGAGTCTTCCTTCCAAAACTATGTAGTAGTGGCATTCAAAGGGCTCCCCAAGTTCTTGCCTCCACCTTCTTTTCCAACTTGATCTCTTATACTTTACTCCACTTATTTTAAATGCAAGGGAAGTTGGATTGGCTTCATCATTATCTGCCATTGTCTCAATACGGATATTGTTGTTGTTATGTGCTATCAAGTCAGACTGGACTGATAGGGACCCCTCCTTGGGTTTCCAAGGCAGTATCACTACCGAAGTAGACTGCCCAACCTTCCTTCTGCAATAAGGACATAGGGCTGTGATTTGCTCATATTTCTCTATACAAAACATAACACAATAGGAGGGAATACATTTGTTCCACAGTGGCCACTGCTTATGCTCCAAGCACTTTGGGCACCACCAAAAATGGATGTTGTGTTCACTAGGTTCACATAACCTTCCTTTAACAATGTCTCAAGAGATTCTTTCACCTCTCAGTTTTTTAAACATGACAATAGGATTACTTGAAAAGAACTGACACACACAATATGGAGTGACCTATACCAGATTTACTAGACAATCAGTGTTGTTTTCAACTGCTGTTGAGTTGGCTCTAACTCAGGCTGAACCCATACACACACAACTGGGATGAAATGCTGCCTTCTCCTGTGTCAACCCCATGATCAGTTTCTGATCAGACCTTTGTGTTCCATAGGTTTTCACTGGCTGATTTTCAGAAACATATGACCAGAACTTTCTTCCTTGTCTGTCTTAAGTCTGGAAGCACCACTCAAACCTGTTTGGCACCATAGCAACATGCAAGCCTCCAATGACAGACCAGTGGTGGCTGCAGATATGGTAAACTGGCTAGAAATCAAACCTGGGTCTCCCCCACGGAAGGCAAGAATTCTGCCACGGAACCAACACTGACTTCAGTCTAAGTATAGACATTCTTATGTACAACTAATACACATGTAAGGAAGACATGATTCTAAATACAGCTAAGCTCCACCCTCCTGACTACAGCATTGAGTCTACTTGTGGCCATGACTACAGCCATGTCTGTCCAGCTCCTATCCATACCTTTTACTTCTTTCATTCCCTAGTGTATTCATAAGGAGCCCTGATAATATAATAGTTAAATGCCAGGCTGCTAACAAAAGGTCAACAGTTCAAACCCACCAGCCACTCAGTGAGACAAAAATGCAGCAGTCTGTTTCCTAAAGATTTCAGCCTAGGAAACCCTAGGGGGGAAGTTCTGTTCTGTCCTATAGGGTTGCTATGAGTTGGAACTTGATTGGACAGCACACAACAACTGCACAACCTTCCTAGGCTTCTTCTCTGTCCCATGATAATCCATGTATTCCATACTTAACTTTAATCAGAATAAGGACTCCTAGTATTAGGTCTCATCTCCTTAACTGAAGAGAATTCAGAGTCTTTGAAATGTTAAATTAGGGCAAATGCTGAGCGTAAAAGTTTCTGTGCTTCTATGGTCCTGGCCATTTTACTTTACAAATCTTCTTTTCTGAAACCTTTGAGGCCAAAAACGTTTCAGAATTCTTTCTTTCTTTCTCTCTTTTTTAAATTTTATAAAGATAATACAATACATCACATATTTCATAACACCTCGAGTAGGGCCTCCATAGTCAAACACATTCATATTTTTACAGCAAAATGTACGAAGATTCCTATTCAGTGAGATAAAGACCATAAATATAGCTTTATGTCAGTTCAGGTCAAAACAGTTGCTACTCAGATTTCACAATTGTGGTTAAGAGACTGTGGGCCTATATTACAAATATCTGTGCAATGCTGGAGCTTAAGGAGGGAGCATCACTACTGGTTCTTCTGCAAAGATAAGATGCAGTCTCTCTGCATCTGACTCAGAGCTAGAAGAAACTTCAAGGTCTGACGTAACTTCACAAGCCTAACTTCTTTAAAGTGCTATACAAGATTAATTCCTTATTATGGTCTATGCTAACTGTGGCAACCCAAGGTTTCATGATTTAACCAAGTTATTTCACTTCCATGGGCTACACTCATAAAGTGGCATGCCTAGTACTGAAGAATATGACCCTCTTTTTCACAATGATGGGGTCAGGCATATGATAAGAATGTCCATGTGATAGAGGTACCCTTACCCTATCTGCTAATATCTTTTAGGCTTAAAGGAAATGATGAAAACATTTTTGTCTGTTCATTGTTATTTCATTCCAGAACAAATGGACCCACAAAGGCCCCTTGATTCTAAGTCTGTCCTCCTTCCCTGAGAGTCTCCCTCCCTCAGGAGGGGCATAACCCCTCGTGAGTTCCCTGGGAGCCAGTTTCCTGGCCCTCTGAGAAAGCTAAACCAGTGTTTTGTAATCAGTAGGTTCATTACCAGTGAAAATACAAAGATTTTTTTTTCAAAAACCACAACAGGAAGTAAGCAGAGATGCAGCAGAAGAAAAGACCAAATGCACTCCCACAGATGTAAATGAGATAATCTGAGTACTCATTTCTTGAAGTGCACCACTAAAGAAAGCAGCCTGAAGTCTGTAAAAATAGTTATCAACTATTTATGTCAGATTTGCCCATAATTTATGCATGATGTCAGTTTTGCATTAACATAACAAGGCACACCTGTATATGGCATAGTTTAAAGGAAACAGTGCATAACACTGAAGGAAAAAGAAAAAATAGATTCAATTCCTCTCTGAACAAGATGTTACAACTAATTCCCTCCCGGGCTCCTCCTACACTTCTCTAAAGTCTTCATCATTTTGCAATTGAGAAAGTAGAATAATTTTCCTCCTATTAATAAATAGAATATGTCAGCTATATGCTCACTCTCTTTCAACAGCATGTGAATTCCTTAAATTACTGGACATTAGGTTGGCGTTGGCTGTCTTTTTTTTTTTTTTAAGACCTACTTGGAGTAACCCCTGAAAATGTCATCATTCCTTCCACCCTCACCTCCAAAATCACCCCTGTAACAAAGCACCAGATTTACAACCAGAGATTTATCATTTCAAATCTTATTAGCTTCATAGCAACTGCATTTGCTTTCGTGGGACAATTTAATGACCTTAATAAGAATATATCTTTCTAAGAACTCCTTTAAACTAGGTAAGATCAGGGTTAACACTATTATTCTGTATCTATATGTATCTCCATACATACATATGTATCTCCAGGGAGCTCTGGTGGTGTAGTGCTTAAGGCATTTGACTGCTAACCAGAAGGCTGGTAGTTCAAACCCACCAGACACTCCTTGGAAGGAAGACTGGGCAATCTACTTGTGTAGTGATACCACCTCAGAAACCCAAGGAGGGGTCACTATGAGTCAGATCTGACTCGACGGCACTAAGTATATGTATCTCCAAGGAAACCCATTTAATATAAGAGCCATGCTAAGAAACAGATTCAATTCCGAAAGAAATCAGGCAAGTAGAATTTAATAAAGCTTTCATATTTCCTGATGTTGACTCTATCTTCACCACGACATAACTAAATTAGGAAAGACTGCTGAAAATGTCACTATGAAGAATAAATACTATAAACAGATATGGCTTTGGTTGGTTCTCACTGAACCTTCCTTGAAAGAGACATTTCTAACACTGTACTCCAAAAACATCAGTTTATGAAGTTTAGCCTATGTTTCAGATTAAACATAACTAGAAGTGACAATGAGCATTTTATTAAGAATCCTTTACTCAATCTTGCCAGCATGGATAGGAGACTATTATTAAGTGCCATTACGTTGGTTCTGACTCATAGCCACAATGAAGGACAGAACTGCCCCACAGGGTGTCAGAGACTATAAATCTTCACAGAAATCAACTGCCACATCTTTCTTCCATGGAGCAGCTGGTGAGTTCAAACCACTGACCTTCTGGTTAGTCCCCAAATGCTTTTTAACCACTGCACTATGACAATAAGTCCCTTTAATAGACAAAGAAATTCAAGCAAAAATCGACAATGTAAACTCAGGTGTAAGTTAAGAAACAATTTAACTGGGGAGAAGCCAAAGATTAAACAGTAATCTTCATTTAGAGAGGGATTCTCTGTATTCTAAAATGTGACATTCTGGTATAGAAATGGATGTAACACTTCCCAAAGCTGATTATGAGACCCTGAGCAGGAGCTTCTATTTTTTCATTTGCATTTAACTTACTTGCTTCAATTACTAAGACTACAGTGATGACAATAAGAATTCCGGTGTTTCAAAATGCCATGGCAACATTCAAGAATTAAAGTCTCTGTAAACCTGACCCTCCTTCTCCTCCCCTAAAAAAGGAATACCCAAAGGCTCTTCTTTTTGCACTGTTTTATCCAAAGCTTTGTACTACAAAGTGGTATTTTTCTTTGTATTCATTTGTATATAACTCCCCAATGACACCCTCCATGTTCTCTTTAATAGTGACATTTCAAGTTAATGAACAATCTACTTCTACCACTTCACTGCCAACAATATCTTAGAAACCAAACAAACACAGAGCAATAATTCTGACACAATGGAGTCAACTTCTAATTCTTTTTTCTTGATAAATTCCATGGTCAGCTTTTTTCTTATATCTGAGTAAGAAGTATTCTTGAGCCAAAATAGTCATGCCAGATTATTTGCTAATGAACTTCACCTAAGGCATTTGCTCTTGGAAGAAAGATGGGGCAATCTACTTCCATAGTGATACTGCCTTGGAAACCCAAGGAGGGGTCGCTATGAGTCGGGTCTGACTTGACGGCACATAACAACAACAACAAGGCATTTGCTGAAGGGGCACAGAGGCAGCATCTTTTGACCTCCTCTAACTCCACAAGAGGAAGACAGAATCACAATCAGCAGCCCAAGGCCTGTTCTTATGAGGTCAGACATGATGCCACCCTCCAGCTCTCTTACTAACCTTGTCATCAACCGTTCCTCCCATGGCACCCACCACCTCTCTGCTGGGTTCAGTAATTCGCTGCAGTGGTCACAAGTTTATTAAGGAAGCAACAGGCTACAATTCAAGTTCAGGAACATGTTCAGTCTCTCTCAGCCAGCCGTCTCTCTCAGCCAGCCATCTCTCTCAGCAGGCCATCTCTCTCAGTAACATGTCTCTCCCTCAGCAGTGCATGTCTCTCATCTCTCTCTCTCAGCAGCATGCCTCTCTCACATCTCTCTCTCAGCAGCATGTCTCTTTCAGCAACACATCTCTCTCAGGTGGCAGTCAGAGAGACTCCTCTCTGCCTCTAGGAGGGCTCATTTTAAGCCTGGCAGAGTGGCAAAGCTAACCAACCCCAACATCAGAATTCTACACACCTGAGAGAGAGCAAATTTCCCAGATTGCTTCCTGCTGCTCCAACAGAAATACACCAGGTGGATAACTTTAACAATCAGCTACTCAGTTGCTCCTGGCAAAGTGGGAGTTACAAAGACTATGGCTAGGAAAGCCATACCATGTAATTTACTACACTGCAGCATTATTTGATAATAAACAGAGACAGAAAAAAAAAAAATCCACTTGATTCCAAATCTAGAACCATTCCTCTTCCACATGACAAGTCTTGCATTTTCAAACATCTATTCTCTTCTCCAGGCTACACATCTCCATTTAATAATTTGCTATTCTCCCACAACATGGTTTCAAGCCCCTTCGCCACCTTGATTGCTCTCCTACAAACAGAATGCAGTGTGTGTACTCTGGCCACTGAACATTCAACAAAGACTCAGGCCCAGGTACTATTTTCTAGTGAGTGGTGATAAATCAGTGACAAAGTCTCTGTCCTCATGAAACACCTCATCTAGCACCTAGAACAATGCCTGGCACAAAATAAGCATTGAACATGTGTTGAATATCTGATATTTAACATAAAGAATTTGAACACAATGAATCTAAATGAGGTTTAACATGTTGAAAGTGGTACCCTCATATTATGTTGAAATGATTACTAGTAAGGAGGGGTAAAAAGAAAAACAAGAGTCCACATAAGACTTTGAAAAGCTAAGCAATCTAAAATTTCCTTGCAAATCATTATGAATCTTGAGGATATGATTTCATAAATAACAATGTAAAATGTAAGAGGTTCATTGTTTACAAGATTTTCAAATTATGTCTAGAGTCTGTTCAATGAAAAAATACAGCAGATAATACATTTAGAGAGATGCACAACATAGTTGATTTAAAATACTTGCTGTACTTGTTCCAATCCCAACTGAATGCAGAGACCATCTGAAGAATAGATTTGACATATTGCTCACTAATGACAAAAAAACCATGCAAGTTTTGGGATGACATCAAGCACATCATACATGAAGAAAGCCGAAGGTCATTAAAAAGATAGGAAAGAAAGAAAGACCACAATGGATATGAGAAGAGACTCTGAAACTTGCTATTGAAGGTAGAGTACCTACAGTGAAAGGGAGAAATAAAAGAGTTGAACAGAAAATTTCAAAGGGCAGTTCAAGAAACAAAGTAAAGTATTTTAACAAAATGTGCAAAGACCTGGACTTAGAAAACCAGGGAAGAACACGCTTGGCATTTCCAAACTGAAAGAACTTAAGATTCAAGCCTCGTGTTGCAATACAGAAGGATTCTGTGATCAAAATATCAAACACTGCAGGAAGCATCAGAAAGAAGTAAATGGAAGGAATACACAGTCACTGTACCAATAAGAATTGGTCAACATTCAGTCACTTCAGGAAGCACCATAGGATCAAGAACAATGGTACTAAAGGAAGAAATCCAAGCTACACAAAAGGCATTGGCACAAAACAAGGCTCCACAAATTGACAGAATACCAATTGTGATGTTTCAACAAACAGATACAATGTTGGAAGTGTTCACTCATCTATGCCAAGAAATTTTGGAAGACTGCAATCGAGTGCAGGAGATCCGTATTTGTGCCCATTCCAAAGAATGGTGATCCAACAGAATGCAATCATTATTGAACAATATCATTAATATCACTCACAAGTAAATATCTGCTGAAGATAATTCAAAAACAGTTGTAGCAGCACATCAACAGGGAACAACCAATAATTCAAGCCACATTCAGAAGAGGATCTAAAATGAGGGATATAATTGCTGACATCAGATGAATGAACCTTGACTGAAAACAGAGACTACCAGGAAGATGTTTACTAACAAATTATGGACAACATTGTAAAGAATGGGAATGCCAAAATACTTCATTGTGCTCATGCAAAACCTATACATAGACCAAGAGGTAGTTGTTCAAACAGAACAAAGGGAAAGTACATTGTTCAAAATCAGGAAAAGTGTGCATCAGGGTTGTATTCTTTCACCATACTTATTCAATCTGTATGCTCAGCAAATAATCTGAGAAGGCAGACTATATGAAGAATGTGGCATCAGGATTGGAGGAAGATCATTAACAACCTGCAATATGCAGAAGACACAATCTTTCTTGTTGACAGTGAAGAGGATGTGAAGCACTTACTGATGAAGATCAAAGATTACAATCATCAATAGAGATAACACCTCAATATAAAGAAAACAAAAACCCTCAGAAGTGATCAATAAGCAACATCAAAACACTGAAGTTGTCAGAGATTTCATTTTACTAGGATCCACAATCAACCCTCATAGAAGCATCAGTCAAGAAATCAAACAACATATCCTGCTGGGTAAATATGCTGCAAAAGACCTGTTTCAAGTATTAAAAAGCAAAGATGTCACTTTGAAGACTAAATGTGCCTAACCCAAACATATTTTCAATCGCCTCCTATGCATGAGAATGCTGCACAGTGAATAAGGGGAGACTGAAGAGGAACTGATGCATTTGAATTGTGGTGCTGGCAAGGAATACTGAATATATACCATGGACTGTCAGAAGAACAAGCAAATCTTATACAGGGAACAGATGGGTGGACAGGCTGAACTATTAGGTATGTCTATGCAAGGGAAGTGTGCCCAAGACCACGTATAAGGTTGGCAGACAATGTTTCTACAAGTGTATTTGTATGTTCTGTAAGAATCCCCAAGTATATAATAGAGCTGACAAGGGACAAGGTTGTAGTCACTTCTTGTCCACAGCCAGCTACCCAGAGGGAGTGAGTAGTTGAAACCATGGGCTCAGGACCATAGTCACAGGGGACATCAAGCTCAATCGGCATTACATACTACACAAAACATTGTTCTACATCTTACTTTGGCAAGTAGCGACTGGGATCTTAAAAGCTTACAAGCACCATCTAGATGCAACGATGCATCTCTCCTCATCCAGAGCAAAGAAGAATTAAGAAAACCAAAGATTCATGGAAACAATTAGTCCAAGTGACTGGTACACCATGCAATCCTCAGCCTATATGACTTTGAGTCCAGAAGAACTATATGGTGCCCGGCTACTACTGTCAACCACTTGGAGGGGGAGCTATGTAGGAGATCCTGGATAGAGTGGGAGAACAACATGGAACAAAACTCAAAAATCATTTGGAGAAAAAAAGGGGGGGGGACCAGGTTTGCTGGTCCAATAGAGCCTGGTAGAACCACTGAGACTATGGCCACTAGCTGCCCTTCAGGTCTGGAATTGAACCCACACCTGTGGCTTCCAGCCAAAAAAAAGACAGGCATATGAGGTGAACATTTACACTAGGTAGATACACCTTGGAGAAAACAACCACGGGAGAACAGAGGGGCAGGAGTGCATGGAGGGAAGGACACAGGTAAGAGGTAACTACAGGGAAGAAGTGGGAAGGGAACTGTTGCATTGTGGTAAATTGTAGTCAGTGTCATGAGACAAAGTACATGTGAACTGCTGTACGGAAAGTGAATTTGCTTTGTAAACTTTCACCCAAATCATAATTAAAAAGAAAAAGAACAAGCAAATCTGTCTTGGAAGAAGTATAGCCAGAATGCTCCTTAGAAGTGAGAATGGCAAAATGTCATCTTATGTACTTTGGACATGTAATAAGGAAGGACATTCCCTGGAGAAGGACATCATGTTTGGAAAATAGAGGATAGGCAAAAAAGAGGAAGACCCTCAACAAATGGACTGGCACAATGGCTGCAACAATGGGCTCAACACAGTAACAATTGTAAGGATGGTGCAAGGACTGGACAGTGTTTCATTCTATTGTACACAGGGTTGCTATGCATAGGAACTGACTTTACAGCACCTAAGAGCAACACTTCTTCTTGTTACTGTTGCTATGTAACAAATTACTCCAAATCTCAGCTGTTCTATACACCATTTATCTGGCTCACAATTTTGTGGGTCAGAAATTCATGTAGGGTTTGTCTGGGCAGTTCTTGCTCAGGGTCTCTCATGCAATTACAATCAGATATCAGCTGGGGCTTGAGTTATCTGAAGGCTCAGTTGGGGGGATGTCCACAATGGCTCCCTCACAGGGCTGATAACTGATGCTGGCTGTTGAATGGAGCATCTACACGCAGCTTCTCCAGCATGTCAGCCTAAGGATAGTTGTATTTCTACAACAGTAGTTGCCCTTCCCTGAACCACTGTCCCAAGAGAAAATGGGAAAAATTTATGGCTGCACTTTAAAACTACCACAGTCCTTAAAGGAATAAGTTTCAATTATTTTACCTAAATATGGTTAGAGCTCTGGTAGCTAGTGCCTAAGGCACTTGACTGCTAACCAGAAGGCTGGTGGTTCAAACCTACCAGCCACTCCTCGGAAGGAAGATGGGGCAATCTACTTCCATAGTCATACTGCCTCGGAAACCCAAGGAGGGGTCGCTGTGAGTTGGGTCCGACTCGATGGCACATAACAACAACAAATATGGTTAGATAGAAGAGTGTATTTTAGATATGACTCACTATGAAGGAAACATTATCTGTTACTTTCTTCAGTCAACCCAAATACCCAAATACAGTCTTTTGTTAAATAAGCTAACCTTAATTAATTGATTAGCTCAACAAGAGGGTTACAGAACTACTTCTGGACTTTTGGACTATTAAGCAACAAAACGTCACACAGCCACAGGAAGTCCATTTCTAAGGACAGGCTCAGGGTCCACCTTATCCATTCCAGCTGGCAAAGATTTCTCCCTCCTCTGCTCACCTCTACCGCATGTTGGGATTTCACTTTTGATCATACAGTTTGGATCAGTGAGTTGTAATGGCAGGTGTGTATATGTGAGTGTGGAGGAGGGAGAGAGAGAAACTCCATCTGTATCATTAGCTTTGTGAGGATGTTGTTGTTGTTATGTGCCGTCAAGTCAGAGACTGAACTGCTGAGTGGCAGTAGGGCTTAAAACAGAAAACAAAAGCCACTGTTGTTGAGTCTATTCGAACTTGGATGAGCAAGGCTAAGAGCTGCCTAAAAACAGAGACAGGTAATTCGCCATGCTTGATGATAGTCAAGTCAAGATGTTATAGTTATAGAGGGAATTAAAACATCAGATGGCGGCTGGGCTCAAAGATTCTATGGTTTCTTCTAAGCAAGACTCCCCAGAATACTAAAAATTATGATTTTGAAAACAAAAGCAAAACTGAATTCCTATAACTATGTGGGATGTTAGTATTCATTATCCTCTTTCCAAAAATGTATAAAAATAGATAAAAGTGGTACCTAGGAAACTCTGAGGGGTCACTGAGTCGGATCTGACTCCATGGCAGTGGTTGCATTTTTTTTGGGGGGGGGGGACTGAATAAAGCTCTTCCAGGTATAACTCAGTGGTCTACAGAAGGAATTGTTGTTGCTGTGTTGTGTTTTGCCATCAATTCGGATCCGACTCATAGTGACCCCTCCTTGGGTTTCTGAGGCAGTATCACTAGATTGCCCAACCTTCCTTTCGAGGAGTGGCTGGTGGATTTGAACTGCCAGCCTTCTGCTTAGCAGTCAAATGCCTTAGGCACTATACCACAAGAGCTCCAGAGAAGGAGTTAGCCCACAATATATATGTAGCCTGACTTTACTGAACCACTGAAAACCTCCGGAGAAGCATTCCCAACTGCTGCTTCTGTTCTTCAACTGGCTATTCCTGAGAAGTTTCAAACTCTCATTTCACAGAAAGTACCTTTGCACAGTCACTAACAAGGAATACATCTATCTCAACACTACATTTTCAGCACAATGATTTTTCTCTCCTCATGCCAGCAAGTCATCTTTATGGGGGCGAGAGGAAGTCAAATATTATCAAATGTTATCTAGGAGACACTATTTCTTAGTACATAACAGAATATTTCCTTATGTGAAACAAAGGATATTTATTTTAAGACAGAATTGAAACATAAAAAATAAGCTATAAATGAAACGATTACTTGAACTACTACTTGTGCCCGAGTCTGTGATGGATGTTGGTGATTTGACAAGGGGACGGGAAGACACAATAACATAAGCCCCAAAGAGTTCCATCCACTCACTGTGTGCTCAAGATAGGAGAACTTGTATCACAGAATAAACAGAAAATACAAAGGAGTTTTTAAAAATTCAATGCTCACTTATAAAATCTCTTCTTGGAAATAAGAAACTTATCTAATGCCATACAGCAAACTCAGACTTGTAGAGAAATCCCGGGAACTGGAGCTGACACCAAGGATAGATCACAAAAAAATCACAGTCTCTCTTAGCTACCCAAGACAGAGCGAGACAGAAACACTCAAGTGGTTTCAAATCTGGGAATGTTAGCTTAAAAAAAGAAAGTCTTAGGAAAAGGCAAGCTAGCTATTTTCAAATATTCAAAGTATTGCTGTATGGAAAAGAGATCTGATTTTTCTTTCTTAAGGGTACATAAATTAATGGTGGATCTTACAATTAATAGTCTTTGATTTTGGGAAACAAACTGTGGGTGTTTTCAGTAGATGCTCTTCATGTCCCGTCATATTCCCTTGGCCCCAGCCTTCACCTTCCCAACAGAGGAAACACAGGTGTCTCTTTTGTGCCCCAAGGTCTAGTCTGAACTTAGAGCCAATGAAGGCTGAAAGCAAGAGAAGCTCAGAAGTAGGGGAGCAATAATGTTCATGGGTGCAACTTCAACTAGGGAGCTACACAAGCAGCTATATAAATGTTCTAGTCTCCTATCATGGAGCCCTCGTGGAATAGTGGTGAACTGCTCCATTGCTAACCATACAGGTCAGTGGTTCAAACCTACCAGCTGCTCTGTGGTTAGTCTGCCTCTGCAAAAATTTGCAGCCTTGGAAACCCTATGGGGAAGTTCTACCCTGTACAATAGGGCTGCTATGGAAGGAGGAATGTGGGGCAGAATACATTCCTACATGTCTACTTCATCAGTCTTTGTCACACACCCTTCTACTGGCCTTTCCTCTTTCCCTGCCTCACTTTCCCTGCTGCCTCACTCCTGCTTCCTAAGATCAGCTCCCAAATAAACTACTTGCACCCAACTCCTTGCTTCCGGATCTGCTCTTAGGGTAATCCAAAGAATGGCAGTGGTCATTTAGGTTATTTCTAGGTCTCAGTTTCTTAATCTGTTAAATGAGAAAATTGAATTAAAATCCCTCCCAGCTCTCAAGAGTTTTCTTTCTTCTACGTATAATAATGAGGGTGACCTCTCAACCCACAGGAACAAACTGCCTCCTTCTCCCAAAGCTCAGTGATCCATCATTCCAGCAAGCACCAACATTATAAAACTAAGTTGTTATAATTTCCACAATCAATATAGGACCAGGGCTTTAAAGGGGGGACAGAGGAACAATGAGAAATGCCATAGATGGTGACATTCTGCTTCAAAATGATAAGAATCACATCAATGAACTCACCTCATAAACAAGTTCTTACAAACAGATGCAATGATCGGTCAAGCCCCCAATGAACAGCATCCTTACTGAATTGTTTAAACTATCTCCAATTTCAAATTTATATGTGTAAATCAATGGCCTTGAATTTGCACAGAAATATTATTATAAATGATTAGGTTCCCAGGCCAGGCCATAAAATGTATTTACTCTGTAGGAACACTAAGAAGCACCAAGGAACCACCCAACTTTACTAGGGAAAACAATAATGCAATCATGGCTCTAAAACAAACATCCACCCACCCCAGCACATACCACAAAAATATACACAAACACATATTGGTGAGAGAGGGTTTCTTGAGAATCAAAATGCTAGCACCAGTATTCACTTAAGTCCTTATAACTTATCTTGAAATTAAAGATAGATAGAAAAAATTGAAACTCACCAAAGTTTCCCAAAGAGGAAAAGTATAAGTAAGTTAGTTCAACACAAAATACATGTTAACTTCTTGGCTAATGATGAGAGGGGTTTAAGGAAAGAAAGAGAGCCATTCAGAACAAGTTTGCTCAGAATTAAAGTGGTATGTCATGTAGAACTGAGGGGACCAGAAAGCACTGTTTAAAGTCAATGCCCAACAGCCAAAAGTCAACTTACGAAGTTACAGAGACCAAACTTACGTTAAAAAAAAAAAAAAATTAGTTTCATATTTATGTAAAGCTAAGCATTTAATCATAATTAACTGACCAAGCTTATATTTATATAAAATTGTATCACAGTCCACAATTAATGTTTGCTCACTTAATATTTAAATCTCCTAATATCATTTATGGAGCTCTGGTAGCATACTGGCTAAAGCACTTGACTGCTAACCAGAAGGCTGGAGGTTCAAACCCACTCCTCGGAAGGAAAATGGGGCAATCTACTTCTGTAGTGATACTGCCTCAGAAACCCAAGAAGGGGTCGCTATGAGTCGGGTCCGACTGGACGGCACACAACAACAACAACAAATATCATTTATTGATGATGTGGTATCTGGGAATGAAAAGTGGGGAGGAGAGAAAAGAAGAAATCTGGGATTTGGGAAACAGAGTAAGTAACCAATCAAAATCTTATACAAAAACTTGTTTAATGGCTTCACATAAGTGGCTCCTCCAGTGCATATTTGCCAAGTTTCTTAAAAAATAAAAATGACTTTAAATAACAGCAACTCCTTGCTCAAGTAAAAAGTAAATACTTTTTCTATCATGCATACAGAGTTTATATTTAACTTCATGTCCGTTCTGGTCAAAAATGGAAAAATATAAAGTAAATGCAAACCAAAAAGTCACAGAATAATATTAAATATAGACATAGAGTTCATGACTATAAATGCTGATACAAAACAAAAAGAGCCAAGAAAGAAATACGGTTTACAAAAGCCAGAAGACTATTTGATGTTTATGACTTCATCTTGACTGTGGTACACACATGTACATACACGTACCCATGTGCACACACACATGCACATACAGAGACAGAAGATGTTCTGTCTTTCCCTTTTCCCCTGAATTCTCCAACTTACTGATAAGTATGTAATAATTGAGCCTAAAGAAGAATATATCTTGACAGAGATAAAGAATTCCTTCACTTTTTCTTCCGTGTAAGGAAAGCACAAAAAGCACTACAGGGGAGGAAAAAGTCCACCCAGCAGCCTATTGTGGTAAGGTCTCCACACGAGAAACCTGTATTAATGATCATCAGGGGTGCAAGAAAAGCTCTCTATTAATTCCAGTCTAAATAAACACAAATAAACATGGATGAGACATTCTAGACATAAACCTGCTGCAAAAGCTCTAGGAGATCAGACATAACACCCACGGTACATCTTTCAGCTTGAATGAATAAACACTTCCAGTGAGACTTCAAATGTCTTCATTTTTTAAAAAACATAAAAGAGAATCGTTTTATTCAAACATGAATGAGCCTGCAGAGAGCTTTTGTATTGTTAATAGCAACACTTTTTGGGGATACTATTAACTGGATTATTATAACACCAAATAACTAAAAGGAAGGACAGGAGTGAATGTGAAGGGGCCTCCCCCTAGCCATTCTTTTATGCTTTGTAAAAGGAGCTCAGACAAAGGTAAAGTCTTAGAATGCAATAATCAAGAAGCTCTGGAACTACTCAGGCACCAGAATGATGCAAGGAATCCTATTCAACAATGCTAATAATTTATTTGAGTTAGGATCAAACAGTCTCAATGGAATTAAGAAAAAAATGTAAGGAGTTGAGCAAAACTTTAGTAGTCCAACCTTTCACAGTTGTTGTTAGGCTTCATTGAGTCAGTTTCAACTCATGGAGATATGATGTACAGCAGAACAAAACACTGTCCAGTCCTGCATCATCCTCACAATCACTGTTACGCTGGAGCCCATTGTTGCAGCCATTGTGCCAATCCATTTCTTTTTCGCTGAACCTCTACTTTTCCAAGCATGATGTCCTTCTCCAAGGAATAGTCACACCTGATAACATGTCCAAAGTACGTGAGAAAAAGTATTGCCGCCTTTGCTTCTAAAGAGCATTCTGGCTGTACTTCTTCCAAGATAAATCTGTTCATTCTTCTGGCAGTCAGTCCATGGTATATTCAACATTCTCTTCCAACACCATAATTCAAAGGCATTAATTCTTTTTTTCTTTTCTTTTTTTTTTTTTTCAACTTTTATTGTGGTGAAAACATACACAACAAGACATCTGCCAACATAACAACTTCCCCATTTACAGCTCAGGGACACTGATGACATTTTTCATATTGTGCCAGCATTACTGCCATCCTTTTCCAAAATATTCCACCAAAAGGAATCAATTCCTCTTTGGTCTTCCTTATTCACTGTCCAGCTTTCACTGAGGTGACTAAAAATACCATGGTTTGGGTCAGGCACAGCTTAGTCCTCCAAGTGACATCTTTTCTTTGCTTTTTAACACTTTAAAGAGGTCTTCTGCAGCAGATTCGCCCAATGGAATATGTCATTTGATTTCTTGACTGCTGCTTCCATGGTTGATGATGGTGGACCCAAGTAAAATGAAATCCTTGACAACTTCAATATTTTCTCCATTTATCATTGTGTTGTTTATTGGTCTAGTTGTGAGGATTTTTGTTCTCTTTATGTTGAGGTGTAAAGCACACACTTTTATAGTAGAGATAGGGAAACTGAGGCCCATAATGCTCAAGATTTGTTCCATGTCATGTAATTACTAATCATATACCTGGGTATCTAGGTCACTGGACACTTAACACAATGCATTTTAGCAGACTAAAACCTCAGAAACCTCAAAAGGTATGGTTTAATCTTCCATGTGTGAAAATTCATCTCCCAACAGAATTACCTAAAATTGGGATAAAATTCTAGGTGTTGTTCTACAGATCAGGAAAAATCCTCATGAGACACCTCAGGAAACTAAGTACTCAAGTTCTTCATTTATTTCTAATTAATTAATGACTGATGGCATAGTGCCTAAAGCATTTGACTGCTAACCAGAAGGCTGGCGGTTCAAACCTATCAGCCACTCCTCAGAAGGAAGATTAGGCAATCTACTTCTGTAGAGATACCGCCTCAGAAACCCAAGGAGGGGGTCGCTTTGAGTTGGATCCAACTTGACAGCAATGAGTTTTTAAGAGTTTATATATGTATCCATAGGCAAAATCCTACTACATTCTGAAATCTGTGCATTACATCGCCGTTATGGAGATTACAGAGTCCCTGGGTAGCACAAACAGTTAACAGCTGCTAAGCCATAGCTGAGTAGAACCCTGCTCCACAGGGTTTTCAATGGCTGGGTTTGTGGAAGTAGATCACCACTTGGGTGGACTTGAACCTCTAAGCTATGGGTTGTTGTTGTTGTTGTTGTTGTGTGCCGTTGAGTCGGCCCCAACTCATAGCGACCCCTCCTTGGGTTTCCGAGGCAGTGGAAGGCACTTCCAAGGAGTGGAAGGAAGGTTAAGCAATCCTACTTCTGTAGTGACACTGCCTCGGAAACCCAAGGAGGGGTCGCCATGAGTCGGGGCCGACTTGACGGCACATAACAACAACAACAACAACCCATAGCTGAGAGGTTCAAGTCCACCCAAGTGGTGATCTACTTCCAAAAACCCAGCCATTGAAAACCCTGTGGAGCTGGGTTCTACTCTGATGCACATGGAGTGGCATAGAGTTGGAACTGATTCAACAGCTACTGGTTATGGAGATTATGGTTAGGTAATTTCCAGGAGCTTGCCAGCCCTGTTGCTGTTGTTATTGCTGTTGTTGTTGTTAGCTGCCATCACATGATTGTGATTCATGATGATCCCACATGTGCAGATTAGAATTGCTCCACAGAATTTTCTACCAATATGCAAACCATAGGCTAAATCTATTAACACAATGTTAAAGTCATACCATCGGGGTTTCTAGATTTAAAACATTCCCTTCTTACTTCGCCTACCCTCATATTTTTCTTAAAATAATGCTGGCTTTTTCAAACATACTACTACCTTAAGAGATGAAAAAATTAAAACCTTCATTTGAGCAGTTTTGCTCCATCACTCAAATAATCTCTGACAACCCATCTGTAGCTTTATTCCAGATAGCCAACCTACTAAGCTGCTCATTTGTCAGCTCTACCAATGAATTAGCCAATATCTTTCCCAACCAAGCAACCTTTCCCTGGAGTTACTTTTCAGGGAAAATCATACCAGCAGTTTCTAATTTCCTATCTCTGCAGGAAAGGATGCTCAGAAGTACTGTATGTCTACTGGATTATAAGAAGATTTTCAATCTTCCTTTTAAAGGTTATTACTTGCATGCTTTTTATTAATCTCAGTTTGAAACCAAACAGATTAGCATCATCAGAAAGCAGGTTAGGCACATTAGGAAGCTGTCAGGTTGTTATCACTGATAAAATAGTTCACAGCCAAGGAAGGAAGAACATTTTAAACAAAAGCTGTATATATGTACTCACTACCTATCTCAGGAACTGGCACAGTAGGCACTCAATAAACATTTCATGAAAGAATGAATGAATGATATTTCTACATACATATTTGTATGTATTGTAAGAATATCCATATAAACAGAACTAAAAGGGGACAAAGTTATAATAACTTCTTAGCAACAGACAACCACGCCAGGGGAGCGAGTGGCTGGACCTGTGGGCTCAGGACCATGTTCACGGGGGACATCAAGCTCAATTGGCATAGCATACTACACAAAACTATTATTCTACATTGTACTTTGGTGAGTACACACTAGAATCCTAAAATCTTGGAAGTGGCAATCTAGACCCAATAATGGGTCTCTCCTTGCCCAAAGCAAGGAACAATGAAGAAAAATAAAGATGCAAGGAAACAATTAGTTCAAGGGACTAGAAGACTATGCAAACCTCAGCCTATATGGCCATGAGACCAGAAGAACTAGATGGTACCTGGCTACCACTGTCAACCACTCTAAAAGGGATCAGTACAGGAGATCCTGGACAGAGTGGGAAAAAAATGTGGAACAAATTAAGAATTATATTTAAAAAAAAAAGCAGACTTACTCGTCTGATAAAGACTGGTGAAACCTCTAAGACTAGGGAGTGACCCTTTGGGCCTGGAATTGAACTCACTTCTGTGGCTTCCAGCCAAACAACAGAAAGGTGTATAAGGTGAACATTTATACCAGGTAGGTACACATACCTTAGAACAACCAACCATGGGAGACCAGAAGGCAGTATTTGCACAGGGAGATAGCTCAGAGGGCAGGAATGCATAGGAAAGAAGGACACAGCGAAAGGGTAACTACAGGGAGGAAGTGTGAAGAGAGCTGTTACATTATGAAGAATGTAATCAATATCATGAAACAAACTGCCATATGGAAAATGAATTTGCTCTGTAAACTTTCACTCAAATCACACAGGAAAAAAAATGAATGAATTAAAATAAAACCCCAAATCACTTTAGATCAAAGCCCAACTGAGGTTCCATTTAATAAATAATCAAAGTCGTGTACACACCATTAAATGTTCAATGGCATGAACTAGAAGGATGTAGCATACATCTCAGGATAACTCTTGCTGTGAAATGTTAGATAAAACAGCTCATGAACATAGTTTTCATGTTAGTCAACATATACAATGATAGACAATCTGAAACACTTTCTTAGACACTGAGACAGACCTTAGAACATATTCAGAGAAAATGACTAGGTACCACCAGAACCCCAGACAGGCCACATAAAGCTTTTCTCCATTCAAGACTTTTATTCCTCTTTCATGGTTATGCTATATTCACATGCTCCAAGAATTACAGTTTTTATGTAGGCAAACAAAGTGCCTGTGATGTCCAAATATATAGTCAATGAAGCCAAAACACCCTCTTGGGCTCCAGGAATCACCTGGCTGCTATATTAAGCATTGAAAAGTCAAACACTTTGGATTCATTTTCTTCTCAAATTAAAGTATCTTTAGACATGAAGTTATTTATTATCTGCATGAGAGAATTACTTTTTAATCCTTTCTCCATAAGAATGTCAAAATCTTTCACTTCCAAGGTAAGTCATCAAACCAAAACTGCTTTAAAAGTACTGTACAACTATGAGTGTCATTGCAGCTATTCTCACACCAAGAATCATTTCTACTACTTAAATTCATATAAACACATCCACTAGAGACCCACTTACCCTGGGTATTTCTTTTCTAAAGAAAAGTATTTAGACAAATAGTACTCTCACCATTCCAACCATATTATTCAATGCTGCCTGGCCAGTTCTCCCAGCTAGATCTTACACCACCTCCTACAAATAAACTTGCTGTTAGCTGCCTTTGAATTGGCTCCCCACTCACGTTAACCCCATGCATGACAGGTAAAACGCTGCCTGGATCCACTGAAACCTAGCAACACACAAGCCTCTACTGTCAGAAGAGCAATGGCTATGCATGAGGTGTACTGGCTGGGAATCAAACCTGGATTTCCTGCATGGAAGGTATGAATTCTATGAATTCATTCACTGAACCACCAATGCCCCTTCAAATAATGTTAGGTTCTATCAAATAGTACAGTAAAAAGATTAGACTAAAACCCTAAACAACCTACCAAACAAAAATCATTCTGCTTTGACATTCTCTCTTTAATTTCAAACCTGGACATGTTTAACAGGAATATGGTGACCAAACTACATTACCTAGGACTTACAAGGGTGGAAGATATTTTGAAAGGGTTTCAAAAAAAAAAAAAAAGAAGAAGAAGAAAGAAATATCATATTGGGTCTGAGAAGTGGTCCCTCTGACCAAGGGTTCTTGCCGATGGTACTAAAAGGATCAAACCAGGGATAGAACGGGGAGTGAAGCAACCAAGCGTGTAAGGGAAATGTGTGACCACACTTCCTTGATCATGACCCCAAAAGCCAATAATGTCTATTTGACCACCAGAAGTTTCATGACAGCAGGGATTTTGTTTTGTTCACTGCTATATTCTGGTAGCATAGTGGCTAAGGCACTTGACTGCTAACCAGAAGGCTGGCGGTTCAAACACACCAGCCACTCCCCAGAAGAAAGATGGGGCAATCTACTTCCATAGTGATACTGCCTTGGAAACCCAAGAAGGGGTCGCTATGAGTCGGGTCTGACTCGACAGCATATAACAAAAACAACAACATATTCTCACCAAACACCAGAAGATAGGAAAAAGCAAGGTAAAATTCTTGCCTAGAGCCTTTGGAAGAAGCATGGCCCTGCTGACATCTTGATTTCAAACTTCCTGGTCTCCAAAAGTGTGAGAGAATATATTTCTATTCTTTTAAGATATCCTGTCTGTAGTAATTTTTTACGGCAACCCTAGGAAACTAATATATTTCCACCAGGCCCTGGGTCAATCTCCATGGAAAATATTTACAGATTCCTCCTAAGGTATCTGTGACCCACACACAATATCTGATATAAACTCAGTGCTAACTTCTATCATTCATGATCCCACTTAATCATGTGATCCCCTTAATCATGTGATCCATTCAGTCAAATGAAGCCTTTAATATGGCTGCCGTGTAGTTGAAGTACTGCAAAGCTTGTCCCTGGGTGATCCTTGGCCCAGCCTCAGGAACTTCAACAGGTCTCTCGGTTATCTAGCCCTTTTCTGTTCTTCAGAGCTATTTCTACATGTGCACAAGATGCCAGTGGATAAATTATTTTTAAGTATTAATTTTTTTTTTTTTT
>NW_006921595.1:10566253-10601576 GCF_000298275.1 Orycteropus afer afer | reverse complement strand
AATTAAAAAATAAAATCCTTCATCAGTTTTCCTTCTGTGGCTTTATTTACCACCTGCCCATTCCATATTTTGTTATGAAGAACTGAAGAATAAAGTACCAGAATACCAATTGCATTTTTCATGTCTTCTCAACTATCAAATGGGGCATCTTCCTTTAATCTTTGTCTTGTACACATGATACTATGCTTCTAAAAAAAGATGGTATTACGTTTATAAAGTGGTCTCATTGTTAAACTTAAAACTTCCGCATTCTTTGTATCCTTCCTTGTGAATTTGGCATTTTCCCACAATATGTAGTTTTCCCATATGTCTTTTAGCTACTTGTGTACCATATTTATTCATAAATAGCATGGCCACATAAATAATATGCATGCACATATAATGGATGGAACCAACAAAATTCTGTAAAACAGTTCTAGCATAGCACACCCAAGTAAACACTACACGTCTCATGACATTTCCGTAAGCGTATTTCGACTTTATTTACCCTTAATCAATAATCCAAAAATGTTATTTTTGATCATATCTGCATAATAAAGGTATAAGCCATGGTCAAGAAGTCGTGATCAAGTTTGGTAGTACCCTAGTAATTGGAAAATTAACAACTTAAACTGTGTGTTTGCTCTGGGGCAGTTCACAGGCAGGCCTGAAAGCAGTGGAGTTCCTTATAGCCAATTGGCACCCAGGTATGTCACACTAGAGATGGACAGAGGGTCAAGTAAAGGGCTGAATGTGGGGCTCCAACAGCCCGAGCACAGGCTGGTCTTGTGGTGGGTGGGGACCAGTGTTGACCTGAGTCCCATAGAATTGTCCCCATGCCCTGGCCTCACAGGGCCTCCAGGTGACCAGTTGAACCCGTCTTGTTTGAATGAGGGATGTGTGACCCTTCCACGTCTGCAGCTTTCAAGTCCACCCCACAATGACCAGACAGACGGGAGATTCAAACTGCCCAATGAAGCAGCTGGCCAGCCAGGCAGAGAATCAGAATGTGTGTAGCTGCAGCATGCCAACCTTGCTCACGTGAGTGGCCTCTTTGGCCTGGGGTGCACAGACCCATGCACCCTGGCATTGGCCACCCTAGCAAGGGCTGTTCCTAGGGAGGAAAAAGTGATTTTTTCCTGCACTGGAGAAAGCAGTTTGCAGAGCAGGTATGGAATCCTTCCAGGAGAGGGGTTGCTTCAGAAATTCAAGGACAGGCTGGTGAAGTCAACGGGCACCAAAGACAAAGACTGAACATTAAACCCATTGAACAGAAAAAAAGAAGGAAACTAAAGTCATAAATAGGTAAAAAAAAATATATATATATATATTGATATAGCATGCTAATGAAAATAATACATGGTGGTTGCACAGTATGAAAGCATATAGCATGAAAGTTATTTGTGTAAAATATGGTTATTTCATTTCAAAAATAAATTTTCATTTTTACATGGAGATATACTGTTTCATAGCTTTATGAGAAAATCCAGCTTTAAAAATAAATAATTAAAACTCTTTTATCCTTCAACCATTATTTTCTTTTCATGGAGTTCCTTTGGTCTGTTGAAAATGGGTGTTTTGATATTTTTTTTTAAATGTGTTCCCTGTGTTCTACTAAATCTGGTTTCACTGTCTCCTCTGCCATTTTAAGTGGTAAGATCTTGGGTATACACCCATGAGCATTTGTCTGCTCATCTCTATAACTGGAATCAGTCATGTCTTACCCACCGCACCTGGTGCTATGAAGGACAAATAAAAACCAAGTATGTCAAACCATTCTAGAAACCTTCAGTCTCTACTGAAGTAGGCCCTTTGCTTTGGATAAGAGAGAGATTTAAAAATCTCAATGAAAGAGGGCAGATCCTATAGTAGCCACATTAATCCACTCATATTGGGCACATCTAGTCTCTGCAAAGATCTTCACAAAACAGACACAGAAAGAAAAAAATCACCATCATTATTCTAAGGTTTGGAACAAAACTCAAAACTGTAAAAAAAAAAAGACTAGGCTTACTGGTCTGATAGAGACAGGTGAAACCCCCAAGACTATGGCCCTAGTGACTCTTTGGGCCTGGAATTGAACTTACTCCCGTGGCTTCCAGTCAAACAACAGACAGGTGTATAAGGTGAATTTTTACACCAGGTAGGTACACTCCTCAGAATAATCACCATGGGAGATCAGAAGGGCAGTATTTGCACAGGGAGACAGTTCAGAGGGCAGGAATGCATAGGAAAGAAGGACACAGGGAAAATGGTAACCACTGGGAAGGAATGAGAAGACAGCTATTACATTACGAGAAATGCAGTCAATGTCATGAAAAAAAATGTGTATGAACTTTTGTAGGGAAAATGAATTTTCTCGGTAAACTATCACCCAAATCACAATTTTAAAAAACTCAAAAGAAAAAAAAAAAAGGCAAGTAAATACTTCTCAATCATTAAATTTTAATAACTACTATTTGGTATATATTCTTTCTACCTAAAAGTTCTCTCCCGTCTTTTGTCTTTTTAATAAAATATTAAAATAAATGAAGGTATTTCTTAAACAATACATTTTATGTTCTCAAATCTAATATTGGTCACAGAATGATTGTATATGAATTGCTTAAATACTGGAGTCACAGCTTTCTCATGTAAAACAGAAATAAAAACTGCTTCCTTGGTTGGTTCTTTTAAGGATTAAAGGAGGAAATGTACTTGAAAGAGTTTTATAGTCTAGCACACTACATAAACATTAACTAAACTTAAAATTGTTAGACTGCAATTCAAAATACTACATGCTCTTGTTCCTAGAGGGTGAAGCAGAGAAATTTTATTTTGGATTGTAATACATTCACAATATTTTAAATTCAAAAGTTACAAAAGAGTGCATAGTAAAGTCTCCCTCTAAGCACCTAATTCTTTTCTCAGGAAACAACCAATGTAACCAATTTCATATTAATCTTTTCAAATATGTGTGTTGTCACCACACTCATAATATTTTCATAAATGCTATAACTATACACTGTTTTGCATCTTCTTTTTTCTTTCCATTTAACAGTATATCTTGAATACTGTTCCATATCAATACATTAATACAAAGGGAGCTGCCTCATTGTTTTTCATTGGTGGTTGGAAAGCCTCTATATGGATGGGCCATAATGTATTTAACAGTACCTCCACTGATGCATCATTAGTTATTTCCAATCTTTTACTGTGAGATCTTTTTGCACATGTATAAGCCTTTTTGTGAGTTACTTTTCTAAAAAGGTAACTGCTGGGTCAAAAGGTATGCACATTTTCAATTTTGAAAAAGATCACCAGGTTGCCTCCACAGAGGCTTATGCAAATACTCTCATGCAAACCATCAATGATGGAGACTATTCTCTACACACTTGTCAGTATAATCTCTAGTCAAACACTTTTTATTAAAGCTCAGCAGAAAAAAAAGGGGGGTATGTGAACTGCTGTATGGAAAGTAAATTTGCTCTGTAAATCTTCACTCAAATCACAATGAAAAAAAAAGGGGGGATATTTATTTTAATTTGCATTTTTATTATTTACATAATTTTGTAGTATCCTTTTATACATTAAAGATTCACTTTATTTTTTGTGTGATTTATCTGCTCATATCTCTTACTCATTTTTCTAACGAGTTTTTGGTCTTTTTCTTATTGATGAGATAGTCTTCTTATGAATACAAAGAAAATTTCACTCCTTTTAATATTCCGATATATTAGTCTTCCTATATCCCTCAAGTAGCTCTGGTGGTGTAATGGTTAAGGCATTTGGCTGCTACTCAAAATGTCAGTGGTTTGAACCCACTAGCTGCTCCACAGAAAAAAAGATGAGGCAGTCTGCTTCCATACAGACTTATAGCCTTGGAAACCCAATGGGGGTCGCCATGAGTCGGAATCGACTCAATGGCAGTAAGTCTGTTTTTTTTTTTTCTTATATCCCTCTGGACATTCTGTGATCCAACCACTTTGAGCTACCTGCTATTCCCCAAATGTGCCACATTTCTGGAACTTCTTTTTTTCTAAGCTTGAAATGCCCACTCCTTCTGCCTCCATGCAACAATTTCTTAATGTTTTTGTTGTTGGCACAGTTCAAAGATTACTACATTTACTCTTAATCCCTGCTTCCAAGGGTGTTCAGGGTACACTTTTAAAACTCAGCGACAGTATCATTTCACTATGACATGTGTAAACATGATCTTCTTAAAAGACAAGACTATATTCTTCATCTGATTATACTTCTATGAGAGTATCCACCACATTCTCTCAAACAATGTGGGAGGAAAGACTGTACTAGAAAGATTGCTAATTTCTACTTGCTACATGTCCTTAACTGAGTCCTGGTGGCACAGTGGTTAAGCTATCAGCTGCTAATCAAAAGATTAGTAGTTCAAACTCACTGGCCCTTCCACAGGAGAAAGATGTGGCAGTCTGCTTCCTTAACAATTATAGCCTTGGAAACTCTATGGGGCAGTTCTACTCTGTCATATAAGATTGCTATGAATGGGAATCAACTTGACAGCGATGGGTTTGGATTTTTTTTCTTCTGGATATATCCTTAAATTTCCAAAAGAACATTGTAAGCCTAATGATAGAGATAACACAAAGTGAAAATCTGGACATTTGTCCTTTGGCATACAAGTTCATTTCACAAATCACTGATAATCCTTCTTCCTAAATTCTTTGCTTGTTGTTCGTTTTTAACCCTGAAATCCTGGTTGTGATTTCCATGAACAAAGAACATAACAGATCAAAAGTATTTTTTAAAAAGTAATTTATTAGTAATGTCCAATAAGCCCATGAAAAAGTAACCAACTTCTTTCATACTCAAAGAAATGAAATGTAATTTAAAACCACAATGACATATCATTAACATCAACCAGAATGGCTCACATTAAAAAAACAGAAAATATTAGTGTGGATAAAGTACAACTAGAACTCTCATACACTACTGTAGGAAATGTAAATTGGGAAAGCTATTTTGGAAAACTATGTGGGGAAACAACTAAGGTTAAACATATAGCAACCCTATCACACAGTAATTCTACTCCTAGGTATATATTTAATAAAAATACATTTGTGTTTTCATGAAAAATTATGTACAAAATTGTTCACAGCAGCATTAATAGTTAACAGTCCACAATGGGAAAAAAAAACAAATGTTTATTTATGTGTTGTTTTGGTCCTCTAGTGCCACTCTAACAGAAAATACCACAAGTGGGTGGCTTGAACAAACATGGATTTATTCTCTTATATAGTTTAGAAGGCTAGAAGTCCAAGTTCTAAGTGCCAGCTCTATGGGCTGAGTAATGGTCCATAAACCTTGAGCTTCAGCTTTGCCTCTTGTTCCTGGCTCACTGAAGCTGGAGGCTTCTTTTAACTCAGGCAGCTGCTAGCTCCTGGGGCTGACAAACCAAACAAGTGAAATGCACAGTCCCAAGATTATTAAGCAATACAACAGGCCACTAGTTCAAGTACAGAGATTAGCAGACAACACGGTAGGCCACTCATGGAGGACTCGGCCAAACTCAGGATCCAACAAGCTCAGAAACCTTTCTCAAAGTTTCTTCTTACATACTGGGAGCAGATGATATCCTTAAGGCAGCTACTAAGCTGCTCACAGCAGATTCCACAATGGTGCTGATTACCAGTTTCATCATGGGAAATAACCACATCCAGCTGCCCAGCCACTCAAAACCAGGTCCAGCCAAGTTGACACATAAACTTAAGTACCATATATGTATAAATGGTATAACCTCAGAATGGATTAATAAATCGTGGTACTGTATATTCATACAATGGAATTCCAACAGCAAAGAAATGAACAGACTATAACTACACATCAAAATATGAATGAATCTCACAGACCCAAAGAGCCAGTACAATTCCATTTATATAAAGGGTAAGCAGGCAAAGCTAGTCTGACAGTGTTACAAATTAGCATGAATGTTATCCTTTGTGGGTAGGAATAAACTAAACCAAACCAAACTCACTGCCATTGAGTCAATTCCAACTCAAAGCAACCCCATTGGGTTTCCGGGGTTGTAAATCTTTACAGAAGTAGATTGCCCCATCTTCCTTGTGCAGAATCGCTGGTTGGTTTGAACTGCTGACCTTCTGGTTTGCAGCCAAATGCCTTATCCACTACACCACCAGAGTTCCTTGTGGGTAGGAATAGGGACTAGAAAGTATATGAAAGAGGCTTCTGAGGAACTGTTAAAATTCCATTGATCTGGAGGCTGGTTATACAGATGTGCTCATCTTATGAAATCTCATTAAACTACACATTTAAACTTGGTGTACTTTTCTGCAAGCATGTTATACTTCAATTAAAAGTTTACCTAAAATAAAAGAAAAACAACAGACTAACTCTCCAAAGGAGGCAGTAGTGGTTCAGTGTTAGAATTCTTGCATTCCATGGGGAAGGCCTGTGCTTGACTCCTGTTCAATGTACCTAACACACAGCCACTACCCCCGTCTGTCAGTGGAGGTTTGCATGCTGCTATGGGGCTGAACAGGTTTCAAGGGAGCTTCCAGACTAAGACTGATGATCTACTTCCAAAAATCAGCCAGTGAAAACCCAATGGACCACAACTGGTCCACATCCAATCACAGGGATGGTGCAGGACTGGGCAATATTTTGCTCCACTGTCCATGGGGCCACCAGGAGTCAGGGGCCAACTCAACAGCAGCTAAAAACAACAGACCTCCAAAGAAGAATAAATTCCTTTTATGATATTTTTTTAATGTTATGGTGATTATCAGCTACTGACAAAACCCAATTGACTTGCACTGGCTTGACCCAAAAGCCTACTATTGAAAAGAGATCTTGGACAAAGCAATGTTCTGTTTCTGAAACAGTGCAGGAGCCATGAAGGGTATTAAAATTTTTGTGATTAATATAAAAAATAAGGTGACCAGAGGAAATCAAGTATTGGGAGTAGACAGACATTAGAGAAAATGATGAAAAGAAAAAGCACTTCTTTAAAATGGTACCAAAACAACTATTTTACCCTTAAAGGAAATTTATGTTGAGACACTCAAAAAAGAAAAACAAAAACCTAGCTATTTATTCCAACACAGATATGTGCCACAGTGCCCAGCTTTCCTCCCAATATTATTTTAAAACACTGCACCCGGATGGAGTGAGTACCATGGGAGTAGTAATTAATGGAAATGCAGGTGTCTGAATAGACGGAAACCAAGAGAAATGAAACACAAATCCTTCCACCTTATTAGTCTTCTAAAAATATGCTTATAATACAAAAGCATGTCCTGCTTCTATGGTGAATAAATGAATGAGAAATCTAATCAAAATGGTTTTTGTTAATCTTAACCACAGCCCAGATACAAATGCTTTGAAAATTTAAAAAAAAAAAAAAAAAAATTGAAAGCATTGAACTAGTCAAGCAGTGCTTCTAATAAACACAGAAACAAGACCCCAAAAAATCAAAGCAATCTATAGTAAACTCACTTATCTGTGCTGATGGAGACTAATTTTAAAAAATCCTTTCTCTTGGACTGTGACATAGAGAGATAAAGACACTCTGAGACTGATGAACAGACCCAAATAGTTGCCTGCTTCTTCTGAACTTGGCATTAATTCATTTTTAACTTGACCTGACGGGATTCAATATGGAGGGTAAAGAAAAAGACCTGAAATCTAGGTAACTACCAGAGAGGTGTTACTTCGCAACCAAATGTCAACTTCTTCTTGCAAAAGGAGACACTGAAGAGATGATTAAGTGAAATTCACAAATCATTGATCACAGTTCATGTTAGTCAATGCACAAACTTAGCTTTGCACAAAAACATCAAGTAGACTGCTGTTGTTGGTTACTGACGAGTTGATTCCAACTCATGGGAACCCCATGTGTGCAGAGATGAAAAGCTCCATGGAGTTTTCAAGACTATAATGTTCTGGACTACACTGGGTGAGTTCAAACCCCTAACCTTTCAACTAACAGTCAAACACTTAGCCCTTTGTGCCATCCAGGAACTCCTATCAAGTAGCTTGTTGTTGTTGTTGTTGTTATGTGCCATTGAGTCGGCCCCGACTCATAGTGACCCCTCCTTGGGTTTCCGAGGCAGTATCACTACGGAAGTAGGATTGCCCAACCTTCCTTCCGAGGAGTGGCTGGTGGGTTTGAACCGCCAGCCTTCTGGTTAGCAGTCAAGTGCCTTTAGGCACTATGCTACCAGAGTTCCTCATTAACTACTAGTGATCTAAATTAGGAATGGTGTGCAAGGAAAAAAGGAGGATTGGAAGTTACTTCTTTTTTCCCCAATAGCAAAATAGATTAGTTAACATCTATGCTGACCATTCTGTCAAAACCAATCATAAAATGAGCTGATTAAAGAGGATGGCTCAAAGAAGAAGATCACCATCACCTAGCCAAGACTGACTGAAATTAGCTTTGAATGGCAGTAGAAACAGCAAGAAGCTGCACTTGCTGAGGACCTAACAAGAGCTAGCAGTCATGACAGTACAAAATCCTAGGCAACAGAACAACACTATATCAATAAAATAATACACCATGACCAACTGGGATTCATACCATGTATACAAGGGTGGTTAAACATTAGAAAAACAATCAACGTAATCCATCATGTAAATAAACAAAAAAAATCACATGATCATATAAATTAATGTGCAAAAAAGACACTTGATAAAATTCAACAC
This sequence comes from Orycteropus afer afer, assembly GCF_000298275.1. NCBI lineage: Eukaryota > Metazoa > Chordata > Mammalia > Tubulidentata > Orycteropodidae > Orycteropus > Orycteropus afer. The sequence continues at coordinate 10,592,918 of NW_006921595.1, read as the reverse complement.
CCATTCCTGATAAAAACATTCAGCAAAATAGGAATAGAAGGGAAATTCTTCAACATAATTAAGGGCATATACACAAAACTAACAGCCAATGTTATTCTCAGAGGGGAGAGAATGAAAGCATTCCCCTCGTGAACAGGACCAAACAAGGATACCCTCTATTACCACTTCTGTTCAACACTGTATAGGAAGGCCTAGCCAGAGCAGTAAGACAATAAGGCAAGAAAGAGAAATAAAAGGCATTCAAATTGGCAAAGAAGAAATAAAACTATCTCTATTAGCAGATGACATAATCCTGTAAGAGAAAACCTAAGAGACTCAGCAAGAAAACTATTGAAACTAATCAAAAGATTCAGCAAAGTGGTATAATACAGGAATAACATACAAAAATCAGTTGGATTCCTCTACATTGACAACAAAGTCTCTAAAAATGAAATAAGGAATACAATACCATTTACAATAGCCACAAAAAAAGATAGAATACTTAGGAATAAATCTTACCAGGCACACAAAAGACCTATGTTGTTGTTGTTATTATTTGCCGTCGAGTCGGCCCCGACTCATAGCGACCCCTCCTTAGGTTTCCGAGGCAGTATCACTACGGAAGTAGGATTGCCCAACCTTCCTTCCAAGGAGTGGCTGGTGGGTTTGAACCGCCAGCCTTCTGGTTAGCAGTCAAGCGCCTTAAGCACTATGCTACCAGAGCTCCTTAAAAGACCTATACAAAACTATAAACACTACTATGAGACACTATAAGACATCTACATAAATGAAAGAACATACTGTGCTCATGGAAGGAAGATTGAATATTGTGAAAACGTCAATACTACCCAAAGCAATTTATAAATTCAATGCAATCCTGATCCAGACTCCAGAATTCTTTAAGGACATGGAAAAACCAATGACTAATTTCATATGGAAAGAAAAGAGAGCTCAGATAAGCAAAACACTACTGAAGAAAAGGGCAAAGTAGGAGGTCTCGCACACCCCAATCTCAAAACCTACTATATAGCTACAGTAGTCAAAACAGTCTGGTATTAGTACAAGAGGCACACAGACCAGTGGAATAGAACTGAAAACCCAGAAATATCTCCATCGACCTATAGACACCTAGGAACTCTGGTAGCATAGCACCTAAGGCACTTGACTGCTAACCAGAAGGCTGGCGATTCAAACCCACCAGCCACTCCTTGGAATGAAGGTTGGGCAATCTACTTCTGTAGTGAAACCACCCCGAAAACCCAAGGAGGGGTCGCTATGAGTTGGGTCCGACTCAATGGCACATAACAACAACAACATGGACACCTTGTCTTTGACAAAGGGCCAAAACCCATTAAATGGGAAAGACACAGTCTCTTTAACAAATGGTGCTGGCAAAACTGTCTATCTATTTGCAGAAAAATGAATCAAGATCCATAACTTACACCATACACAAAAATCAACTCAACATGGATCAAGGACCTACATATAAAACCTAAAACTATACAGTTAATAAAAGAAAAAATAAGGTCAAACTTAGGGGCTCTAATTTATAGCATTAATAAACTATCAAACATAACCAAAATAGAACAAACAGCAGAAGATAAACTAGATGACTGGGACCTTCTAAAAATTAAATTCTTATGAGCATCAAAAGATTTTGGCAAAAGAGTCAAAAGAGAACATACCAATGGGGAAAAAATATTTGGCAACAACATATCTGACAAGGGACTTACTCTAAAATTTATAGGAAACTTCAACACCTGAACATCAAAAACACAAACCATCCAATTAAAAAATGAGCAGAGGACCTGAACAGACACTTCACTAAAGATACTCAAGCGGCCAACAAACACACGAAGAAATGCTCATGATCAGTAATCACTAAAAACCAAAAAAAAAAAAAAAACCAAATCACTGCCATCGAGTCAGATCCAACTCAGAGACCCCTCTTTGGGTTTCTGAGGCAGTATCAATACGGAAATAGAGTGCCCAACCTTCCTTCTGAGGAGTGGCTAGAGAGTTTGAACCTTTGAACCACCAGCCTTCTGGTTAGCAGTCAAATGCCTTAGGCACTACACTACCAGAGCTCTTTCATTAGCCATTTAGAGAGACGCCAATCAAAACAATGAGGTATTACCCCAGCAACAATAGCAAAGTTCAGCAATACAGGAAACAACAAATGCTGGCAAAAGTGTGGTGAGAATGAAATCCCATACACTACCGGCAGGCCTGTAAAATGGTGCAACCGCCATGGAAAATAGTATGGCACTTCCTTAAAACGTTTGAAACAGAAATACCATTTGATCCAGCAATCCCATTATTAGGTCTATATCCTAAAGAAGTGAGAGCCAGGACATGCACATCAATGTTCATTGTAGCAGTATTCACAATAACAGAGATGGAAACAACCTAAGTGCCCATCAACGATGAAAAGATAACCAAACTATGGTACATACACACAATAGAGTATTATTCAACATTAAAGATTGATGAGGAATACATAAAAATACCTCATAGTGTGGATGAACTTGGAGGACATTATGCTGAGTGAAATAAGTCAATCATAGAAGGATAAATATTATATGAGTTTGCTATTATAAAAAGTCAAAGAAAGGTATACATAAGAAGGAAACTTTCTTTTTTGGTTACCAGGGATGGGAGGGGAGGAGAGGGAAAACTGCTAGCTAAGTAAGAGATAGGTATTGATATGGGTGAAGGAAAAGGTAACGTACAAAAAGTGGTGACTAGCACAGTATCACTAAACAAAAGAAGACACAGAGAGGTGCACAACAGATACAGACAACAAAAGTAAATACATACCAAAATACTGCATTATCAATAATAACTAACTATCTACAGGTGGATACACAGGTAGACAGGCAAGATGATCAGGTATGGGTAGGTGAACGGGAATATACCCATGACCATCTATAGGTTTAACAGACAGTATTTCTACATACATATTTATTGTTGTTGTTTTATGCTGTCAAGTCAGACCTGACTCACAGCGACCCCTCCTTGGGTTTCCAAGGCAGTATCACTACAGAAGTAGATTGCCCCATCTTTCTCCCGAGGAGTGGCTGGTGGGTTTGAACCGCCAGCCTTCTGGTTAGCAGTCAAGTGCCTTAGGCACTTTGCCCCGTTCGTTTTATTATAATATAATTATTATTATTATTTTTATATAGCATTGTTGTTGTTGTTATGTGCTGTCGAGTCAGCCCCAACTCATAGCAACCCCTCCTTGGGTTGCCAAGGCAGTATCACTACGGAAGTAGATTGCCAATCCTTCCTTCTGAGGAGTGGCTGGTGGGTTTGAACCTCCAGCCTTCTGGTTAGCAGTCAAGTGCCTTAGCCACTACGCCACCAGAGCTCCCTTTTATAGCATATACATACATATTTATATATGCTATAAATATGTCTATATTATAATAAAATGAACAGGGGCAAAGTTATGATAACTTCTTAGCCATAACCAAACACCTTGAGAGAGTGAACTGCTGAGCCTACAGGCTTGGGAACGTTGTCGCAGGGGACATCAACTTCTACTGGCTTAACATACTAAAAAAAAACATTGTTCTATATACATTCTACTTTGTTGAGTAGCAACTGGGGTCTTAAAAGCTTGCAAGCAGCCATCTAGGATAAAACTATCGATCTCTCCTTGTCTGGACCAAGGAGGAGTGAAGACGCTTAAAAACAATCAGTCTAAGGGACTAGTGGACCATGAGAACCTCAGCCTACACAACCCTGAGACCAAAAGAACTAGATGGTGCCTGGCTACCACTGCCAGCCACTCAGGGAAATGGATCAGAATAGAAGATCCTGGATAAAGTGGGAGAAAAATGTAGAACAAAGCTCAAAATCATAAAGACCAGGATTACTGGTGTGATACAGACTAGTGAAATATCCAAGACTATGACCCCTTGTCACTCTTCAGACCTGGAACTGAACTCACTCTTGTGGCTTAACTTTCAGCCAAATAATAAATGGGCCTACGAGGTAAACAATTACACCAGATAGTCATACTTCTTAAAGCAATCAAACATGGGCGATTGGAAGTGCAACATCTGTGCAGGGAGAAAACTCAGAAGACAGGTATGCATAGCAAAGAAGGACCCAGAGAAAGGTAACAAACCACAGGGAGGAAGTGGGAAAAGAGCTGCTATACTGTGGGCATTGCAGTTAGTCATGAAAGAAAATGTGTATTAACTGTTCATTGGAAAACCAATTTACTCTGTAAATTGCCCCAAATCACAATAAAAAGGTTTTTTTTTAAAAAAAGGTATAGAATAAACTAAGAAAGAAAATAGTAAAGGTAAATACTGTTACATGAAATTTTTGTTCCGTTCTAGACATATATGTATATATATATTGGGTGGTGATACAAAATTTATGTTTTACATAGTTGTGACTAAAAACAAACTTTGAAGTTATCAGAGCAGATAATCCCTAACTTTTTTTCTAGCTTTAAAAGAAATGTTGTTGCCTTCTTATCAATTCTGCCTCATGGTAACTCCAAAGCAAGCAATAAGTCTATGGTAAGAAAATCTAGAGGTCAGTCTCAGCTCTACCATTTACCCCTTGGGTAAGTCAAGGTTAATGCCGGCCCTGCCTACCTTACAGGGTTGATGTGAGGAATGTTGTTGTTGTTGTTAGGTGTCACCAAGTCAACTCCAACCCATAGCAACCCTATATATAACAGAACAAAACACTGCCTAGACCTGCACCAGCCTTACAATCCTTGCTATGCCTGAGCCCACTGTGGCAGCCACTGGGTCAATCCATTTTGTTGAAGGCCTCCCCTTTTCCACTGACCCTCCACTTTACCAAGCATGATATCTTCTCCTCCCATATTGCAACTGCCTCCTGACAACATGACGAAAGAAGGTGAGACGAAATCTGGCCATTCTTGCTTCCAAGGAGCAATCTGACTGCACTTCCTCCAGGACAGATTTCTTTATTCTTCTGGCATGCCATGGTACTTTCAGTATTCTTCACCAACACCACAACTCAAAAGCATCAACTCTTCTTCAGTCTTCCTAATTCATTATCCAGCTTTCACACACATATGAGGCAACTGACAACACCATGGCTTGGGTTAAGCATACTTTAGTCTTCAAAGAGACATCTTTGCTCTTCAGCACTTTAAAAAGGTCTTTTGCAGCAGATCTGCCCAGTGCAATATATCACCTGATGTCTTGACTGCTGCTTCCATTGGTGTTGATTGTGGAAACAAGTAATATGAAATCCTTGACAACGTCAATCTTCTCTGTATTTATCATGATGCTGCCCATTGGTCCAGTTGTGAGGATTTTCGTTTTCTTTATGTTGAGGTGTAATCCATACTGCAGACTGTAGTCTTTAATCTTCATCAGTAAGTGCTTCAAGTCATCTTCACTTTCAGTAAGCAAGGTTGTGTCATCTACATATCACAGGTTGTTAATGACTCTTCCTCCAATCCTGATGCCACATTCTTCTTCATAGTCTGACTTCTCAAATTTTGCTCAGCATACAGACTAAGTATGGTGAAAGGATACAACCCTGATCCACTCCCTTCTTGATTTTAAACCACACAGCACCACTTTGTTCTGTTGAATGACATCCTGCTAGTCTACGTACAAGTTTCTGATAAGCACAATTAAGTGTTCTGGAATTCCCATTCTTCTCAATGTTATCCACAATTTGTTATGATCCACATGGTCAAATGCCTAAGCAGAGTCAATAAAACATAAGTAAACATCTTCCTGGTATTCTTTGCTTTCAGCTAAGACCCCAGCTTGCATTTCTGGAAGTTCTCTGTCAGTATACTGCTGCAACTGTTTTTTAATTATCTTCAGCAAAATTTTATTGCATATGATATTAATGATATTGTTCAGTAATTTCCACATTCTGTGTGGATCACCCTTCTTTGGAATGGGTACAAATAAGGATTTCTTTCAGTCAGTTGGCCAAATTTCTTGGCATAGACAAGTAAGTACCTCTAGCGCAGCAAATGTTTGCTAAAACATCTCAGTGAGTATCCCATCTATTCCTGGAGCCTTGTTCTTTGCCAATTCCTTCAATGCAGCCTCAACTTCTTCCTTCAATACCATCGGTTCATGATCATATGCCACCTCCTGAAATGAATGAAGATTGACCAGTTATTTTTGTTACAGTGACTGTGTGTATTCCTTCCATCTTCTTTTGATGTTTCCTGCATCATTCAATATTTTGCTCATAGAATCTTTCAATATTGCAACTCGAGGCTTGAATTTTTTCTTCAGTTCTTTCAGCTTGAGAAATGCCAAGCATGTTCTTCCCATTTGTTTTTCTAATTCCAGGTCTTTGCACATTTCATTATAATAATTGACTTTGTCTTCTTCAGCTGCTCTTTGAAATCTTCTGTTCAGCTCTTCTCTCTTGTCATTTTTTCCATTTGCTTTAGGTACTCTCCATTCAAGAGCAAGTTTTAGAGTCTCTTCTGACATCCATTTTGGTCTTTTCTTCCTTCCCTGACTTTTCAATGACTTTTTGCTTTCTTCATGTGTGATGTTCTTGATGTTATCCCACAATTCATCTGGTTTTCAGTCACTGGTGTTCAATGCATCAAATCTAGTCTTTAGATGGTCTCTAAATTTAGGAGGGATATAATCAAGGTCATATTTTGGCTCTTGTGGACTCGTTTTAATTGTCTTCAGCTTCAACTTGAACTTGCATATGAGCAGATGATAGTCTGTTCCATAATCAGCTCCTGGCTGTGTTTTGGCTTAAGACATTGAGCTTTTCTATCACCTCTTTGCACAGACGTAGTCAATATGATTCTTGTGTATTCCATATGGTGAAGTCCACATGTATAGCCACTGTATGTGTTGTTGAAAAAAAGTATTAGCAATGAATAAGTCATTGGTCTTGCAAAATATGATTCTTGTGTATTCCATCTGGTGAAGTCCACATGTATAGCCACTGTTTGTGTTGTTGAAAAAAAGTATTAGCAATGAATAAGTCATTGGTCTTGCAAAATTCTATCATGTGATCTCCAGCATCATTTCTATTACCAAGACCCTATTTTCCAACTACTAGTGATTCCTCTTTGTTTCCATCTTTTGCATTACAATCACCAGTAATAATCAACATATCTTGATTCCATGTTTGGTCAATTTCATGCTGTAGAAGTTGGTAAAATCTCCCATTTTTTCATCTTTGGCTTTGGTGTTTGGTGTAAGGAATAAAGTACATTAAGGTGATTTACAAAAGTGAGAATGGTATCCAAAATAAACAATTATGATAACCTAATGTTCTCTGGTTCTTCCTCAAATCAGAAAGGACTTAGGACTGGTCAAAGCTCAGTCTACTGCCTACTAAACAACACCTGGATTCTCAAACTGGCCCCTTGACCAGTACCATCATTCTTACCTGGGAACTTGCTAGAAATGTAGGATCTTGGACTCCACCATAGATCCATTAAATCAGAAACTCTGGGGATGGTGGCCAGCAATCTATGTTTCAACACAGGTTGCTATGAGTCGGAATTGACTCCACGGCAGTGAGTTTGGTTTTTTGGTTTGGTTGCATGTAGATGCATGTATGAAAATAAACCTTTGGATGCCAAAGAACAAAAGAGACTTCAAAAACTTAAACCAAACTCACTGCCATCGTGTAGATTCTGACTCATAGCAACCCCCATTGCATTTCCAAGGCTGTAAATCTTTATGGAAGTAGATCGCCCCATCTGCCTTCCCCAGAGTGGCTAGTGGCTTTGAACCAATGACCTTCTGGTTAGCAGCCAAGTGCCTTATCCACTACACCACCAGAGCTCCTTAAAAGAGACTTACGGCCTTTAATCAAGGAACAAATGATGCAGAAGTAAAGTAACCAACAAACTGGAATGTTATTTGGCCCTTAGGATGCAAAGACTAGAAAAACAGGAATTACAAGTCAGGAGTATGATGCATTAGTAGGTTTGCATGAGAACTCCATGCAGTCCTTTTTCTAGACCATGTTTATACCACACTTTTATCCTTTTCCTTTTTCACCTTATTATTATTACTTAATGACACATACAACAAAAATGAAACAATCCTGGGCTAGAGAAAGAATAAATAGAAAAGAATAAATTGTTGTTATGTGCCATTGAGTTGACTCTGACTCATAATAACCTTTAAGACCAGAGGGAAACTGCCCCCATAGGGTTTCCTAGGGTGTAAATCTACGGGAACAGACAGCCAGGTCTTCTCTTTCCAGGAGCAGCTGGTAGGTTTAAACTACTGACCTTTCAGTTAGCAGCTGAGCACATAACCACTGTGCCACCAAGGACTTCCTGAAGTGAAAACCTAGTAATGGTGATATTTTGCACTATGTTTGTTATATATTTAGAAAAGAAAAGATAGAGACAAGACTTGTAATGTGCCTTGTGAGGGAGAATCATTACCTCTCAAGTAAAACTCATAAATAAATCACTTATACAGAAACGTACATCAACAAATAACTATTTTTTTTATTCATCTTTACTTTGCTTACTTCCTAGTCACAGGCTTCTGGAAAATATAGCTGCCATCTCATAATTTACTGACAGATAAAAAAGACTCTGTAAACAATATACCACCATATAGGCTAATTCAACTTAAATCAAAAAAACAAGTATAAGACTGAATTTGCAAACACCATAGCAGTACTTGTTTGCAGATACTCTAAATATATATATTCATTGGCTACCTACATTATCCACCACAAATTTTTATAATTCTTACAGTATATTTTTCTTTTTTCTATCATCCTCCACTCAATTTCTCCAAATCCTTGCCAACACTTGTTATTTTCTACTTTTCTGATAATAATCATCCTCAAAAAAAAAAAAAAAAAAAAAACACTCACTGCTGTCAAATCGTCTCCAACTCATAGTGACCCCTCCTTGGGTTTCCAAGGCATTATCACTACAGAAGTAAATTGCCCAGCCTTCCTTCTGAGGAGTGGCTGGTGGGTTTAAACTGCCAGCCTTCTGGTTAGTAGTCAAATACCTTAGGCACTGTGCCACCAGAGCTCCTACTACCCACCAGAGCTCCTAATAGTCATCCGAGTGGGGGTGAAGTAGTAGCTCCTTGTGGTTTTGATTTGCATTTTCCTAATGACTAATACAGTCCATGGTGGCTCAGTGGTAGAATTCTCACAGTCCATGCAGGAGGCCTACGTTTGATTCCCAGCCAATGCAGCTCAGGCACAGCCAGCACCTGTCAGTTGAGGCTTCCAAGAACTCAAAGCAACCTGACTGCCATTGAGTCAATTCCGACTCAGCCACAGCCTTTGGGCTTCCGAAGCAGTACATCTTCAGGAAAGTAGATTGCCCCATCCGTGGAGTGGCTGGTTGGTTTGAACCATCAATTTTCTGGTTAGCAATCAAACAAATGCCTTAGGCACTATGCCACCAGAGCTCCTTAGTGGAGGCTTAGGTGTTGCTATGATGCTGAATAGGAGCTCTGGTAGGACAGTACCTAAGGCATTTGACTGCTAACCAGAAGGCTGGCAGTTCAAACCCACCAACCACTCCTCGGAAGGAAGGTTGGGCTATCTACTTCTGTAGAGATACCACCTTGGAAACCCATGGAGGGGTCGCTATGGTTGGGTCTGACTCGACAGCAGATAACAACAACAATGATGCTGAATAAGTTTCAGCAGAACTTTCAGACTAAGACAGTCTAGGAAGAAGGGTCTGACAATTCACTTCTGAAAATCAGCCAATGAAGACCTAATGAAGCTACATGTTTTCTTCTGATTGACATGAGCAAGCAGTGTTTTGATGCCTGGGGTTGCCACGAGTTGGGCTGACTCCATGGCAGCTAACAATAACAACTAATGACTTTGAGCATCTTTTCACATACTTATTGACCACTTATGTATCTTTTTATACTCAAGTTCCTTGACCGTTTTTTGATTGGACTGTGTTTTAGTTATCCAGTGCTGAAATAACAGAAATATCACTATTGATGACTTTAACAAACACATGTATTCTCTCACAGTTTAGGAAGTCAGAAGTCCTAATTCAGGGAACCAGCTCTAGGGGAAGGCTTTTTCTCACTGACGGCTCTGAGGAAAACTGCTTGTCTCCTTTCAACATCTGTGAGCTTGACATCCCTTGGAGATTTCCCTGTGTCTTGGTATCAGTCTTCCCCTGGGCCTAGGAGGGTCTCAGTGCAGGGACCCCAAGTCAAAAGGACATACTCCACTTCCAACTCTTCTTTCTTGGGGGCAATCTCTGTGTACTTGTTTAATCTCTTTTATATCTCAAAAGAGACTGACTCAATACAACCTAATCTTATAATTTGCCTTATAATTTGCCTCATTAATTCATAGAGCTGAGAATTTATACTACATCTGATAATTACATCAAATCACAAAATAGAGGATAATTACATAATACTGAGAATCATGGCCTAGCCAAGTTGACACATATTTTGGGAGGGACACAATTCAATCCATAACAGGTTGTTTGTCTTTTCTGCTGTTGAATTGTAGGAGTTCTTCACATATTCTGGATATTAAAACCTTATCAGATATATAAGGTTCCCAAATATTTTCTCCCATTCTATAGGCTGTCTCTTCATTTTGCTAATAAAGCCTTGTGATATACAAACATTTTTAATTTCTATAAAGTCCAATTTATCTATTTTATCTTTTGTTGCTCACTCTTTTGGTGTCATATCTAAGAATCTATTGTCAAAAACTAGATCCCAAAGCATTACCCATATGTTTGGTTCTGAGTGTTTTATGGTTCTGGCTCTTACATTTAGGTTATTGATCCATTTTGAGTTAATTTTTGTATATGGGGTAAATTATGGTTCCAGCTTCATTCTTTCAGATGTGGATATCCAGTTATCCCAGCACCACTTTATTCAAGATCTTATTCTTTCCCACTGAATGAATTTAGCACCCCTGTCATAACTCAACTCACTGCTGTGGAGTCAGATCCAACTCACAGCGACCCCTCCTTGGGTTTCCAAGGCAGGATCACTACGGAAGTAGATTTTCCAACCTTCTTTCCAAGGAGTGGCTAGTGGGTTTGAACTGCCAGTCTTTTGGTTAGCAGTCAAATGCCTTAGGTACTATGCCACCAGAGCTCCTACCCTTGGAGCTACTTTCTTGTTTCCTTTATGTATTTATTTCAGAATAAGTGATACAGTTACTTGGAACAAAATTCAAAAGGTATAGTTTAAACTTATATCTGACCTCCAGCCACACAGTTCCCCTTCCTGGGAGAACCTGCTTTTATATCAGCCTTTTGTGTATCCTCTAAGAGATATTCTTTATCTAGGTATACATAGTGGGTGCTAGCAAATGTTTAACAACCAGCTCTCTGGAAACAAACAAACAAAAAAAGAGCAAAACAAAACAAAAAAATCCCTTGATTTGCTGCATTTGCAATTTCCTTGGCTTACTTCAAACTATCAACCTGAAGTCACTGACCAAGAAGTTAGGAAGAGATGCACAAAACTGGTTCTCACAAGCCCATGTAAACAAACTCCAGCACACTAGTTTGTGTGTGTGTGTGCATGCATAAATACACATATATGTCTATGCATATGCACATATAAAACATGTATTACATATGGGACATAACTTTATTCAACTGGAATATATGCTTTGTATATCACATTCCCGGGTATTTTACATCTTTTTTTTTTAATTTAATAAATCTCAGAGACTGCTCCATATCAGTAGATGTAGAGCTACCTCGTTTTTTAACTGCTCCATGATTTATTAACCACTCCGCGACTGATGGACCATTAGGTAATTCACAATCTTTTATTTGTTCAAAGACTGCAATAAATAAACTTGTGTGTACATTGTTCTGCACATATGCATACCTTCAGGATAAAATTCCTAGAATTTTTACTCCTGGTTCAAAGGGTACATGCATTTGCAATTTTAATACATTATTGCCAGTGGTTCTCCACAGATCCTGGCCAAGTTCACACTTCCACCCACAATGTGAATACTTCTTTTCTCAAGAACTTGCCAACAGAATATTATCACAACTTGTGATATATGCCAATCTGATAGGTGAAAAATGGCATCTTATTGGCATTCTAATTTGCATTTCTCTTTTTTATGAATGAGGATAAAGTTTTCATGTTTGACACATTTGTATGATGCTTTCTATGACTTGTCTCTGGTCCAGAGCACTCTAAATATATATATATATATATTCATAGGCTATCTACAGGAGCTCTGGTAGTGTAGTGTCTAAAGGCACTTGACTGCTAACCAGAAGGTTGGCGGTTCAAACCCATCAGCCACTCCTCGGAAGGAAGGTTGGGCAATCTACTTCCATAGTGATACTGCCTCGGAAACCCAAGGTGGGGTCGCTATGAGTCGGGTCCGACTCAATGACACATAACAACAACAACAAGGCTATCTACATTATCTACCACAAATTTTTATAATTCTTATAGTAAATGTTTCTGTTTTCTACCATCCTCCACCCAATTTCTCCAAATCCTTGCCAACACTTGTTAATTTTCTGATAATAGTCATCCTAGTGGGGGTGAAGTGATATCTCATTGTGCCGAGACAATCTGAAACAATGGAAACAAAGGCAGCATATGTGTTGCAAAGCAACCAAATCTCTTGCGCATCAGATTCTGACCTGAGCAGGAAACAGGCAGAGGTGCCCATCTCAAAGATGGCAGCTCATCATGCCGCTTTGAATGTGTTGGCCACCATCTTTGAACAGGGCCCCACTGCCTGTTTCCAATACTATACCCCGTCATTTTGTTCCATTAAAATAGTCCTTACCTTCACCGCACTGGAAGGTATAAGATTCTTTAAAATGTTACGCCTCGGCTCATGCTACACCCCTTGCTTAGAATGTCCTTTCTACCGAGCCCTCTATTCCCTTCCTTTTTCTCAATTCTGTGTGTCCTTCAAGATTCAGGTCAAACACCTACTTCTCTGCAAAACATCACCCACTGCTCCTATGCTTCTACAGCACTTCAGTATCTCCTTTATAGTAAGCCTAACACCCACCTTTTCCCTTACAAATTGTATGCTTTCATATCTCTCTCCAACTGAAGTAAATGTTGTGGAGAGCAGTACTGTGACTAAGTAGTCTTTGCATGCTCCCTGCTTCTAGGTAGCACCTAGGTAGCACACAAAAACTTTTTTAAATACAATTAAATTGCCTTAACTTAAGACTCTTGGGTGGTGCAAATGGTAAAGCACTGGACTCCAAACTGAAAAGTTGGTGGTTCAAAACCACCAAGAGTCATCTGAGAAGTAAGGCCTGGCAATCTGCTTCTGAAAAGTCGCAGCCTTGAAAACTCTATGGCTCAGTACATATGGAGTTCCTATGAGTTGAAATGGTCTCTGGGGCAAACAAGTGGTTCTCAAACTTTAGAATGCATCATAATCACCTAAAGGGCTGTAGAAACACAGGTTGCTGCGTCCCATCCCCAGACTTTCTGATTCAACAGTTCTGGCTGTGGGGCCTGAGAATAATCATTTCTAACAAGCTCCCAGGTGATGCTGAAGTTGCTGTCATGGAAACCACACTTTGAAAATCCAGTGGCTCAGCCCATTTTCTCAAACCCCATATCGAAAGTCTCTACAATCTGGGGCTTAGCATGTTTAAAAATCTCATGGGCAGGAAATCTTCTCAAATTGGGTGACATTTAGGTATGTGTAGATTTCATCTCCTCCATCCAGTGCAGCCTAAAAAGGTGGGGAGTAGTCTGTCACACAGAGGTAGAGTCCATGCTGGGATTGAGTCCACCCTCTGACTCCCAGTCCAGTGCTCTCCACCACATCGAGGAGCTCTCTGGACAAGAACCTGGTCACAGAGGCAAAATGACCTGGCTGGATTCCAGCTCTGCCACTTGCTGACTTTGTGACCGTGGCAAGTTGCTTAACCCTAATTATATAGGACAAATGTGGTCCTGCTGCAAGAAGAGCCAATTTCTCTGACAGGAAAAGGTGAAAAGCAAGAGCATTCATTGAGTATCCACACCCAAGGAGACAGGGAGACATGGCTACAAAGACTGTCTCCCCGAGCTTAGAAAGGATTAGGGTTTTTAAAGGGAATTAAGCTGAAGGGTAGGGGTTTAAGGGGTTCTGATAATCTTTTCTTCTTGTTATCAGGATAAGTCATCTCTGTCTTGTGACCTTTTTGTTATTTTTCTGGTCAATGATATAAACCAGCCTTAGGAGAAATTGTTTTACAAGTTCCTCACATCTGCTGCCAAGGATTAACTTTATAAGGAGGGTAGAATGTAGGAGTGGGTACACTCAGAAGATAAGGAGAAATGAGAGTTTTTTTGCATTTGGGAGGGGAGGCGTGAAGGCCTCTAAGGAGGTAAAGGAGAAAAATGTTAAAGTTTGGTTAAGACAGTTGTTCCCTTTGACTACTTTACTCTTCAGGAGCTATAATACTAGGCCTGGGCCTGGGCTAGTCAGAGTTCTTTGGGTGGAAGCAACAGAAACCAATATAGTAAATGAAGGCAAAGAAAATATACTGGAAAAATATCAGGAGTTCAATGAACTGACAGAAGGCTAGAGATCCGGCGCTGGCACAGCTTCAGAGACTGGCACCCGAGAACCACAGTGATGCTGCCCAGAAAAGAATGGTCTGATCAGGAAGGACCCTCAGCAGCAAAATCTCTTTGACTATCAGCGCTGGACCCAGAGCCCAGGAAGGGGCATTTGGCTGGCCTGGCTCATGGAGCCACCTCTGAGATGAAGAGAATGGGGCACCTTGTTCTGGCCCCAGCAGACTGTATCCACAGACAAGAAGTGATTTCTCAAATGGAAATCTGGAAGGGTAAATGGATACTGAACAATTAAAGAACAAGCAACTGCTCTCAGTCTCAGTTTCTTCTTGGCAAACTGGAATGATAATATCCACATCCTCAGTTATATGAAGATCTACTGAGGTAGTGTAAATAAAATGCTTAGCCTGGTAAATTGTAAGTGCTGGTGGTAGTTGCTATTACTATTGCTCTTTATAATTATCATCACTACTTTTAAAGGCAAGATGATTTTCCATTTCTGGCTGCTAACCCAATGGCTAGAGGTTTGAGTCTACCCACGGGCCCCTGGGAGGAAAGACCTAGCAATCTACTTCCTAAAAACTGAAACCCTAAGGAGGACAGTTCTACCCTGACACACATGGGGTTGCCTTGAGTTAGAATCAAGTCAACAGCAACTTGTGTTTTTAATTGACTCTAACAAGCTCCAGAGAAAACTTCTGTTAATTCTATATATACCTATAAATTTGTTTGAAGCAGTTCTGATTCTGTGAGAATCACCCAAGTGGGCTTTCCCTATAATCTTTCAGTCCTTCAAATACTCCTAACCCACCCCATGTCAGATGATGGACAGCTGAGTTACATGAGAATTGGAGCCAGCAAGTTACCTTATGCTACTTTTCATGGCTACATTAGAGGACAGGTTGTTAGGTTTCATTCCATTTCAGTTACAAAGGTGGTAAAAACTCAATTTTGGATTTAATTCCCGTTAATGAAAACAACCACCCTCTGCTATCAAGTTGATTCTGACTCATAATGACCCTTTAGTACAGAGTAGCACTGCCTCATAGGGTTCCCAAGCCCATAAATCTTTACAGAAGCAACTGCCTCATCTTTCTCCCATGGAGCGGCTGGTGAGTTCAAACCACTGACCTTCTGGTTTAGCAGCTGAATGCTTTAACCACTACACCACCAGAGCTCCTTAACTAAACTTGCTTATATATTTGAGTGTCTGTAGCATCACAGAGGGAGCTCTGGTAGCATAGCACCTAAAGGCACTTGACTGCTAATCAGAAGGCTGGTGGTTCAAATCCACCAGCCACTCCTCGGAAGGAAGATGGGGCAATCTACTTCCATAGTGACACTGCCTTGGAAACCCAAGGAGGAGTCGCTGAGTCAGGTCTGACTTGACGGCACATAACAACAACAACAAGCATCACAGAGAGCACTTCAACATCTAGGAAGGGGAGTTAAATCTTCCTCCTACTCAGCCTTCTTCTCATAACCTTTTGCAATTGGCTGAAAACCACAGAAGGCGGGATTTTGCTTCTCTCTTCTCCCCTGATGACTCTCCAGCCACACTGTCTTTCCTCCTCTGTCTTAACTTTCAGCAACCAAACCATGACCTATAGAAAAATAGAGCTTTTCTCTCAAGGGTATCGATTAAAATCCAGATTCATTCATTCCCTTTGAGACACGTATCCCATTGTAATGAACAAATTCACTGCATGACTGTTTAATGTCTGTATCCCCCTCTGGACTGTATGCCCTTGAAGAGAAGGTCCAAGTCCATCTAATTCATCACCATGCCCTCTGCTCCCAGTCAGGTGCCTGGCACATAGTACATATGTACTCAATAAACACTTATTAAATGTATGAAAGAAAACTATAGTACATGATTTAATTCTAGGGAGGTAATTACTCCAAGTTCAATGTTTGTGAGACTTACAAATATGTATTATTTAGCTTCTGCTTCAAAACATTTTGGATCACGGCCCACCATAAATTATTTGGGAAAAATGTTTGCTTTATAAGACTCAAATTGTAACTTTAAATTTCCTGTGACTGTTACAGCATTTGAAATCACCAAAGAAAACTAGTATGGGAATCTTTTATAGTGCTATCTTTTAATCTCTGGTGCATGGTGGGTAAGGCATTTATTTGGCTGCTAACCAGAAGGTTAGCGGTTCAAATCCATCAACTACTATGGAAGGAAGATGAGGCAATCTACTTCTATAAAGATTTACAGCCTTAGAAACCCAATGGGGGTCACTATGAGTCATAATGCACTCAATGGCAGTAGAGTGTTTGAGGTAGCATAGTGCCTAAGGCACTTGATTGTTAACCAGAAGGCTGGCGGTTCAAACCCACCAGCCACTCCTCAGAAGGAAGATGGGGCAATCTACTTCTATAAAGATTTACAGCCTTGGAAACCCAATGGGGGTCACTATGAGTCACAATGCACTCAATGGCAGTAGGGTCTTTGAGGTAGCATAGTGCCTAAGGCACTTGACTGCTAACCAGAAGGCTGGGGGTTCAAATGCACCAGCCAATCCTCGGAAGGAAGGTTGGGCAATCTACTTCCGTGGTGATACCACCTCGGAAACCCAAGGAGGGGTCGCTATGAGTCAGGTCTGACTCGATGGCCCATAACAACAATAACAACCTTTTAATACATCACAGAGAAATTTTATTTTACTGAGTAAAGCATTTGACCCACACATTTTTTAAAAGAACAGATTTTAGTAAAACAGAAAACTTTATACTGACAGTTATCAATCCTCTGCTATATTCTCTTTCATTGTATCTGATTCTGTTCTGCTTTATATTCATATACCTTTCCACTTAAGTCCACTCTTAGAATCTCCAAAGTCATGGATGAGAATATTCTCTAGGGCCATCTGTCTCCTCCACATCTCCTCAGAGAACTGGGTGTATTATTTTAGCTATTATTTTATGAGTAAACACAGACATCTAGACAGTAATAAATTTTATAAGAGAACAATTTGCTGCTCAGCTTTAAATCCACACATTATTATTATTTAAGAATAATATTCCATGCATACTCCATACTTGGGGAATCCAGAAACAATCGTATTCTGACTTTCAAACACACATCATTAGGCAAAACTGGTTCTAAAGCAAATCTAGGGATAATTCAATTTCAAGGGTATAAACAATGAATTCACCAGAGTATCTTATATTTTTCCAGATTAAGGAAGTATCTCATCAACTTCAAAACAAAAGAGTTAGATAAATAACCATGAGTAATTCTTCTACTGCCTCATGCTGCTATTCCATTTATTACCAAAGAATTTTCATTTTTTTCACATAGATGAAATAAGCCCAGGAGTTAGACTGGAAGGCTACAGCCTGCCTGCAATATGCTTCTGCAAAAACAAATAAAACCTCTGAACAAATCAATATTTCATCTAATCTTTTCATCTAAGTGGACCCTTTATATGAAAAACATTTTACTTCATGCTTTCTTTTTTAATTCAGATGTCTTTGACTTTTTAAAAATACTTTTTATTACAGAAATTTTCAAACATACACAAAAGAGAGCAGCACTGTCTAACAGAAAAGTAATAAAAGCCACATACACAGTTTAACCTTTTAAGCAGCCTCTTAAAAACAGTAAAAGGAAACAGGTGAGATTTGTTTAATTATATAGTAACATAACATTAGCAAAATACTATCATTCCATTATGAGATCAATGTTAAAACACTATTGAAAAATATGACTTTTTTTGTAGTTAGTCTTCAAAACCCAGTGTGTATCTTACACTAACTGCACATCTCAATTGGGCTAGCCACATTTTAAATTCTTAATAGCTACATGTGGCCAGTGGCTACCCTACTGAGAGCACAGATTTTTGTGATTATTACATTTTTTTTTAACAGTTGATTTATTCTAATTGAGTTTTAAACAATCAACTATGAAGAACTTTTTTTATTGTGATATGTTGTTGTTGTTGTTATGTGCTGTCAAGTCGGACCCAACTCATAGCGACCCCTCCTTGGGTTTCCAAGGCGTTATCACTATGGAAGTAGATTGCCCAACCTTCCTTCCGAGTTATTGTGATATAGCATATACATATATATATGTGTGTGTATAAATATATATATACACAGTGTGTGTGTATATATACACACACACACACACGTATATATATGTATGTATATGGATTCTATGGGCAAAATATTGAATGATGCAGGAAGCATCAAAAGAAGATAAAAGGAATATACAGTTACTATAGGAGGGGCCTTAGCCATTATGCTATACTGCCTCAGAAACCCAAGGAGGGGTCACTATGAGTCGGGTCTGACTCGACAGCATATAACAACAATAACATACCAAAAGGAATTGGTTGATGTTCAACCATTTCAAGAGGTAGCATATGATCAAGAACCAATGGGATTTAAGGAAGAAGTCCAAGACACTGGCAAAAAACAAGGCTCCAGGAATCGATGGAGTTTAACTTGAGACATTTTAACAAATGAATACAAAACACTGGAGGGAACACTTGTCTATGCCAAGAAATGTGGAAGACAGCTACTTGGCTGGCTAACTGAAAGAGATCTATATTTGTCCCCTTCCAAAGAAAGGTGATCCAATAGAATGCAGAAATTATCAAACAGTATCATTAATATCACACACAAGTAAAATTTTCCTGAAGATAATTCAGAAACAGTTGTCGCACCACTCTGAAAGGAATCACAATAGACGGTCCTGAACAAAGTGGGAGGAAAATGTGGAAAAAAAAACTCAAAATAATAAAAAAAAAAAAAAAGACTAGGCTTACTGTCCTGATAGAGATTGGTAGAACCCCTCAAGCCTGGAACTAAAAAACTCACCCTATTGGCTCAGCTTTGGGCAAACAATAGACAGGCCTATGAGGAGAACAGTAACACCAGGCAAGTATGCACTCCTTTACATGATAAACTGTAAGTGAGCCAAAAGGTAGGATTTGCCCAGGGATAAAAAGGGGGAAAAAAAAAAAAAAGTAGTTGCAGCAGTACATCAAGAAGTAACTGCCAGAAACTCAAACTGGATTCAAAAGACAATGTGGAACAAGGAATATCATTGCTGGTATTTGATGGATCTTGGCTGAAAGCAGAGAATACCAGAAAGATGTTTATCTGTGCTTCATGGCCCATGAAAAGGCACTCAACTATGTGGATCATGACAAATTATGGTTAACAATGCAAAGAATCGGAACTCCAGAACACTTGACTGTGATCATGAGGAACATGTGCATAGACCGAGAGGCAGTTGTTCAAACAGAACAAGGGGATACCATGTAGTTTAAAATCAGGAAAACTATGTGTCAGGGTTGTATCCTTTCACTATATTTATTCAATCTGTATGCTAAGCAAATAATTTTAGAAGCTAGACTATATGAAGAAGAACACTGTACCATAATTAGAGGAAGACATTAATATCCTGTGATGTACAAATGACACAATCTTGCTTGCTGAAAGCAGAGAGAACTTGAAGCACTTACTGATGAAGATCAAAGACCATAGCCTTCAGCATGGATTACACCTCAACAAAGAAAATAAAAAATCTCCACAACTGGACCATAAGCAAAATCATAATAAATGGAGAAAAGACTGAAGTTGTCAAGGATTTCATTTTACTTGGATTCACAAGCAATGCCCACGGAAGTAGTAGTCAAGGAAATCAACCAACACATTACATTGGACAAATCTGCTTCAAAAGACCTCTTTAAAGTGTTAAAAAGCAAAGATGTCACTAAGAGGACTAAGGTATGCCTGACCCAAGCCATGGTATTTTCATCTGCCTGATATGAATGTGAAAGCTAGACAATGAATAAGGAAGATAGAAGAATTGATGCCTTTGAATTACGGCATCGGCAAAGAATCTTGGATTATACCAAGGGATGCCAGAAGAACAAACAAATCTATCCTGGAAGAAGTACAGCCAGAATGCACCTTAGAAATGAGAAGGTGAGACTTCGTGTCATGTACCTAGGACCTGTTACAAGGAGGAACCAGTCCCTGGAGAAGGATCTCGTGCTCAGTAAAGTAGAAAGTCAGTGAAAAAGAGAGAGCGCCTCAACCAGATGGACTGACAAAGTGGCTACAACAATGGGCTCAAACACAGTACCAGTTATGAGGATGGTGCAAGACTGGGCAATCTTTTATTCTGTTGTACATAGGATCACAACAAGTTGGAACCGGCTCGACAGCACCTAACAACAACAAAGTATATACAGCATAAATTTTGCCATTCTAACCATTGCTAAGGGTACAATTCAGTGGCATTAATTATACTCACAATGTTGACCAACTGTCACCACTATCTATTTCCAAAACTTTTTCATTATCGCAAACAGAAATTCAGTCTCTATTAAGCAGTAACTCTTCATCTCCTCCTTCCCCTCAGCCTCTGGTAATCACTAGTCTACTTTTGGAGAGCCTCTTTTTAATGATAAAAATTTTTGATGACCCCAACATAATGGGGGTTATATTTTTTAGTAATAAGTTTTATTTACTCAGATATTTATTGCATATCTAACTTGTATCAGGCACGGTACTAGCCCCAAGGCAGAACAATGAACAAGACTCAAAGGAACTTATTTTGTCCCAGACTACATATTAGAATCACTCAGGGAGATTTATTAAACAATACCAGTTACATCAACTGATGAATGGATAAATAAAACATGTTGTTGTTGTTGTTGTTGTTGTTGTTGTTATGTGCCGTTGAGTCGGACCCGACTCATAGCGACCCCTCCTTGGGTTTCCGAGGCAGTATCACTACAGAAGTAGATTGCCACATCTTCCTTCCAAGGAGTAGCTGGTGGGTTTGAACCACCAGCCTTCTGGTTAGCAGTCAAGTGCCTTAGCCACTATGCTACCAGAGCTCCCCAAATAAAACATGGGTACCCATATAATCAGATATTATACAACTATATGGTTGCTATGAGTCAGAATTAACTTGATGGTAATGGCTTTCGGTTTTCTTGGGGTTTTCTTACTGCCAGCCATAAAGTGGAATGCAGTACTGATTTATGTTACATGAAAGAATCTTGAAAATATAATGGTACCTGAAAACCACACACAAAAGGCCACATATTGCTAAGTCTATTTATAAGAAATGCCCAGAATTAGGCAAATCCATGGAGACAGAAAGTAGATTAGTGGTTGCCAGGTTAGGGGTCGGGAATAAATAAGGGAGTAACTGCTAATGATTACACGTTTCTTCATGGGATGATGAAAATGTTCTTAAATTGATCGTGGTGATGGCTGTACAACTCTGTGAATATTCTAAAAACCACTGAATTGTATACTTCAAAAGGATGAACTGTATGGTATATAAATTGTATCCCATTAAAGCTGTTATAAAAAAAAGTAAGTAACTGGATACAGAATCTTACTATCACATAATAGAATACAATCCAGCTATAATAATGAATGAGAAACCTCCTTGGGGGGAAAAAAAATCCAGTGGCCAACCTTTGTCACCCTAACCAAATGATCCAGAACTGTTGGGAACAGGGTACTGATAAAAACCAAACTTGCTGTCCATTCAATTCTGAATCATAGTGATCCTTTAAGACATAGTAGAACTGCTCTCCAGGGTTGCCAAGGCTATAATCTATGGAAGCAGACTGACACATCTTTCTCCCACAGAGTAGCTGGTAGGTTCTAACCGCCAACCTTTTAATTAACAGCCCAGCGCTTAACTACTGTACAATTAGGCTCTTTAGAGTTTGGGGAGAGAACATTTTTAAGATTCCCCAAGTGATTCTACTGTAAACCAAATAATAAGAAACTCTGGTTTAGGGGATGATTCAGACAAGTAACCAGTAATCACAAAACAGTATGCTAACTGCTCTATATAAAATAGGTAGGCACAGAGAACATGAGGAGGATCAGACAGAAGACATCTTCCTAGAAGTGACAGCTGTGCCTCATGAGATACAATGGATGAGTGGGAAGTAGCCAGGTGAATACAGATGAGGAAGAAAAGACTGAGGACAGAAGACTATGCAAAAACTGGGAGGGCAGAGTACATCATGCATGGTCCTGCAGGTGTGATGCTGTATTAGTTCAGTGTGACTGAAATACTAAATAGAGTGCTGAGTTACAAGGCTGGACAAGGAAGCACATGCTTATTCATAAATAATCTTGCAAGTCTGGTAAAAATTTTGGAATATTCATCTCTTAATAAAATATTGACATAATTTAGTTTGAATAACAGCATTAATACATCTTATAATAACAACCATATCACCACATAATTGAAAAAATAGTGTCAATATGTAAGATACTTATTCTATAGACAATGACTGTTATACATGTATATTTGAGATACCCTTCCAACATCCTGGAGTCCCTGGGTGGAACAAATGGTTAATACACTAGGCTGCTAACCAAAAGGTTGAAGGTTTAAGTCCACCTAGAGGTACCTCAGGAGCTCTGGTAGCTTAGTGCCTAAGGCACTTGACTGCTAACCAGAAGGCTGACAGTTCAAACCCACCAGCCACTCCTCAGAAGGAAGATGGGGCAATCTACTTCCGTAGTGATACTGCCTCGGCAACCCAAGGAGGGGTTGCTATGAGTCGGTCCGACTCGATGGCACATAACAACTACAACAACAGAGGTACCTCATAAGAAAAGCCTGTTGATCTTCCAAAAACATTGGTCAATGAAAACCCAACAGAATACAGTTCTACTCTGACTTACATAGCATCACCATGAGTCAGAATGGACTTGACAGCAATTGTTTGTGCTTTTCTTTGTTTGTTTGTTTTTTGCAGTATTTCCATGTTCTAAACAAAAGAACAACCAGGATAGTGCTTTTCATGGATTCCAATACATAGGAATTCTATTGATTCATCATAAATTGATGAAAGCATTAAAACATTGGGGATCAAAAAGTAGAAAACAAAATGCCACCCTTCAATCACTTTTTTTCACAGAATATTCTAACAGAATGTACTTGTTTAATGTTCTTTTTTTAAATGAACACCTATTATGGATAGGATATCAGACTTGGTGATACGAGGATCAGAAACATAAGGAAGACATATTCTCCCTGTCTTCGAGGTATTTAAAATCTAGTAAAGGAGGCAATACATTTGTATAAACATTTGCATAAAAACTAGGTCATTAGGTACTGGGGTGAGAGAGTAGGGAATATAAAGGTTAAAAGCCGGAGGAAGGAAAGAAACCAGCAACATACACAGTGGTCAGAAACTGAACTGGACACTCCATGTTTTTTTTTTTTTTTTTTTAAAAAAAAAAACTCTGAAACTGGGTAAGGAGATTATTCTGGCAGAAGACGTTTATGCGCTCAGCCTCAACAGACTTAGGTTTTCAGAGGGACAGACAATCAGAGAGCTTTCTAGGTGACCAGAGTACCTGAGCAATGGCAAAATACTTTGTTGATGAGTCACAGTTCAGACTGCCAGCACACAGGGCTGAGGAAAGGTGAATGAAAGTACAAGACTGAGCCCAGATTGCAAAGTCTTGACTTTAGACTAAGGGATCTTTGCTTAAACAGGTAGAAAGAAGGACCTGGGGTTTGAGTCTCCATTCCACCATATATTAATTGTGAAGTAGTTATGAACTTTGACTTTCCTGGCCTCATCTGAAGATTGGATATGTAATAAAGCGCCTGCTTCAATAGTGCTCTGAGAAGTAAATGCAATAATGCATGTATAGCATTTATGACAGTACTGGACACATAAAAGTCCAGTGGCTTCAGCTGCTATTATTAGCATGAACTACAAAAACTACCCAAGACTTTTTAGCAATATAATGAACTTAACCTAACTAGGGTATGAAGGAAAGACTGAGGTAGGAAAAGCCACCCAGAAGACAGACTGCCGAAGTCCCGAAGTGTCTGCAATAAGGAGCAATGGGAAAGGATAAATGTGAGAGACACTTAGAAGAAAGACAGGAGTCGGAGTGAGAATGAACGTGGTCTCAACAGTAGCACATTGGGAAATAAAGAAGTTTTCCAGAGCAGAGGGCCAAAGATCTAAATGAATGTTTAGATTTAGACAGGAAAGAAACTTGCAGGGAACTATAAACCACTCTCAATTATGCAAGGAAGGTTCAAATTTCCACTGTCACCTTCCCTGGTGTCCCAAGCCCCAATCTTTCCATGAAGTTCGGTTTGGAGGATTCTCCAACCCTCCCTGGAGTACTCCTGAAATTAAATTTACAATTGAGGAAATAGTACTGCACAGAAGCACATTATTCATTAAACTGTGAATTACCCAGACCCTCATGCAGGGAAAAAAACATTATACCTGGGAGGAAAAAAAAAAAAACTGAAATAGAAATTGAAAGAAAAAGGAATCTTTACTTCCTTCCCTATCTCCTAGTTTGCCATTAGCCCTTTAGGTGGTAACCATGCCGCACTCCAACTTCTTCACACACACCCCTCCCCATTTCACTGCAAGAGTGGGAAAATTTGAAGTGTAGTTATTCTACTAAAAGTTTCTTGCAGAAGCTTTTGGAATTTGTAATGGTTTCTAACTCCTCATTCTACCTATAGGAACAGAGAGACTAACCAGCTTTCCAGTATTTTCCTCAAGAGGCATGAAGCATTACTGTTCAGGGCTCTCCATTCACGGCAGTGGGTAAAACCAATCAGATCTCACTTCAGATTGCATACATTTTTTGGCCTTTAAAAGATTCAGGTGGAAGGAGGATTTCCTTTCCTCCCATATTAAAAACCCGCAGTCTACCAGGCGCACAAACCATGAACTCAACCACAAAAATCAATGGCATTGAGAGTCACAACAGTTCAGAAAACAGTACTACTAGACACTTGACATTGGCACCAGAAGTTCTATAGCTTAACTTCAGATTTAATGTATTATGTCACTGGGCTCTACCATAATGGGTTAATATCCAATTAAACAGAAGGAGTAGGAAACATTACAGTGTAGTAGAAGGAGAGCAGGATTTAGAATCAGAAAGGTTATTAACAAAATCTAGCTCAGCAATTTACTACTGACTCTGGGCAAATTCCGAAACCAAGGTTTCAACTACATCTGTAAAATGGAGACCACCTCACATCACTGCCTGTCAAGACTGTGATGATTAATGAGATAATCAGAGGATGGCAGCCCCTAAGTAATCTGTCCTACAACTATTACAGAAAACATAGGGATAAAAAACAACAAACCTTCTTTTAGCTAAGCAATAGCTTTTGTTACAAATAAAGCTATGTATCTACTGGCTGTCACGCTGGAAACCACATTTTAGTTTCCTGGAAGCAGTCCAGCACAAAAGAGAGGAAATGGACTAAAATCTTGTTTCTGCCAGGATGGCCTTGAGGAAGTTAGCTAACTTGCTGGAGCCCCAATTTCCCACCTGGTTGAAAGAACCTAACTAATAAGACTATGATAATGTTTAATGGAGGTAATGATGGTTCTGTGGTAGAAATTTCATCTTCCATGCAGAAAATTCCAGTTTGATTCCTAGTCAATGCACTTGATACTCAGCTACCATCCTCCTGTTACTGATGGGCCATGTGCTGCTATGATGCTCAACAAGTTTCAGTGGAGCTTCCAGACTAAGACAGACCAGGAAGAAAAGCCTGGAAATCTACATCGGGAAATCAGTCAAATGAAAACCCAATGAAGCACAATGGTCAGGTCAGCAACCAATTTACGGGGATGGCACAAGACCAGGTAGCATTTAGCTCTGTTGCCATGAGTTAGGGCCAACTCCAAGGCAGCTAACAACAATGTTTAATGAAGTAATCTATACAAAGTACCCAATAGTGGTGTAGTGCCTAAGGCATCTGACTGCAAACCAGAAGGCTGGTGGTTCAAATCCACCAGCCACTCCACAGAAGGAAGACTGGACAATCTACTTCTATAAAGATTTACTGCCTGAGAAACCCAAAGGAGGTCGCTATAAGTCGAAATTGACTCAATGGTAGTGAGTTTGGTTTTTTTTTGGTTTAGTAGGTGCTCTGAGTAGCAGTTATTGGTATTTGTAGGGGGGAAAAAAAAAAGGATACATAAAGATGAAAATGAAAACCAGACACTGTATCACAATTTCTAATATTTCAGTTTTCATTCATTCCGCCAATATTTTTATTGCATACCTATGTGGGAGCTCTGGTAGCATAGTGGCTAAGACACTTGCCTGCTAACCAGACGGCTGGCGGTTCAAACCCACCAGCCACTCCTCGG
>NW_006921595.1:10551956-10565393 GCF_000298275.1 Orycteropus afer afer | reverse complement strand
ATGAGACAAAGTATATGTGAACTGCTGTATGAAAAGTGAATTTACTCTGTAAATCTTCACCCAAATCCTAATAATAAAAAAAAAAGAAATAATCTCGACCATCTCCAACAGTGCAGACCGATGACTCTAGCAGTAGCACACGCTTCCCAGGGCGCCAGGAAGCCCGAAGAGGCGGGTGCTCACGGTCCAGCCCAGCGGCGCCTGCAGCCAAGGGGGGTGAGCAGGGCCGCTAGGAGACGCGGGCGAGTGAGCGCGTCTGCACTGTCGAGCCTCTCCGGGTGCCCAGGCGCGCCCCATCCCGCGGATGTGGTAAGCCTCGCGGGCGGCCCAATTAACCAGGTTTCCTGTGCCTCCCAGGACAGCAGCTGGGCGCCGCATCCCGCGGCGCCGGGATCCTGGCCTCTGAGCTCTCTGCTTCCTCGGTCTCGATCCCCGTGAAGCCGTCCCTCCAGAGACCTGGACCTAGGTGGGCAGCGGCCCTACCACCAGGGGGCTGGCGCCGGAATCGAGAGTGGACCCTGGCTCGGGGATGCCCTATCGACCGCTTCCCGGGTAACAGGAGGCAGAGCTACAACCGGTCGAGGGAGAGTGGTGGCACCAGCGAAACCGCAGCCCCTTCCGAGCCCGCGCCGCCGGCGGGCCCCCACCACACACTAGTCCATTCTGGTGGGCGCCTTAGCGCTTACCTGCACGCTCTATAACTAGCGAAAGCTGCCTAGTTCCCCGATGCCTGGCTCCGGGATTCGCGCAAAGACCGGAAAGGAGGCAAACCCGGCTTCTCTGGTCCCCTCGCAACGCGCGGCTGACAGTTCCCGCACCAGCCTCAGAAGAGGGGGCCGGGAATGGCCACTGGAGGACGGACGGCGGCGGAGCTGGGCCCCGCGCTGCTCACCAGCCGCCTTGCTCTCGCCTCTTCCCGCGCCCCGGCTCGGCCGCGCTGCGATCGCGTTACCAGTTCCCAGTACTTTGCCCACAACTTCTCCGCGCGCGCCGTCCGGCGATTAGCTGGAGGAGGGGGAAGGAGGAGCGGGAGCGCGGGGAGGAGCCTGCGTCGCTCCGGAGGCGGGGCCAGAGGGGAGAGAGAGATGTGGTGGCGGAGTGACCTGCACTGCTACCAATAAGAAGCCGGCCCGAGGGGGGGGGGGAAGGTGGGGCGATGCTCTTGGAAGAAGCGGGCTGATTCCATGACGTAGTCCCGGGAGTTCGGACCCAGGCTTCGGACAGGTGGAAAGGGTGGAGGGAGGTGAGAGCTGAGGCGGGATGGGGAAGGGGCCCCTGGCTACTCAGTAAGGTGCCCGAGACCTGTGGGCCCTTCGTAGATGTGCGTCGAATGGCGTTTCCGGGACAGTGCAACAGGGAGAAGAGAGAGTGGCGCGGTAGGAGCTGGTTTGAGAAGGTTTCCGGGGCACTTGTGGTCGAGCAAGAGAAGAGGCCTTAACCTCTTGAAGAAATCCAACCATGGCAAAACAGATCGAGGACAGAGAAAATATGTGGTGAAGGGAGGATGGTAGGGGCGGGAAGACGAAAATCAGATTTAGTCCCCAGGTCCAGAGAGTATGACCCCGACGTCCAGCAGCAAACTAGTGCCGTGGGCCTAGGAGAAGACCTGTGTGGTTTTTGTTGTGGTTGCTGTTGTTCTATGCAATTCATGTCTAAGGGCGAGGGAGGAGCAGCATAGTTGAAATGCTAGGGATCCTTCCACGGAAAAGTCTGCCCACAGGCTCCCAGGCATCATTTGGCCCAAGCAGGAATGTGAGCAACAAGTAATTTGGGGTCAGTTTGGAGCTGGTAGCATAGTGCGTAAGGCACTTGACTGCTAACCAGAAGGCTAGCGGTTCAAACCCACCAGCCACTCCTCGGAAGGAAGGTTGGGCAATTACTTCTGTAGTGATACTGCCTCGGAAACCCAAGGAGGGGTCGCTATGAGTGGGGTCCGACTCGAGGGCACATAACAACAACATTGGAGCCTGGAAATGAGTCCAATGCCCCAAGGGGCGTGGTGAGAAGGGTTTCAACATGCATTGAACACCTGCTGTGTGCCAGGTACAGTTGTGGACATTCAGCTATGATAATGGCACCCAGGTACTTACTCTAAGGGAGTTTACACGGCTTTCCGCCGTGCTAACTGTGTGTAATAGAAGCTGCTGGGCACCTTGGGAGGGACTCTGCGGAGGTGGGTTGCAGATTCCAGAACCAGAGAAAAGAGCAGCCACGCCCCAGTCTCTGGAAGTGCGTTCCAGAGGGGGTGGCAGGGTATTCAATTTCCCTGACGTTCTACTTCACAACACTCGCCAGCATCGGCTCCTGATACAGGGTAAATTCACGCACTTCCAGTCTCCAAACTGACCCTACATGAAGGTTTCTGAGGCTCTTTCTGGAGCCACGTTTTCACATTTCTTACCTATCACTCTCGGTTCTTTCCTTTCTGGAACCATCCGTCGTGGAATGTCGTGGGGCTGCGGGGTTTGGATCTGGCAAGCGTCAGATTAGGGCGGGAGGATCCCGAGACCCTGCAGAATGAAAGTGCAGCGAGTCTCAATGTTACGCTGCTCGCGTTGCCACACCGAGAACCTTATAGGAGAAGATTTAAAATCAAGTGACTCGAAGGTTCCTGAACCAACCCCCGTCACCCGACGAATGCCGGGTGGAGGAAAGCATCCCGCAGGCGTTTCGATTCAAGAAGGCACCTTGCCCACGCCTAACCCCGACTGCCCGAGCATTGCAGACTTTCTTTACCCGCCGTTTTTCCATTTGTCAGTAATTCCTCTCGGAGACAGAAGCTCCGTCTTCCTCCCTTCCTCCTCCTCCCCCTTCCAGCTCCTTTAGAATACGTGGGTCTTTTTCTCATCTGCCTCCAACCCTCAAGGTTTCATTAGCACTGTTATTTTCTGCGGGAAGAGACTAGCCTGAAAGCCGTAAGGCAGTTATTTGCATAGGGCCTTACTATTCAGACTAACATCTTGTTCTGGACGATTTCTTCAGTTTCTTCCAAATAGCCTATG
This sequence comes from Orycteropus afer afer, assembly GCF_000298275.1. Classification (NCBI taxonomy): domain Eukaryota; kingdom Metazoa; phylum Chordata; class Mammalia; order Tubulidentata; family Orycteropodidae; genus Orycteropus; species Orycteropus afer. The sequence continues at coordinate 10,562,391 of NW_006921595.1, read as the reverse complement.
AGTGTGTGTGTGTGTGTGTGTAAAAATATATATCTCATTTTTTTTCCTATTCGTACAGCTAATTGTACAGGATGAGAGAGTTATTCATATTCAGATTGTTCCTTGCCTCCAAAAAAAAAGAAAAAAAAAAAAGAGGACTCTACTGTCTTTTAATAGTTCCATTTCCTCTTCTACTTCTAAATAAGATTCCAAGCTCTACAGCTCCTAAAAACAAAAGGAAAAATAATTAAAGTCGAAACCCAAGAAGAGCTCATTATTCTTGGAAAAGCTTGTTAATGTCCTAAAATTAGCTTTTCCCTCAGAGATTTATTTTAAAGCACCGAACTGAATACTGGAGAAAAATCAGTGGTTTCATAGTAAATAGTTTCTTCTTTGAGCTATTGAAACAATACATTTTTATAATCATTGGAGACACACCCACCGAGGTGGTAATTTTCACAACTGGCTGCCCTGTTAGGATGTGTTCTTAGCTTTTGAAATTCATAATAGGTAAGTAAGCATATTTTAAGGAACTCTGGTGGTGCAGTGCCTAAGGCATTTGACTGCTAACCAGAAGGTTGGTGGTTCAAACCCACCAGCTGCTCAGTAGGAGAAAGATGGGGCAATCTACCTCCAGAAAGATTTACCTCCTTGGAAACCCATTGGGAGTCTCTATGAGTCCAAATCCACTTGATGGCTGTGGGTTTGGTTTGGGGTTTGGTGGTGTAGTGGTTAAGGCATTTGACAGTAGCTTGATGGAAAGTGGGGCAGTCTACTTCCCTGAAGATTTACCACCTTGGAAACACAATGTGGTTGCTGATCAGAATCCACTCAATGGCAGTGAGTTTGGTTTTGGTTTGGAAGCATATTTTGATAATAAAATTTATTATTTGGTGTATTTTAATAGTAAAAGAGGAGTCCTGGTCGCTCAACTGATTAAGCTCTCAGCTACTGAAATGCTTAACAGTTCGAAACCACCCAGCGGCTCCACAGAAAAGAGCTTGTGATCTGCTGCCATGAAGATTACCCACTGCCATAGAGTCGATTCTGACTCACAGCCACCCCCATTGAATTTCCAAGATGGTAAATCTTTTCAAAAGTAGATTGCCCCATCTCCATCTTCCTTCCATGGAGCCGGTTGGTGGGTTTGAACTGCCAACCTTCTGTTTAGCAGTCAGATGACTTAGGGACGATACCACCAGAGCTCCTTGCTCTATAGTTTACAGACTAGGAAACCTATGGAGCAGTTATACTCTGTCACATGAGGTCACAATGAATAGAAATTGATTCAACAGCACACAACAACAGCAACAAGTGGTTCTTTAGGAGAAATACCATCTGCTCTGGTGGCACAGTGGTTATAGCATTCGGCTGCTAACCAAAAGATTGGGGGTTCAAACCTACCAGCTGCTCCGCAGGAGTAAGATGAAGCAGTCTGCTTCTGTAAAAGATTACCACCCTTGAAAACCCTATAGGGCAGTTCTACTCTGTCCTTTTGGGTCCCTATGAGTCGTAATTGACTTGATGGCAGTGGGTTTATCTGCTGTCCTAAAGATTACGCACTGCCATTGAGTCGGATCCGACTCCTAACAACCCCTTTGGGTTTCCAAGGCGGTATCACTATGGAAGTAGATTGTCCAACCTTCCTTCCAAGGAGTGGCTGGTGGGTTTGAACCACCAGCCTTCTGGTTAGCAGTCAAATGCCTTTAGGCACTACGCCACCAGAGCTCCTGTCCTAAATAAAGATTACAGCCAAGAAAAACTGATGAGGTAGTTCTGCTCTGTCATAGGGGGTTGCTTTAAGACTAAATTGACTCCATGCACCCAACAATAGTAAAAGAGGTTATCCAAAATGGAGGGTAGTGGCAGGGAACTCTGGAGGCCTCTAGAGACAGAATACCTGGCTGTGGTAGGTGTAACTACCTACCTAAATAGGTATAACTATCTGCTAAATATTTCCTAAGTAAATAATTGCATAGAGTTCCTCAATCAGCACTATTGACTATTTTAAAAATTTTGTCATGGTGACACAAATATATAACAAACAATTTGCCATCTGAACCTTTTTAACAGTACAATCCAAGTGACATTAATTATATTCACCATGTCGTGCAACCATCACTATCTGTTTCTTTTACCCCAGACAGAAACTAAGTACCCCTTAAACAAAACTCCTGTCATTCTCCCTTCTACCCAGCCCCTGGTAGCCACTAATCTACTTTTGTCTCTACATTTGTCTGTTCTGGATATTTCAGGTCAGTGGGAATATGCAATATTTATCCTTTTGTGTCTGGCATTTCAGTCAGTATAATATTTTCGAGGTTTATCCATGCCATAACATATATCAGAACTTTGTTTCTGTTTATAGCTGAATAATACTCCATTGTTAGGAGCTCTGCTAGCACTTGACTGCTAACCAGAAGGCTGGCGGTTCAAACCCACCAGCCACTCCTTGGAAGAAAGGTTGAGCAATCTACTTCCGTAGTGATAATGCCTTGGAAACCCAAGGAACGGTCGCTATGAGACGCGTCCAACTCGACAGCACATAACAACAACAACAATATTCCATTGTATGTATATACCACATTTTGTTTATCTGTTTATCTGTTGATGGTACTTGGGTTGTTTCCACCTTTTGGCTATTGTGAATAACGCCAAAATGAAATTTGGTACAACTATTGCCATTCTGTGTTGGATAATTATTTATTTTGGGGGGCTGTCCCATACATTGTAGGATGTTTAGCAGCATCCCTGGCCTCTACCCACTAGATGCCAGTCACACCCTTCCTTCCTCAATTATAACTACCCAAAATGTCTTCAGTCGTTACCAAATGTCCTCTGGGAGCAAAATCACCCCTGCTGAGAACCATTGACCTAGTATATAGTATGCCCACATCGTAGGGGACAAGGTGGGAAAGTACTTAAAGTTGTGAATATCTAGTGTGATCCTCAAGCAAGTTTTGCTTCCCTAAACCTCCTCTATAAAATAGGAATCATAATAATGCTAACTTGATAAGATTGTTTAAGGATTAAATAAAATTATGCATCTGAAAGCAATTTGCACAGTGCCTGACACATGGTTAGCGCAACATGTGATTAGGTATTGCTTTCAGAAAAAGGTGAATTTTTACATGTTAAAACATCATTTTTTGTGAATCTCTGAATCTCAGAGTAGCTGGTAAAAATCATGGCTGTATGAATAATTAGTATTGTTAGGCCATTTCCCCTTTCATAGAGAAATTATACTAACAGACCTTTGTCCCTAAAGTAATTATTAATGATTCATCTCCAGTTTGCAATAAAGGAGTGATCTTGATCCATAATACTGTTAGCTGACACTGACTGAGCACCTACTGTGTGCTAGGCACCATTCTAACCAAAGATGGTAGAATCACAATCTCTATGTTACACGAGGAAACTAAGACAGAGTTAAGTAACTGCCCCAGGAAACACATCCATGGTGGCAGAACTGGGATGCAAAGCCTCACAGCCTCACTCCACTGCCCATGCTCCTAGGTACTGAACACTACTGCCTTCCTAAGGACAAAATGGGCAATAAAATTTATAAATGAGGTCAGAGAAACATTTAAAATTCAAAATGTGCTGAAGTTTGAAAAAGTGAGTGGATTGGGACAAGTGCAAAGTAATTTACAGAAGGAAGAAAAATTATACAGATGCACAATATCATATACTGGCAATATAGGAAAAGAAATCAAACTCTCATAAGAAAGACTTGGTGTAGGGAAAATGTGCATTGTGTAGGGATGGAGGAGACTTGGTTCTAGCCCTGTTCCTGCTGCTGACTAACTAAAACCTTGGGTAAGTCATGTCACTGGTCTTATTTTCCTTCTGTGATATGAAAGCATTGGGCTAGGTCGAGGATGACATTTCTTGACATGTCTTCTTTCCTCCTACCTGCTTCTCTGATCCCTGCTTCATTACAGATATCATTATTAGGTTATGGCTGACTTTCCCACTGAGCCCATGTGGGCCTCTGAATCCTTTTCAGCACAGTGTTTCAGGAAGTCACTACTAAGGTATCAAGGTTGGCATGTAGGATGATGTTGAATTGCCATCCTGGGACTAGATGACCTTTAAGATCTTTTCCAGGTTTAACCTTCTGGAGTAGTGACCACAAGACAAATGTAACAAGAAGTAACTATGTAGTTTATCACTTTATTAACTTATTCTTTAATGGAGAGGAAACCAAAACCCAGAGAGTTCCACCACCTTGATCATAATCAGATAGCCTATGAGTGGTCAGAGGCTGGGTCTCCTATATTCTTAAACAGTCTTCTTTTTGCCACATCCACCAGCTACAGAAGGCATGTGACAATGAAAAGCAAAAGAGGAAACAGTTGCCTGAAGCAATGATGCAGCCCCATCCTTATGAATACATTCTGACTGATCTTCCTCATTCACTTTTACCTACAAATAAATCAAAGTATTTAGTTGCATATGAGTTCATTGTAAATGTTTCTTCAAAAGTGTTAATGAGCTTGTGACTGAATATTGACCAAAAAATTCACCAATGCCTTTATTAAATATAGGTCAACTGCCTACTTACTGTATGGGACTGTTCTTAACAGGCATTCTGAGAGATCCAAAAATTAATCAATGGCTGCCTACCCTCACTACTTTTACAGCTTCATATATTGAGCAGATCAGATATGTACATAAATAGCTACAATGCAAGCCAAAAATGGAAATTTGTCCTGAAAGTTATCAAAAATGTGTTGAGAGAAGGGAGAAATTATCTTGGGAGTTAGGTGCAGAGTTACTTCCTGTGTTTTTTTTTTTTTTTTTTTTTTTTACATTTTAAACTTTTGATCAAAATTTGCTATTATTACATTGAAGTAATCCTTGTGAAAGTTGCAACATTGTTAGATTTCCTAGTTGAGCTTCATTTAAGTACATCCTATCAGGAAAACTAAGGGGTCACAGCTTATTCTAACTTTAATCAGTCCATTTTCATCAGATGTTTAAAATTTCTGGAATGTTCACCTTTAATGACAAGAGACTAGCTTTCTCTCCACCATTTGACAGAAATAGTTTTTTACCATGTTGTGCTCTGCAAGCATGTTGTTATATGCAGTTGAGTTTGTTCCAACACATAGTGAACTCGTGTACAACAGAGTAAAACACTGCCCACTCCTGCACCATCCTCAAAATTGTTGTAATGCTTCAACCCATCGTCATAATCATCTCAATGAGGGTCTTCCCTTTTTCACTAACTCTCTACAAAAAAAAAAAAAAAACTCACTACCGTTGAGTAGGATCCCATTCATAGCGACACCTCCGTGAGTTTCTGAGGTGGTATCACTATGGAAGTAGATTGCCCAACCTTCCTTCCAAGGAAGGGCTGGTGGATTTGAACTACCAGCCTTCTGGTTATCAGTCAAATGCCTTAGGTGCTGCGCCACCAGAGCTCCAAGTATAATATATTTCTCCAGGGACTAGCCCCTTCTGACAACATGACCAAAGTATGTAAGACAAAATCTGGCCATTCTTATTTCTAAGGAGCATTCCAGCTTTAGTTCCTCCCAGACAGATTTGTTAATTCTTCTAGCAGTCCATGGTGCATTCAATATTCTTGCCAACATCACAACTCAGCTCAATGAACTGGCAAAAAAAAAAGCAACAATTGCTGTGGAGTCGGATCCGACCCATAGCGACCCCTCCTTGGGTTTCCAAGGCAGTATCACTACAGAAGTAGATTGCCCAACCTTCCTTCTGGGGAATGGCTGGTGTGTTTGAACCACCAGCCTTCTAGTTAGCAGTCAAGTGTCCTAGGTACTATGCTACCAGAGCTCCTCAATGAGCATAGGTGCCTTTTAAAAAGGAGTTTAACTAGGGTATAGGGACACAAATGTCATATATATCCACTATGAAACAATATTTCCTTCAAGACTGAGCAGAAGTCAGACTTGAACATTCCCTTATCCTTTAGATGCTACCACTATAGCACGTGGACATCCTATATTATTGTTTGCTGTAAGAAACGCAATGCAACGCACTGCCATCGAGTCAGATCTGACTCCTAGTGAACCTTCCTTGGGTTTCTGAGGCGGTATCATTACAGAAGTAGATTGCCCAGCCTTCCTTCTGAGGAGTGTATTTAGTATAATAATAACAGCCACATCCTTTTAACATTTTTGTGCCAGACACTGCCGAACTGAACTACCAAGATTACTGCTACTCCTGCCCCCAACAGGAAGCTGTCTGTTAAATCAGAAAGATTTGCCAGAACTGCCAGACCACACACTTCTTCTGCCACAAGCCACATCAGTACAACATGTGTCTCAACACCTGCATCTCTCTCTTATTTCCTCATTTCCAAATTCGTGTCTTGCATGAGTGCCTCTGATTAGCACTATCTAAATCACATCTGTAAACCTAGCTGCAAAGGAGGCTGTTGTTAGATACCATTGAGTCAGCTCTGACTCATAGTGACCAACAGAATGAAACACTGCCCGGTCCTGCACCAGCCTCACAATCCTTGCTATACTTAACAGTTTTCTAGTAATGTATCAACAGTGTTTCACTGTTATTCATAGGGAGCTTCACTAAAACCTGTCCACCATAGGTGACCCTGCTTATATTGGACATACTGGTGGAATAGCCTACAGCCTCATAGCAACACACAAGCCACCACAGTAGGACAAACTGACAGACTAGTTGTGGGCAAAGGAGGCCAGGGGAATGCAATTTTAAGCTTTCCAGCTTCTGCAGTACAGGAAGCCTTGTCAGAAGAGATTGGTCTAGAAGTTGAGTGAGCCAAACCACAGCATCCACCCTATCTTGTCTTCTAAATCTTCAACAAATAATGTTGGTATAAAAAGGTTTTTTATGTTATATCCTCTTTACTGTATTTCAGTCTTTGCAATCTTCACATGATAACCCAGAAGGCCTAGTCCTTCACCAATTCCCATAAGATCCCATCTCTTAGTCTCTACCAGCTTACTTTGTGTGTTTTCACCACTTTATTTCTTTCTAGTGTTGTTAGGACTTGTATCATGTGGCTTTCATCAAAAGAAAGTGCCCTGATCAATGGTCCTTTTTAGTTACACACAATTCCCTATATATTCACAGCAAATTAGAATATCACACTCAGATGGAATTAGCACTTCAAAGAAGTTAACTGTAACTGTCTTGCTCTGGTTCTTATACAAACTGTTAAAATAATGAACCGAATTACTGGAACTGAAAATAAACTTGTCTGTGAGAGTATGTACATAGATTCAAGCATATCAATAACTACAGTCCATTTTGTTCCTCCACTTACTGGGACTAAGAAATGGAGGACAAAAAGGCACGAAAGTCTGATTCTGAAAGAATGAGGGTCCAGTGTTTGCTTTATTTCATTATTTTTTACAAAAACAACTTTATAACAAAAATTACAGACATTAAAGAAAGGGAATAAAATTGTCTGCAATTCTGTCTACAAAGAGAAAAACATGTTTTCATTATTCAATATTTCCTTGTAGTATTTTTCATGTAGTTGTAATTTTAGGGTGAATGTAAACTTAAACTATATTTTTTTATTTGGTATTACATGTTTTCCAAATTGCTGCTTTATAATTACCAGCAAATATTATGAATTCATGAAAATTTATGAAGACTCTGGAAAACCCTCAAAAACATGTATGATACCAATTAAATTTATACCATTATAGAAACTACCATTCTTCTGTCAGTTTGTTGTACTATGGTGGCTTGCATGTTGCTGTGAGCCTGGGGGATTATTATTAAAGTTGAAACCAATTTTTTTGCCACCATATTTCAAATACCAGCAGGGTCACCCATGGTGAACAAGTTTTAGTGGAGCTTCCAGACTAAGACAGACTTGGAAGAAGGAAGGAGCCATCTATTTCTCAAAGAATCGGGCAGTAAAACCGTATGAATAGCAGTAAAACACTCTCTGATATATTACTGGAAAACTTTATGAATAGCCCTGAAACACTGTCTAATATAGTGCCAGAAGATGAGCCCCTCAGGTTGGAACGTGCTCAAAATATGACTGGAAGAGCTGCCTCCTCAAAGTAGGGTCGACCTTAATGATGTGGATGGAGTAAAGCTTCCAGGACCTCCATTTGCTGATACGGCATGACTCAAAATGAGAAGAAATGGCTGCAAACATCTACTAATAATTGGAACATGGAATGTATGAAGTATGAACCTAGGAAAATTGGAAGTTGTCAAAAATGAAATGGAATGCATAAAGATCTATATTATCCTGGGCATTAGTGCACTGAAATGGACTAGTTTTGGCCATTTTGAGTCAGATTTACTGTGATCAGAATTACCATATGATCTACTATGCCAGGAATGACAAATGGCATGGCATTCATTGTCACAAAGAATGTTTCAAGATCTATCCTGAAGTACAATGCTGCCAGTGATAGGATAATATCCATATGTCTACAAGGAAGACCAGTTAATACTACTGTTAATCAAATTTATGCACCAACTACCAAAGCCAAAGATGAGGAAATTGAAGATTTTTACCAACTTCTGTAGTCTGAAATTGATCAAACATGCAATCAAGATGTGCCGATTATTACTGGTGATTAGAATACAAAAGTTGGAAACAAAGAAGAATCACCTGTAGTTGGAAAATATGGCCTTGGTTATAGAAATGACACAAGAGATCTCATAATAGAATTTGCCAAGACCAATGACTTCTTCAGGAGCTCTGGTAGCATAGTGGCTAAAGCACTTGACTGCTAACCAGAAGGCTGGCAGTTCAAACCCACCAGCCACTCCTCGGAAGGAAGGTTGGGCAATGCTACTTCCATAGTGATGCTGCCTCAGAAACCCAAGGAGGGGTCACTATGAGTCAGGGCCGACTCGACGGCACATAACAACAACAACAACAATGACTTCTTCATTACAAATACCATTTTTCAACAACATAAACAGTGGCTGTACACATGGACTTCACCAGATGGAGTACACAGGAATCTGATCGACTACATCTTTGGAAAAAGGTGATGGAAAAGCTTAGTATCTTCGGCTAAGTTGAGGCCAGGAGCTGACTGTGAAACAGACTATCAGTTGCTCATATGTAAGTTCAAGTTGAAGCTGAAGACAATTAAAGCAAGTCCACGAGACCCAAAATATGGCCTTGATTATATCCCTTCTAGGAGCTCTGGTGGTATAGTGCCTGAGGCATTTGACTGCTAAGCAGAAGGCTGGTGGTTCAAATTCACCAACCACTCCTTGGAAGGAAGGTTGGGCAATCTACTTCTGTAGTGATGCCACCTCAGAAACCCAAGGAGGGGTCACTATGAGTTGGATCTGACTCCACAGAGGTGGATTTGGTTTGGATTTTATATCCTTCCTGAATTTAGAGACCATCTAAATAATAGATTTGACACATTAAACACCAATGACTGGAAACTAGACGAGTTGGGGGATGACATCAAGAATATCATCCATGAAGAAAGCAAAGGGTCATTAAGAAGATACAAGTGAAGAAGGGACTCTGAAACTTGTCCTTGAGCAGAGAGTAGCAAAAGCAAATGGAAGAAATGACAAGATAAAAGAACAGAACAGAAGATTTCAAAGAGCAGCTGAGAAAGACAAAGTCAATTATTATAATGAAATGTGTGAAGACCTGGAGTTGGAAAAGTGAAAGGGAAAAACATGCTTAGCATTTCTGAAGCTGAAAGAACTGAAGAAAAAATTCAAGCCTTGTGTTGTAATATTGAGAGATTCTATGGGCAAAATATTGACTGATGCAGGAAACATAAAAAGAAGATAGAAGCACAGCACTATTTACAATAGCCAAAAGATGGAAACAACCTAGGTGCCCATCAACAGAAGAATGGGTAACCAAACTATGGTACATACACACAATGGAATACTATGCAACTCTAAAGAATAATGTAGAATCGGCAAAACACTGCATAACATGGATGAACTTGGAGGACATTAATGCTGAGTGAAATAAGTCAATCACAGGACAAATATTGTATTAGTCCATTATTGTAAAAAGTTAAGGAAAAGTTTATACATGGAAGGAAATTTCCTTTGTGGGTTACTAGGGGTAGGAGGGGAGGAAACACTGTAAGATAGGTAGAGACAAGTATTGATTTGGGTGAAGAGAAGGGCAATATACCAAATGTGAGTAATCAACACGGTGGCATTGAGGAAGAGGAAGATATAGAAAGGTGCATAGGAGGTACAGACAACAAAGATGATCCCTTTTGCACATACAGTACTGCATTTTCAGTGAAAGCAAACACTGATATATAGAAGGATAAATTGGTGGACAGGCTGAACTATTAAGTATGTTCATGCAGTGGGGGAGTGTGCCCAAGACCATATATAGGGTTGGCAGACAATGTTTCTACAAGTGTATTTGTATCTTTAAGAATTCCCAGGTATGGAGGGAGTTCCGGCAAGATGGCGGACTAGGCAGAAGGACTGCACAGACCCTCTTCAACAAAGA
>NW_006921595.1:10527808-10529065 GCF_000298275.1 Orycteropus afer afer | reverse complement strand
ACAACAACAATCTAAACATTATCTCTTCCATCAGTGTGCTTCCAAGCTTCCAGCTGGGGGGTGTAGGACTCTGTTCACCATTCAGTTGCGTGAGTTACTGGCACTCTCATAGCCTCCTTCCAAAGTTCTGATTTGAATTATCCAGATCCTCTGGCAATAACTTGCTTAAGTGGATAAAGCTGAGGTGTGAAAAAAGTAATAGCCAGGAGCCAAGAATGTGATAGAAATGATGCCCTAATATCTCCAGAGGGATGTGATGCATTGCGATCAGTGCATAATAGACTTACTGGATGTAAATGGACAAATAATCTAATGTCACTCTTCCAGGAACAAAAACCTGACTCTAGCTTTCCAGAAACACAGAGCATTTAGAAAGCCCCGAAACCACTCCCTTTACTGCTGCCAAAACATATAGCTGAAGTTCTTTAGCTGGAAGCTTCTTACTCATAGGTAGGTGAGTCAGTTAGGTGCCATCGAGTCAGTTCCAACTTACCGCAACCCTTTATGTACAACAGAAAAAAACAATGCCCAGTCCTGGACCATCTGCTGTATTTGAGCCCATTGCTGTACCACCATGCCAGTCCATCTCATCTCTTTTTTGCTGACCTTCTATTTTTCCAAGTATTGTGTCCTCTCCAGGGACTGATCACTCCTGCTAATGAAATCTCACCATCCTCCCTTCTAAGGAGTATTTCTGACTATACTTCTTCCCAGACAGATTTCTTTGTTTTTCTGGCAATACATGGTATATTCAATATTCTTCACCAATGCTGTAATTCAAATACATCAGTTCTTCTTTGGTCTTCCTTATTCCTTGTCCAGCTTTTGCATGTATATGAGGCATTTGAAAATATCACGGCTTGGGTCAGGTGCACCTTAGTCCTCAGATTGACTTCTTTGCTTTAAAAAAGTCTTTTGCAGCAGATTTGCCCACTGTAATAAATCATTTGATTTCTTGATTGTTGCTTCCATGGACTTTGACTATGGATCCAAGTAAAATGAAATCCTTGACAACGCCAGTACAAAAATGTTAATTTAAACATAAGATTGTGACTCTAACTCTGAACAAACCAACAAATTTCCCTGGATTAGGAGTCCATATTTACAGTCAATAATATCCTCAGCTGTAAGTGGTAATGATCCCTTAGACATCTTTACTTCTGACCTACTGGATACAAATTTGGGGGTTTCTACTACCCCCTCAGGAGCTCTGGTAGCATAGTGGCTAAGGCACTTGACTGCTAACCAGAAGGCTGG
>NW_006921595.1:10510328-10527055 GCF_000298275.1 Orycteropus afer afer | reverse complement strand
CTCTCTCTCTCTCTCTCTATATATATATATATATATAAGCTTTGCTGGTTTTTGTTTCTCTAGAGAACCCAGTCTAACACAGTCTCCATTATAAAGCTTCCAAGTCCTAACAGTTGTATTACCTCCCATGCAATGATATCTATCACCAACCAGGAAGCACATTCAAGCTTCAAAGTCTAGAATTTTTATTGAGGTTTCACCATGTAGGCATAATTGATTGACTCATTGCCTACATGGTTAAACTCAACCTCCAGCCCCTCTGTCCTCCCCAAAGTGGGGCTGATATTACATAGTGGTTCTTCAGGGCCACACTTTGGGTCCTCTTGTTAGCATAAGCTATTAGGGATAGTCTGTAGTCTTCCATGAATATCAAAGATATTCCAATAATTTACTCGGGAATTGGAAATTCTGAGGCCTTAGAGGTTATCATCTCAAGGAGCTCTGGTGGTGTAGTGGTTAAGGCATTTGGCTGCTAACCAGAAGGTTGGTGGTATGAACCCAGCAGTTGCTCCATGGAAGAAAGATGAGGTAGTCTGCTTCCATAAAGATTTATAGCCTTGGAAACCTGGTAGGAGTCTCTGTAAGTTGGAATCAACTCAATGGCAGTGAGTTTGGTTTGGTTTGAGTGGGAGGAAGGTGAGGAAGAAAGAAGAAAGGGCACTGTGTGATTCTTAGCAATAACCTTTCCATCCTTCAGTAACTTAGTACAGTAAGTCACTGGGTTAAGAATGTCTGATTTATCACAGTAACACTAAGGAAAAGGAAGACACAGAATGGTGCACAAGAGGTACAGACAGCACAATAAAACCTTTTACATATAAAATACTGTGTTCTCAGTGATAACAGACACTAATCTATGGGTAAATAGATGAGTAGACAGGCTGAATGATTAGGTATGTCTAAGCAAAAGGGAATATACCCATGACCATATATAAGGTTTGCAGATGGATATCATTATGTATGTATTTGTTTGTGCTGTAAGAATGTCCATATAACTAGAACTAACAGGGGGCAAAGTTATGGTAACTTCTTAGGTACAGTCAACCACCATGATGGAATGAGTTGTTGGACCTGTGGATTCATGACCATGGTCCAGGGGCCATCAAGCTCAATTGGCATAACATACTACACAGAAACAATGTTCTACATCCTACTTTGGTGATTAGTGACTAGGGTCTTAAAAGCTTGCAAGATACAACAATGGGTCTTTCCTTGTCTAGAGCAAAGAAGAATGAAGAAAAAAAAGGCCAAGGGACTAGTGGACCATACAAACCTCAGCCTTTATGACCATGAGACCAGAACTAGATGGTATCCAGCTACTACCATCAACCACTCAGAAAAGGATCAGTGCAGGAGTGCAGGAGATCCTGGGTAGAGTGGGAGAAAAATGTGGAACAAAATTCAAAATCATAAAAGACCAGGTTTACTGGTCTGATAGAGCCTGGTGAGACCCTCAAGAATTTGGCCCCTAATTACCCTTCAGGCCTGGATTTGAACTCACTCCCATGGCTTCCAGCCAAACAGTAGATAGGCATATACATCAGGTAGTTATATTCCTTAGAACAATCAACCATGGGAGAACAGAAGGTCAGTATTTGCACAGGGAGATAGCTCAGGGAACAGGAATGCCTAGAAAAGGATGCAGGGAAGAGGTAACCACAGGGAGGAAGTGGGAAGAGAGCTGTCACATTGTGGGGAATTGCAGTCAATGTCACGAAACAAAATGTGCATGAACTGCTGTGTGGAAAATGACTTTGCTCTGCAAACTTTCACTCAAATCAGAATAAAAATTAAAAATAAAAATGTCTGACTTATGGACAACTCCACAATTGTGTGTGCCTTTTCCTTAAAATCTCTCCCCCTCCCCCCCCCCCTCTCTATATATATGTATATTTCACTGGTTTTGCTCCTCTAGAAAACCTAGCCTAAGACAAGGGTCTATAAGTCATACCTTCCACTTACTGCACATCCTCATTTACAGCATAGATTGTCAAATACCTTTTAGAGTGTTTTTACACAACAACCCCATGGGGCAGGCAGGACAGTTTGTTATTGTTGTGTGCTATCTTGGTGATGCCAACACTTAGTGACCCTACGGGAAAGACTGGCACTGAACCACAAGGTTCCTTAAGCTATAATCTTTAAGGAAGCAGATCACTGGGTCTTTATGCCTGTGGAGTGGCAAGTGGGTTTGAACTGTCAAGCTTTTGGTCAGCAGCTGAGTGTGTAATCATTGCACCACAAGGGCTCTTAATCCCAGTTTTCAGAGGATGTCAGTTAGGATGCTTTTGGCTGCCAGTAATAGGAAACTCACCATAAACAATAAGGAGCGTTTATTAACTTGTATAACATGGCTTCCTAAGATGAGGAGGTTCCAGAGTTAATGATTTGTTCATTTATTCAACAGATATTTATGGAGCATATTTATTGAGGATATACCATGTGCCAGGCACTATTCTGAATGTTGGAAGTAAAACAGTGAACAAAACAGACATAAATCCCCAAGCTAATGGAGCTTTCATTCTAATTAGCAATGTGTTAGTTTCCTATGGCTGCTATAAAGTTACCACAAATTGGTGATTTCAAACAACAGAAATTTATTCTCTCACAGTTCTGGAAGCATACTAAAAAATTATTCATTGTTAATCTGAAATTCAAATGTAACTGAAAATTCTGTACCTTATTTGGCAACCCTATCTGCCAAGATAGTTTCTTCACCCCACACCCCAAAAGCTCACCCACAGCACTCAGGGAGAAAAGACTTGGACATCCACTCCCCCAAAGACCACAGCCTAGAAAACCCCATAGGCCAGTTCCACTCTATCAGATGGGGTTACCATGAGTCAGAATTGACTCAAGGGTATACAAAATCAGAGACTCTGGCTATTTCTTACTTGTCTATTATTTGTTGAAATGAACTGAGGCATAGCAGTACTAACCACTTTTGCTACACCAATTATTTTATTTGTTTGTTAATTTGTTTTCTACCCTCTAATTAGTGGTTTAGTAGCTCTGTTGGTGCTGTGGTTAAAACATTGGGGTACCAAGCAAAAGTTGGTGATTCAAACTCACCAGCTGCTGCAAGGAAGAACGCTGTGGTAGTGTGCTTCCTTAAAGAATTACAGCCTTGGAAACCCTGTGGAGGTCATTGAGTCACAATTTGTTTCATGGCAGTAGGTTAGTTGGTAGTTTATCTTCCTTTTCCCTCCCGCCCCTGGGAACCATCAAGGAATATTTCTTTTCATATGAAACCTTTTTCTTGACATTTTATAATAGTGGTCTCATGCAATATTTACTTTTTTTTAGTAATTGACTAATTTCACTCAGCATAATGCTCTCTAGGTTCATCCATGTTATGAGATATTTTGCAGATACCTCTTGTTCTTAATGTTACATAGTATTCCATAGTGTGTTGATGGATTCCTCCACTGAGGTTATTTAGGTTATTTCCATCTTTCTGCTGTGGTGAATAGTGCTATGATGAACATGGGTGTACATATATCTGTTTGTATCATGGCTCTTATTTCTCTAGTATATATATCTAGTAGTGGAATTACTAGATTATATGGTATTTCTTTTTCTAGCTTTTTAAGAAAGCACCAGACCATTTTCCACAGTGGTTATAGCATTTTACAGTTCCACCAGCTGGGTATGAGGGTTCCACTTTCTCCAAACCGTCACCATCATTTGTTGTTTTATGTTTTTTGGAACTTTACTATTAATGCTGGGGTGAGATGATATCTCATTATTGTTTTGATCTGCATTTTTTTTTTTTTTAATGGCTAATGATACAGCATTTCTTCATGTATTTGTTGGCCATGTGAATGTCTTCTTTGGTGAAGTGTCTGTTCATGTCTTCTGCCTACTTTCTAATTGGGTTATTTGTCTTTTTGTTGTTTAGGTGTTGACAATTTCTATAAATTTAGAAGATTAGCCCCTTGTCCGATATGTGGTGGCCAAATTTTTACTTGAGTATGGGTCCTCTTTTTACTTTCAGTGAAATCTTTTGATGTGCGTGTGTCTAATTTTTAGGCAGTCCCAATTATCTATTTTGTCTTTTGCTGTTTGTGTTTTTGGTTATGTTTCATAGTGTATTTATGCCATGAATTAGAGCGCTTAAGGAGTTCTGGTGCCGTAGTGCCTAAGGCATTTGACTGCTAACCAGAATGCTGGAGGTTCAAACCCATGAGCCACTCCTCAGAAGGAAGGCTGGGCAATCTACTTCCATGGTGATACCACCTCGGAAACCCAAGGAGGGGTCCCTGTGAGTTGGATCCGGCTCGACAGCAGTGAGTTTGGTTTTGGATTTAAGTTTGTACCTATTTTTTCTTTGATGGTCTTTATGGTTTAGGTTTTATGTTCAGATCTTTGATCCAACTTGAGTTCGTTTTTGTATATTGTGTGAAATATGGGTCCGGTATCATTTTTCTGCAGATGGGTATCCAGTTTTGCCAACACTATTTATTAAAGAGGCTATCTCTTCCCCGTTTATGAGTTTCAACCCTTTGTCAAAGATCAATTGTCCATAGGTGGGTGGATTTATTTCTGGGTTCTCAATTCTGTTACATTGATTTAGACTGTTTTAATTACCATGGCTGTGCGCTAGGTTTTGAGATCAGAGAGTGTAAGGCTTCCTACTGTGTTGCAAGGTATTTTGTTAAGACCTAAGATCTTAACAGTCGGGTAGAGGCAGTATGTGCTAGTGGAAAAAATCACCAGATGAGAAATGGAAAGCCTAGTGTAGCTAAATGCTACACTAATTCGTTGTGGAGTCTTGGGCAAGTTGCAAAGGTCTCTCATGTTTTCAGTCTTCATCATTGTGTTTTGTTGTTTTTTTTTTTTAATTTTTATTGTGATCTGGGTGAAAGTTTATAGAGCAAATTCATTTTCCATAAAGCATTCACACACACTTTGTCTCACACATTGACTGCAATGTCCCACAATGCAACAACTCTCTTCCCACTTCCCATAGTCACCTCTTCCCTGTGTCCTTTCCTCCCATGAACTCCTGACCCCCAGACATCTCCTTGCGCATACACAGCCCTTCTATTCTCCCATGATTGATCTCTCCAAGGAGTGTATCTACCTAATGCAAATATTCAGCTCATATGCCCATTTTTTGTTTGGCTGGAAGTCACAGAAGTGGGTTTAATTCCAGTTCTGAAGGACAGCTAGGAGCCATAGTCTCAGGGGTTCTACCAGGCTCTAACAGAGCAGCAAACCTGGTCTCTCTCTCTCTTTTTTTTTTTTTTTTTTTAAATGATTTTGAGTTTTGTTCCACATTGTTCTTCCATTCTATGCAGCATCACCTACATAGATCCCCCTCCCAGTGGTTGACAGTGGTAGCTGGGCACCATCTAGTTCTTCTGGTCTCATAGTCATATAGGCTGAGGATCACATGGTGTACCAGTCCTTTGGACTAATCGTTTCCATACGTCTTTGGTTTTCTTCATTATTTTTTGCTCCGGACAAGGAGAGACCCATCATTACATCTAGATGACTGCTTGCAAGCTTTTAAGATCCCAGTTGCTACTCGCCAAAGACATGGAACAATGTTTTTGTGTAGTATGTTATGCCAACTGAGCTTGATGTCCCCTGCGACCATGGTCTTGAGCCCACAGGTCCAACTACTCACTCTTTCTGGGTAGCTGGCTGTGGCCAAGAAATGACTACAACCTTGTCCCTTGTCAGCTCTACTGTATACCTGGAAATTCTTACAGAACATACAAATACACTTGTAGAAACATTGTCTGCCAACCCTATATATTGTCATGGGCACACTCCCCCCTGCAGAGACATACCTAATAGTTCAGCCTGTCCACACCTGTCTATCCACCCATACATCAATGTTTACCATCACTGACAATGCAGTACTGTATGTAGAAAAGGGTTCATCTTTGTTGTGTGTACCTCCCATGCACCTCTCTATGTCTTCCTCTTCCTCAATGCCACCATGTTGATCATTCATATTTGACACATTGCCCTTCCCTTCATCCAAATCAATAGTTGTCTCTACCTCTCTAGCAGTGTTCCCTCCCCTCCCTTCCCACCCCTGGTAACCAACAAAGAAAATTTCCTTCCATATATAAACCTTTCCTTGACTTTTAGCAATAATGGACTAATACAATATTTGTCCTTCTGTGATTGACTTATTTCACTCAGCACAATGTCCTCCAAGTTCATTCACATTATGCCGTGTTTTGCAGATTCTATGTTATTCTTTAGGGTTCAACAGTATCCCATTGTGTGTATGTACCATAGTTTGGTTATCCATTCTTCTATTGATGGGCACACAGGTTGTTTCCATCTTTTGGCTATTGTTAATAGTGCTGAGATGAACGTGGGTGTGCATATATCTGTTCTTGTCCTGGCTCTCACTTCTTTAGGATATATACCTAGTAATGGAATTGCTGGGTCAAATGGTCATTGTGTATTCTTTATGAACAAGGAATTATTTTACGTAACTTGGTATAATGACTAAAATCAGGAAATGACAATGTTAAACAATGAATAACTTGTTAGTATTAGA
This sequence comes from Orycteropus afer afer, assembly GCF_000298275.1. Classification (NCBI taxonomy): domain Eukaryota; kingdom Metazoa; phylum Chordata; class Mammalia; order Tubulidentata; family Orycteropodidae; genus Orycteropus; species Orycteropus afer. The sequence continues at coordinate 10,520,526 of NW_006921595.1, read as the reverse complement.
GACATTATTCAGATTTTTTTTAATTGTCCCAACAGTGTTTTTTGTAGCGAAAGATAATTCAAGATGTGGGATTTGGTTGTTGTTCTTTCCAAGTCTTTTTTAATTTGGAATAAATTTTGATTCTTTCTGTAACTTTTTTTTTTTTTAGTACAGGACAATTACAATATTTGTCCTTCTGTGATTGACTTATTTCACTCAGCACAATGTCCTCCAAGTTCATTCACATTATGTCGTGTTTTGCAGATTCTATGTTATTCTTTAAGCTAGCTCCTGTGTCTCTTTTTTTTTGTAAAATGTCACTCAATTTGAATTTATCTGGTATTTTCTCATGGTTACATTCACAATGATACATTTTTTGGTACGCATATCACATTAGTGATGTTGTGTCCTTCTTAATACCACACATCAGGAAGCACATGATATCCCTGTGTTCCACTGCTGGTCATGTTGACCTTGATCACTTGGTTAAGGTAATGTCTGCCATATTTCTCTATTGCAAAGTTACTATTCTACCCTTCAAAATTAATAAATACCTTGTGGGGAGATATTTGGAGACAATGTAAATATCCTATTACTATTCAAACTTTAAACCACTGGTTTTAGTCTATTTAAAATTTTATCAGAATCAGTTATCATTATGATAGTAGCCAAATAATGATATTTTAATTCCATAATTCCTTCTACATGTATTAGTTGGATTTTTACTATGAGGAAAAGCTTTTCTTTCTTCCTCATGGGTGTATAAATGTATGTATGTATGTTTGTATCGATAACAGCATGGACTTGTAGACTCATACTTTATTCAATTGGTTATGTTTACTTCTTTAACAGTATTATTTATTTTGGTGCTCAAATTGTACTTGATTTGGTTCCTTCAAGCTAGCTCCTGTGTCTCTTTTGTATGTCCCCATGATTTCTTTGCTTTCTGGTACAACAAGATGTTCCAAACTCATTTTGTTACTTTTTGCACTGGTCTTTAAATCAGGCATTTCTCAAAGAAATTCTTTCAGTGGAGAATGGCATTTAGGAATCAAGATCTGGGCAAAAAGCACCACTTTTAGACAAGTTTGTTAAATAAGCAAACAGTCTTTATTTGTGTTCTACCAATTCAACCTATCTTGGTTATTAAAGTTGACCCCATGTCTTAGTTATCTGGTGCTGCCATAACAAAAATACCACAATGGGTGGCTTTAATTATAGAAATTTATTTCCTCACAGTTCTGGAGGCTAAAGATCCAATTCAGGGTCCCGGCTGTGTTTATTCTCTTGTGGGTCTCTCTCCTAGTTTCTGATGTCTGCCAGCAATCCTTGACATGCCTTTGCTTGTAGCTGGGTTCTTAGTGGCATCTGCCTTTGCCCTCTTGTGTGTGTGTGTCTCTGTCTATTCTGCTCTTTTTATAAAACACCATCCAGAAGTGGTTAGGTTTAGGAACCACCCTACTCTAGACTTTATCAACAGGCTCTCACACTCTCTAGACTCTGATTGAGCTCATCAAATGGAAGCATCTGCAGAAGGTGGGAGGGGGAAGTGAGTGAGCACAGGTTCCTTGTTCCTCCAGCTCCCCGCTTGCACAGCTACATCAGGCTCTATAAAGGTTACCACTCATGTTAAGAAGGCCTCTCAACTTGACTTGCTCCTTCTAAGTTCTGGAAACTAATCTCATCCCTCTTCTAGTCAGGTCTGTGGGTGGAAAGGGCCCTGAGGCACTGCATTATCCCTCTGGTTTCTTGAAACTTTGCCCATGGCTTTGCAAATAGTCCTTTTATTAAATTTTGTTATTAAACTCTTTCAAATTACCCATTTTGAGTGGGCTATTGTTTTCCTACCAGGACTCTCCCATTTCTGCCATTATTCCTATTTTGAAGATAACAAAACTGAGATTTAGAAAAAGCCCATAGTTACTGAGGAAGAAGCAAAGATAGGCTTTACATACAGGGTTATCAGATCCAAAATTCCATACTTTGTCCTGTTGTCTTTATACATCATACTGTGTCCTGGGAGAAAGTGAGTGTGTCAAGTTGGGTAGGCAGTCAAGAATAAGGAGCACAGAAACCCAAGAAGGCAAGTTGCAGTGGAAGGTCAAAGACGAGGCAGGCCTATGAAACAGGAGGTAGAACACAGCCTTGATGGAAGGAAGCCCAGTTAGCCAGCTCCAAAAGTGGGACTAGGAATTGAGATAAACAGGTAAGTGACAAACACAGGATGAGGGGCTGCAGTCCCCCAGCCACACCAGTGGCAACAGAACTTGAACACTGTTGTTGTTGTTGTCTTTGTTAGGTGCCATAGAGTCAATTTTCGACTCCTAGCAACAAACCCCATGGGACAGAGTTGAACTGCCCCATAGGAATTTTTCCTGGCTATAATCTACTGGAACATATCTCCAAGTCTTTCTCCTCCAGAGTGGGTGGGTTCAAACTGCCAATTTTTGGTTAGGATCTGAGCACTTAAGTGTTGTATCCTAAGAGCTCCTTTTGAGCACTGATGCTGATTTATAATTCAGCAAGGACTAGGTTCATAAAAGACAGGAACGAATCCCAGATGTGGGTAGCGTCTGGGCGCTTAGCTAGAAGAGGGAAGTAAAGGTGAACCAGTGCTGACAGAGCTTGGCTTCTTTGTTGTAAAAAAGAGAACCTTACTCATGAGATTGCAAGAAGAGGGAATTTTTGTAAGGTTATTGGTGGTCTGGGAAGTATCAAGAGCCCAGAAAACAGTTCACACGCGGACTTTCTTTCTCTCTCCTTAGTGGCTCAGCTGCTCTACTTTTCCTGTGTGCTCTCTGGCCCCTCCCATGCCTCTCCCTATTGGTCGCCTGTGCTTCACCAATCAGTGTACTCGGCTAGCAGTTCTGCTGACTCAGTCATGGGGCCTCTTCAGCCCTGTTCAACATCATTACCGCTCTCAGCTTCAGCTCTGACAGCTACACTCTCTGTCTTATTTCCTTGGCGGTTCTCAGTTCAAATCTTCAAAAGAAGGGGAAACTGATGAGCTCAGGTTTTTTTTTTTTTTTTTTAATGTCAGATCACGTCATAGGTTACTGGACAGCCTTGGATTGTAACTGTGTCATCTGAGGCTGAGGAGCTGGGGTTGGGGTCAAAGCATGATTGCCTAAGAGCTCCTTCCTCAGAGCCCAGAGGCCTCTGTTGTGGTAGGACAGGTATCGGGATTGATATCTAGGATGGTCTTGAAAACAATAGCTAACTTGAGAAGAGGAGTTGTTATTTGTCTTTTTCCCCGTGTTGGCATTTGCACTGATGGTACAAAAGGACTGGTGGGGTAGAACTCTTGACATTTTAGCATGAATTCAGGCAGAAGCACCAAACTGAATTCGTGACCATTGGATTCTTCGCTGCCATGTGCTGACAGTTAAAAGAAGAAAAAAAGCTAGTTGCACTTACGAATGTCCTTGATGAAGCAGTAAAAGATACTCACTTGATTAAATCTCAAACCTTGAGTATATGTATTTTTAATGTTTTGTGTGACAAAACAGGAAAGCAATTTGGTTGCATATTGAATGAAGTACAATACAGAAAAAACACTTGTGCAACTGTGCTGAACCAACCACTTTTTTCAGGGAACATTATTTTTACTTAAAAGAACTACTGGCAGAAAACAATGGCGAACTTGTTCCCAAAAATTAATGAAATGAGTCTGTTACTTTCAAGGACAAGATCTGACAGTATTTTGTTGCCAATGATAAATAACATCTGAGATTTCAAACTAAAACTAGAATTTTGGAAAACTTGTATCTGTTACTGTGAGCTTGGTAGCGTCCCAATACTTAAAGATTTTAAAAAATAAAGTTGCTAGTTATAAGAATTAATGTGATTTGTGATATTTTCTAAAGAAATGTGTTGGCATTTTGAAGATATGTACAAACTCAGGAAACTGGTATTTTTTAAATTACTAATTCATGATGGTACAAAGTCATGCATGAGACAGAGGAAGGTTCATTGAGAGTGCAAGATAGACTAATGGATTTGAATAAAGCAGATTATACATTGCAACTAGCTTTAAAACTACCACTTTGTTCAACCATAAAAAGAACTGAAATTCTGATACATGCATTATGCCTGAAAATATTATGCTGAGTGAAAAAGTTAGATACTAAAGAACAAATATTATATGATCCCACTTATATGAAATATCTAGAAGTGCTGGTGGTGTAGTGGTTAAAGCATTTAGCTGCTAACCAAAAGGTCAGTGATTCAAATCTACCAGCCACTCTGCGGAAGAAAGAGGAGGCAGTCTGCATTTGTAAAAATATATAGCCTTGAAAACCAATGGGAGTGGTAGCTATGAGTCCAAATCGACTCAATGGCAGTGAGTTTGGTTTTTGTTTTTGATATAGAACAGGCAAATTGTAGAAACTAAAGTTTATTTGTTGTTACCAGGGGCCAGGGGGGAGAGAAATGGGGAGTTACTGCTTGAGTAGGTGGTCTGAGTTTCTATTTGAAGTGATAAAAAAAACTTTTGGAAATGGGTAGTGGGGATGATTGCACAACACAGTGAATGTAGTTAACGTCACTGGGACATGCAACTAAAAATAGTTAAAGTGCAAATTTTTTGTTATGTATTTTTTAACCTCCCCCCCCCAATAAACCTGAGTTTTTGGTATACTATAAAAAAAGAATATGCAAGTATCTGAAAAGGCTGCTAAAATACTTCTCTCCTCAACTGCATATCTGTGTGAGGCCAGATTTATATATGTAAAGTAATATATGTTGTTGTTGTTGTTGTTATGTGCCGTCTAGTTGGACCCAACTCAAAGGGACCTCTCCTTGGGTTTCCAAGACAGTATCACTACGGAAGTAGATTGCCCTGTCTTCCTTCCGAGGAGTGGCTGGTGGGTTTGAACCGCCAGCCTTCTGGTTGGCAGTCAAGTGCCTTAGGCACTATGCTACCAGAGCTCCTAAAGTAATATAATTTACAGTAAGAAAATTGAATGCAGAAGCAGATATGAGGATCTAGTTGCCTTCCATTAAGTCAGACATTGAAGAAACTTACAAAATGTAAAGCAATAACACTCTTCTCATTAATTTTTTTTAATTTGGAAACTATAGTAATTTAACATAAAATGTTCAATACTAACATTCAATGAGTTTATTATTATTTTTATATGAATTAGAAAATATTTTTACAATATCATTTTAATACTCAGTTTTAATGTCTAATGCAGTAAATACCATATGATTTAACCTACATAAACAAAAGCTCACTGGTCTCTTCTATTTTTTAAGAATGTAAAAGAGGTCCTGAGACCAAGAGATTTGAGAACTGCTCACCTAATAAATTAAGATACAAATGGTTCTGAATACATCCCTTTACCTGGTTCTATAGCTAAGGCCTATACCTGACAAAATGACAAAAAAGGTCAGTTTATCTTCTACATGTCTTTCTCCCTCTCTTCATTTTTCATAGGCTTTCTCTATCCCCAGGGTACGAGCCTTCAAAATTTCTCAATTTCTTTAATTATGAGAAATTATTTCCAAGTAAGGTGTTAATGACTTTACACTTTCAAAAACGATTTGTATATTAAATGATGTCTGAAGAAAGACATGACTGTTTCTCCTAAAAGAATTAATTTCTGACAGTGGATGTTGAGCACTGGGGTAGTGCGTCTTCCTGAGGCCAGTCACATTGGGAAAAGAACTGTGAAACCTGTGAGAGCTGGAATTCAGTGGGACTGCCTTGTTTTTCTGGGTCTTGTAAGTTTTCTGCCTTTGACAGGGTGCTTATCACTTTTCTATCACTTCTTTTAGTGGAAAATATTGGAGTTTTCCTTCTGACAATTTTCTTCCTTACATAGGTTCTAGCTTTCACAGATTTTACTGTAGATAAATAGCTATCCCTCCTGAATTTGCTGTTTTTTTTTTTTTTTTTTTTTTTAACAAAGCACTCTTACCCAAACTGCCTGGTTGTAGAAAATCCTAGCTTTGTATCTGGCACATAATAACAAGATAATGTACTTGACAAGTGTCTGTGTGAGGCATAATGAAGACGGAATTCAGCTCATTATTGAGTTGAAGTGCTGATGCCCTTATCCCACGTCAGCTAGTGCAACCAGATCCCTGCAGGCACTTTCATGAATAACAACTTGCCAAATAATTTTTCCAGAGCAAGAAGCTTAGAATCAGCCATAATGCAAACAATTAGGGATAAATGTTTTTGTTTGCCTCCTCTTCTACCAAATATACAATATTCTTTGTATCTGTGGAGTTAATATTTGGAATAGTTATTATTTACATGCGACCCTGAAGGACCATGCAATATATCCATTTGTAATTTTGATGTGGCATGGATTGGAATCCTTTATATGTATCTGGATATCATCATTTCACTTAGTTAATGAATGAGCCTGGCCTTTCAACCAGCATCCCTAGCTCAGGCAAGCTTTGGACTTTCCAAATACTTGCATTTATATTTGTGTTAATATGCATTGTATTAAATTTGGGAATATGGAATGCACTTGGGAAATCAGCCTTTCAGATATCAAGAACTTACAATCTTGTTGTGTGCGATGCTTGATGACGACTCAAAGTGACCCTATGTAACGGAGTCGAAATGTCCCACAGGATTTTCAGGCTATGATCTTTATGGGATGCTCTGGTGGCATAGTGATTAAAGCATTTTGCTGCTAACCAAAAGGTCAGAGGTTCACCACTCCTGTGGCTTCCAGCCAAACAAAAGGCAGGCATATGAGCTGAACATTTACACTAGGTAGATAACTCCTTGGAGAAATCAATCAAGGGAGAAAAGAAGGTCTGTGTATACCCAGGGAGATGGGGGGGGGGCAGTGTGCAGGAGTGCGTGGGAAAGAAGGACACAGGGAAGAGGAAACTATGGGGAAGAAGTGGGAGGGTAGCTGTTGCATTGTGGGAAATTGCACTCATGAGACAAAGTGTGTATGAGCTGCTTTATGGAAAGTGAATTTACTCTTTAAATTTCACCCAAATCACAATAAAAATAAAAAAAAAAAAGTCAGAGGTTCAAACCAACCAGCTCTTCTGCAGAGAAAGATGAGGCAGTCTCTTTCAGTAAAGATTTACAGCCTTGGAAACCCTATGGGGCAGTTCTACTTTATCCTAAAGGGCTGCTATGAGTAGGAATCACTCAATGGCTGTAGGTTTGGATTTAATCTTCATGAGAGCAAGTTTTTTTTCTACCACAGAGCTGTTGGGTGGATTCAAACAGTGAACTTTTCAGTAAGTAACTGAGTGCCTAACCGTTGCTCCACCAGGGCACCTGACAATAGCAGCAAATGAATCTGCGTGGAGGAGGGGAGCAGACAGGTGCTACTTAAAAACAAGAGATAATTTTATAAGTTCCACCTCAGAAGACAGGTTTAGCGAACTGCTTCCAAAAGTTACAGCCTTGAAAATCCTATGGAGCAGTTCTACTCTGCACACATGAGGTCACTATGAGTCTGAATCAATTATGTGGGAACTAATGCCTAAGGCATTTGACTGCTAACCAGAAGGTTGAAAGTTCAAACCCATCAGCCATTCCACAGAAGGAAGACTGGCATTCTAGTTCTATAAAGATTTAGTGCCTTGGAAACCCAAAGTGGGTCCCTATGAGTCAGATTCTACTTAATGGCAGTGAACTTGGTTTTTTGGTAAACAACCACACATAAAGTTTAGTATATTTGAGAATAACTGCAATAAATATCTATATGATTTATATGAAGTCAACTGTATTAAGTAATATGCTATCCCAGCATAGTAAGTGGAGTTCAAAAGTTTTAACTGTGTTAAATGTGAGGTTGAGTTATTGCAAGGTTAATAAAATGGCTGGAATGACTCTATGCAAGTTGGCTTGGATTTCCCCACTGTTCCTTTCAAACCTGATTCTAGTGCTAGGTGTAGATTGGTACCACATTGTCCCCTCTATATCTTAAATATCAATGGTGACAATTCTGGGCACTGTGACTGGCTAGGAACTCCAGAACAGTAGACAGTTGCCAGGAATCTCTTCATTAGTTGGCATGCATTCTGTCAGTTTGATTCAGAGAAGTCCAGCCTGAAAGACAGAAGGAATGCAGAGTTTTTTACTTCCTGCCTCCCCACTACCTGAAATATTATACCTTGATGGCAGGAAGGTTTTTTTTTTTTTTCGTGTATATATGTTGTTGTTTTTGTTGTTATGTGTCATCGAGTCGGACCCAACTCATAGCAAACCCTCCTTGTGTTTCTGAGGCAGTATCATTATAGAAGCAGATTGCCCAACCTTCCTTTCGAGGAGTGGTTGGTGGGTTTGAACCACCAGCCTTCTGGTTAGCAGTCAAATGTCTTAGGCACTATGCCACCAGAGCTGCTCCTATATATATATATAGGTAAACAGGCATACCTAGCAGATATTGTGGGTCCAATTCCATGCCAAATCAATAAAACAAGTATCACAATAAATGTGAGACACACAAAATTGTTGGTTTTCTAGTGCATGTAACAGTTGTGTTTATGTTGTTGTTACTATACTGTAATCTTTTACGTGTGGAATAGCATTATGAAAGGGAGCTCTGGTAGTGTAGTTCATCTGGTAGTGTAGTTCATTCAAGTTCATCGTAAGTCCCAAGGTAGGCAGAGCATGGCAGAATGCTGAACAACGACATGGCTACATGCAGGGTTCAATATGCCATAAGCTAGAGACCATTCTCAAGGCTTCTCCTTACATACAGGAAGCAGACCACATCCCAAAGGCAGCTACTCAGCTACTTGTGGTAGATTCCACCATGGAGTTGATTGCCATTCTCATCATGGGGAATAACTACTACCAGCTGCCCAGCCACTCAACCAGGCTCAGCCAAATTGACACACAAACTGAACTACCACACAACTCATAGCACAATTGAACATATTCATGACTTTGGAGCAGACAAAGATTTCTTAAAATAGGACACAACAAAGCTTAATTATAAAGGAAAAAAAAAAAAACCTGGTAAACTGGAGTCTATTAAAACACATAATTTTTAATTATCAAAAAACACTATTAAAGATTAAGAAGACAATCCAGAGTAGGAAAAGACAATGGACTCTAGAATTAGAAGAACATCTACAATTCAATAAGAGACAGACAACTGAATAGAAAAATGTGCAAAAAATTCAGGAGAACTTGCAAGTGAAGATATATCTAAATGGCCAATGAACGTGTGAAAAGTTGTTCAGCTTCATTAATCATAAGGGAAATACAAATTAAAACCACAATGAGACACAGTTATACAGACCAGCAGAATAGCTAAGATGAAAAAGACTGATAATATCAAGTATTGACCAAAATATGGACACCTATGATTTTTATACATTCCTGTCTATCTAATTTAGTACAGTCATTTGGGAAATTACCATTTGGCAGTATTTCTGAAGCTGAGGCATCCCTGGGATATGCAAATGGTTAAGGCTCACCTCTAACCAATAGGTTGAAAGTTCAACAGACTCATCTCAGAAGAATGGCCTGGTGATCTTCCAAAAAGTCAGCCATTGAAAATCCTATAGAGCACAACCTTACTTTGGCACACACAAGGTTGCCATGGTAGAATCAACATGATGTCAACTGGGTATTGAAGCTGAATACAGGTATACCCTATGACCCAGCAATTCTACTCCTAGGTATATGCTCAACAAAAATGCATATAGATATAGTCACCAAAAGTAATGTACAGATATATTCATAATCCAATACATAAAACTATCCAAATGTCCATTAACAGCATAATGGATAGATGTATTGTGATATACACATTCTATTTATAAAATGGAATAATATACCAAAATGAGAAAAACACACAGGACTAATCTATGCTCTTAGCCTTTTGCCATTGAGTCAATTCCAACTTATAGTGACCCTTTAGGACAGAGAACTGTCCCATTGGGTTTCCAAGGCTGTAATCTTTACAGAAGCAAACTGTCACATCTTTCTCCTATGGAAAAGGCTGTTGGATTTGAACTGCCAACCTTTCAGTTTATAGCCAAGTACTCAACCACTGAGCCACCAAGGCTCCCAAGCTCTTAGAATTCATAATACCAGTTATACATGGAGGAATAGTCACTGGTAGAGGGCAGGAGGGGGCTTCAGAGGGTGTTGGTTATGTTTCTTTCTTGTTCCGGATGCTGATTACTCAGTTGTGTTCACTTTGTGAAAATCGGACACTTTCCTGCATATATGTTTATACGTCAAAGAAAAGTTTTAAAATAATAATCAGGT
>NW_006921595.1:10504538-10509582 GCF_000298275.1 Orycteropus afer afer | reverse complement strand
CCAGAGGTTGGTGGTTCAAACCCAACAGCTGCTCTGAGGAAGGAAGATGGGACCATCTAGTTCCGTAAAGATTTACAGCCTTGGAAACCCAATGGAGGTTGCTGTGAGTCGTAACCAACTTGATGGCAATGGGTTTGGTTATATTAGTTTTTATACATCATACACATACATACACATATACAGTATAGGCTTAATTATTATATATCTGGGGGAAAAAGAGTAGAAGAAAATATACCAAAATATTGTCAATAGTTGTATCTAAATTGTAAGACTATGGATGACTTTTGTTATCTATTCTTTTCACTACTTTCCACAATCTTTATAACATCCTTCTTTCATTTTTATATAAAAAAAATTACCAAGTAATACCTGATTGCACCTCTATTGCAAAAGATTCATATATAGAGAAATATAGGATAAAACATAAAAGTTCCACATTAACACATTTTCTCCCCTACCTCCATGTTTGGTTTCTCAAAGGTAAGCACCAAAAAAAATTTTTAAATCTTTCCAGGTATACTTTTGTGCATATGCAAACATACATAAGTTAAAAACTAATAAAACCAAACCCAATGCCATCAAGTCGGTTACAACTCACAGCAACCCCCATTGGGTTTCCAAGGCTGTAAATCTTTACGGAACTAGATGGTCCCATCTTCCTTCCTCAGAGCAGCTGTTGGGTTTGAACCACCAACCTCTGGTTAGCAGCCAAATACCTTACATACTGTGCCACCAGAGCTCCTTATATATAAGTAAGGAAATGTACATATACAGAGTTTGAGTTCTTTTAAACTATTGCTTACAAACAGACAAGGGGAGCTGGGTATTCCTAGTAAAGTGTTTTATTTGACCTATACAAAGATTTAAAAAGTTGCACAGCTATGCAAGTAGAACTTTTCTACAAAATAGTCAGCACTTATATACTTGACCTTTCACATTTTTTATAATTGGTTGGTCTACTTAGGTTTTTGTGTTTGTCATCTGGGTTATTTGAATGTATTTGTTATAAATTGAATGTGTCTCCCAAAACTTTGTGTTATAAATCCTAACTCACAGAAGTTATAACCTGTGGTTATCATCCTGTTTGAGAATGTTAATGAGGCAGTATTCGTGTAGTTGTTAGGTGCTGTCGGCTCCAACTCATAGCAACCCTGTGTACAATAGAATGAAACATTGCCCATTCCTGTGCCATCCTCACGATCCTCACTATGCTTGAGCCCATCATTGCAGCCACTGTGCCAATCCGTCTCGTTGAGGGTCTTCCCCTTTCTTGCAGACCCTCTAGTTTTCCAGCATGATACCCTTCTCCAGGAAATGGTCCCTTCTGACAACATGACCAAAGGAGATGAGATGAAGTCTGGGCATTCTTGCTTCTAAGGAGCAGTCTGGCTGCAATTCTTCTGGATAGATTTGTTCATTCTCCTGGTGGTGCATGGTATTTTCAGTATTCTTCACCAGCATCACAATTCAAAGGCATAAACTCTTCTTTGGTCTTCCTTATTCATTGTCCAGCTCTCACATGCATATGAGGCAATTAAAAATACCTTGGCTTGGGTTAGACATACCTTAGTCTTCAAAGTGACAGTTTTTGCTCTTGAACACTTTAAAGAGGTCTTTTGTAGCAGATTTGCCCAGTACAATATGTCATCTGATTTCTTGACTGCTGCTTCCATGGGTGTTGATTGTGAATCTAAGTAAAACGAAATCTTTGACAACTTCAGTCTTTTCCCATTTATCATGATGTTGCTTATTGGACCAGTTGTGAGGATTTTGTTTTCTTTTTGTTGAGGTGCAATCCTTACTGAAGACTGTAGTCTTTGATCTTCATCAGCAAGTGCTTCAAGTCCTCTTTACTTTCAGCAAGCAAGGTTGTGTCATTTGCATATTGTAGGTTGTTAATGAGTCTTCTCCCAATCCTGATTCTACATTGGTCTTCATATAGTCCAGTTGCTTGGATTATTTGCTCAGCATACAGATTGATTAAGTATAGGGAAAGGATTTTAGCTTTGATGTACACCCTTCCTGATTTTAAACCATGCAGTATCCTCTTGTTCTGGGAGCTCTGGTAGCATAGTGCCTAAGGCACTTGACTGCTAACCAGAAGGCTGGTGGTTCAAACCCACCCGCCACTCCTTGGAGGAAGGTTGGGCCATCTACTTCCATAGTGATACTGCCTCGGAAACCCAAGGAGGGGTCGCTATGAGTCGGTGCCGACTCAACAGCACATAACAATAACAACAATTCTCTTGTTCCGTTTGTACAAAAGCCTCCTGGTCTATGTACAGATCCGTCATGAGAACAACCAAGTGTTCTGTAACTCCCATTCTTCTTTTTAAAGTTATACATAATTTGTTATGATCCACATAGTTGAATGCCTTTGCATAGACAATAAAACACATGTAGATATCTTCTGGTATTCTTTGCTTTCAGCTAAGATCCATTTGACATCAGCAATGATATCCCTCACTCCATGTTCTCTTCTGAATCCAGCTTGTATTTTGGGAAGTTCCCTGTCAATATATTGCTGCAACTGTTTTTGAATGATCTTCAGCAAGATTTACTTGTGTGTGATATTAATAATATTGTCCAATAATTTCCACATTTTGTTGGATGATCTTTCTCTGGAATGGGCACAAATATCAATCTCTTCCAGTCAGTTGGCCAGGTAGCTGTCTTTCAGATTTCTTGGCATTAATGCCACCAGTGGTGTATCTGTTTGTTGAACCATCTCATTGGGTATTCTGTCAATTCCTGGGGCCTTGTTTTTTGCCAGTTCCTTCAGTGCAGCTTGGACTCCTTCCATTGGTTCTTGATCATATACTACCTCCTGAAATAGTTGGACATCAACCAATTCTTTTTTATACAGGAGCTCTAGTGGCATACTGCCTAAGGCATTTGACTGCTAACCAGAAGGCTAGCCCTTCAAACCCACCAACCACTCCTCAGAAGGAAAATTGGGCAATCTACTTCCATAGAGATACTACCTCAGAAACCCAAGGAGGGGTTGCTGTATCAATTCTTTTTGATACAGAGACTGTGTATTCCTTCCATCTTCTTTTGATGCTTCCTTCGTTGTTCAATATTTTGCCCATAGAATCCTTCAATATTGCAATTCGAAGCTTGAATTTTTTCTTCAGATTTTTGAGCTTGAGAAATGCTAGGTGTGTTCTTCCCTTTTGACTTTCTAATTTCAGGTCTTTGCACATTTCATTATAATACTTTACTTTGTCTTCTTGAGCCACCCTTTGAAATCTTCTGTTCAGTTCTTTTATTTTATCATGTTTCCCATTCACTTTAGCTATTTTCCGTTCAAGAGCAAGTTTCAGAGACTCTTCCGACATCTATTTTTGTCTTTTCTTCCTTTTCTGTCTTTTTCATGACCTTTTGCTTTCTTCATGAATGATGTTCTTGATGTCATTCCTCACCTCTTCATCTGATCTTTGGTCATTGGTATTCAAAGTGTCAAATCTTCTTGAGATGGTTTCTAAATTCAGGTGGGATATAATCAAGGTCATATTTTACCTCTTGTGGACTTGTTCTATGTTTCTTCAGCTTCAGCTTGGATATGAGCAATTGGTGTTCTGTTTCATAATCAACTTCTGGTGTTTTGACTGGTGATATGGAGCTTCTCCATTACCTTTCTACAGAGGTAGTTGATTTGATTCCTGTTTATAGAATAGGTGGTGTCTTAAATCAATCTCTTTTGAGTACAAACACAAATGAGGAATGATAGATGCCATGTCACACGAGGATCACCAAAGGACTGAGGAACAGAGGCTGAAAAGAAACACAAAGACCTTCACCCAGAGCCAATAGAGAGAGAATGCCTTCCACTAGAACCACTGCCCACAATTTGGACTTCTAATTCTCCAAAACTGAGAAAATAAATTTCTCTCTGTTAAAAATCTTACTTGTGGTATTTCTGTATAGCAGCACTAGATAACTAAGACACTATTGCTCTAATACAGTGCTTTAAAAGTGAATAATAAATAAATTTGCCTGTCACTGTATCTAGATCTTCATTTTTTTACTCTTCTTTGCATATTATGTCTTACTTTAATAATCAGAATTTTGAAAAGTACATATTATTTTATCTTAAACATGCATCAATGCAAATTTTCAATTTGATTCATGTTTCCTGAATGTGTTCCTGTGTGCTCATTAGCTATGAAGCAGGAAGTCTTTTAGTCTCTGTTTAATTTTTCATCAAAGATGGTTTGTGAAAGGGTGCATCGATGATCTGGAAAGCATCCTCATACTGAACGCTACATCAATAAAAACTCCTGTTTGCATAGTAGAAATGCAAAATTATTATTTAGAAACTCCCCTGAGGAAACTTGCTTTTCACACAGAATGGATTATTTGTCTAAATGTCAAAAGCATCTCCATATATTTGCAAATATCCTTCATGTCCAGAGAGCAGCAGTTGGCTGAAGAGTTTGTAAATCATGTTTGCCTCCATCATCCTAGATACAATAAGTCTTTGATTTTACTCAGTGTTGTACATTACTGTATGCTATCTTGTCTTCTGTTGCAATCATTTCATGTCTAGTTAAAGTACTTAAGCCTTGTGTCCCCCAAATACAGTCATTCCCTGAACGAAAAGCTCCCTTTATCTATATGACTTGGTCTCAGCAGGGTGTTGCAGTCAATGAAATATTCCAGTAGTCAAGAGTAATTAAAAGTCATTCCAATCTTCCTGGCATCTCTCAAATAGCATTAGAGAAGATTCAGTGCATAGCCCTGGGTGACAGCTTTCCAAAAGCTCATTCTTTATTTCTCTTCATTCTGCTTCCCCTCCCAAGTCTCTCCTAGAGCTTCTCTCTCCACAGCTTATTTTCCTGTCAAAGTCAACTCCCATTCTTGCTTCTTTGTTCTTCCCCAGTCGGTTATCTCCAATCTGTATGTAGTTAGGAACCTGGGGTGTGAGGCAAAGGTGGAGTGTTGGATTGGGTTCTCTAGAGAAACACAAAAACCAGCAAAGTGTATATATATATTTATAGAGAGAGAAAGAGAGAGAGAGAGAGAGAGAGAGAGAGAGAGA
>NW_006921595.1:10494947-10498190 GCF_000298275.1 Orycteropus afer afer | reverse complement strand
TGGGATAGCATTGCAGGTAGGCCACACCCCTGGGGAAACTCCCCTTGGGCAGACCGGCCGCTCAGAACTCAGTCATGTGATCCATCATGGGAACAACCACTCACAACTGGAGTCCAGCCAAGTTGACACATCTTCAACTATCACAGGTGGAGATGGGAGTATGGAGTAAAAGGGGATATTCCTATCAGACAAAATCAAAATCTACCTAGCAAGAGGGGAGAGGGCTTGAAAGATGAAACAAGATCAAAATGCTTTTGCTTAATAATTTTGGGGGCCAGTCATTATTATGATTAGTTGCTGTTGAGCCATCTCCAGTGCATGACTGCCTTATGTAT
The DNA here is from genome assembly GCF_000298275.1 of Orycteropus afer afer. NCBI lineage: Eukaryota > Metazoa > Chordata > Mammalia > Tubulidentata > Orycteropodidae > Orycteropus > Orycteropus afer. Next base: position 10,497,855 of record NW_006921595.1, on the reverse strand, counting down.
AACAGAATGAAACGTACCCAGTCCTGCCCCATCTCCATGATCATTGGTATGCTAGAGTCCATTGTTGCTATTGTGTCGATCAATCTCAATGATGTTTTCATTTTTCTAAAATTTATTTTGTTGTTGTTGAGAGTATACACAGAAAAATATACACGAATTTCAATTGTTTCTACATGTATGATTCAGTGATACTAATTAGATTTTTTGAGTTGTGCAACCACTCTCACCCTTCTTTCCTGAATGGTTCCTCCCTCATGAACATAAACTCATTGCCCTCTAAGGTTCCTCTCTGATCTTTCCAGTTGCTGTTTGCCACTTTGATCCCAAATAGTTCTTGAAAGAGCAAAATGCTCAAGGTAGACATTTTTTTTTTCACTAGATTAGCTAAACTATTATTTAGTTTTAAGAAGACTTCAGCAAATATTTTGGATTTAAGATTTAAAGATTATCTCAGGGCAATAGTTTCAGGGGTTCATCTGTGAAGAAAGCCTGGAGTCCATGAGAATTTGAAATTCTGTTCTGTATTTCCTTTGATCAGGATTCTTCTTCAGAAACTTTGGTCAAAATGCTCACTGATGGTAGCTGGGCACCATCCAGTTCTGGTATGGGGCAAAGGAAGCAGTTGTTTATAAAGGCGATTAGCCACACATTCCATATCTTCCTTCTTTTCCTGACTCTCCTTTCTCTGTTGTTTCAGGTGAATAGAGACCAATTGTTGTGCCTTGGATGGCTGCTTGCAAGCTTTTAAGACCCCAGGTACTTTGAAACAAATAGGCCAATTAACTGGGATGTTCTATGAAACCTTGACCCTAAACCTCCAAACCAAGGAACCAAATCCCATGAGGCTTTTGGTTATGCATAAGCAGCCTCAGCAGCTACCCTTTTGTGTGTGTATGTGTGTAATTTTGTGAATATATCTATCATACAACTTGCCAGTTCAAATTACTGACATCAATTATATTAATTGGCTATTGCACAGTTTATTTTTAAGTCCATCTCTTTCTTTAAACATTCTACTATAAACGGCAAGGTGAAACCATGCTTCCCCTTTAAGATCTTACTTAGAAATCTCCTCAGCCAAATACCCAAGTTCATCAATTACAAATTCTCTTCCCAAACATTTGAACAAAGTTTAGATAAGTTTTTTGCCCCTGCATACAAGACATCACCCTTTTTCCATTGTCAAATCACATGTTCATCATTTTCTTTTAAATACTCACCAGAAGCATATTTAATATCCACATGTCTAGCAACATTCTGTTTGTGGCATCCTATGTATTCTCTAAGATAATAGAAACTTTGAAATTGAGATTCATGTGAACTGTGAGTTCAGACAAAATTAACTCTCAATGAGTAGGTCCTGGTACCTCAAGAATCTATGTTTGCTGCCTCCTATGGTGGCATTGGGAGTCCCTGAGTCATACAAATGGTTAACACACTCAGCTGCTAACCAAAAGATTAGAGATTTGAATCCCCCTAGAAGGTGCTTAGGATCTCTGGTAGCATAGCGGCTAAGGCACTTGACTGCTAACCAGAAGGCTGGCGGTTCAAACCCAGCAGTCACTCTTCAGAAAGAAGGTTGGGGAATTTGCTTCCATACTGATACTGCCTCAGAAACCTAAGGAGGGGTCACTATGAGTCAGGTCCGACTCAACAGCACATAACAACAATAACAACAACAAGATGCTTTGGAAGAAAGATCTGGTGATCTACTTCCAAAAAATCAGCTATTGAAAACATCACGGAGCATAGTTCTACTCTGACACACATGAGTTGCCATGAGTCTAAATCCATTCAACAGCCATGGTTTTTTTGTGGTGGGAAGGTGGTGCTGAGTGACCACATTCAGCTATAGAGACTGGGGAAAAGAATATGCCTTGCTTAAGAAAAGGCTAAGAGACTGAAAAATCTGATGGGGGTGGGAGGTGGAAAATGGAAGACCCTGGAGCAAATTGGGTGCGATTTTTGGGGTAGGGACAAAAGGGAAGAATCCCTAATAAATGGTGCTTCTGGGGGGATTTATGGCTTAAAGAATTTGCTGTGGGGTATGCAGAATAACCCCCTGCTCTGTCATTCTTACAAACTCCTCAGTGAAATCAGACAAGTCACACAAGTTTTGGTGAGAGTGGGCTGTTTCTGGAGCTGCACTGAGCCCTTTGTCAACACTAGTGGGGGACAAGTACAGGGCTGGACATGGAGACAGCTGGCATTTGGGCTAACTGAGTAAATTCAGGGGCTGTGGAAGGCTAGTGTGGACAGAAGAGCAGATATAGCTTGACTGTAGAGAGAGAAGAAATCTGGCATGAAGAAATATATAAAGGCTTTGTCACATAACATGAATGAACTTGGAGGACATTATTGTATTAGTCCATTATTGTAGAAAGTCAAGGAAAGGTTTATACATAGAAGGAAACTTTCTTTGTTGGTTATCAGGGCTGAGAAGGGGAAGGAAAATTTCTAGATAGGTTGGAAAAAAAAAAAACCATATATATATGAATGATTATTAGTCATTACCAGGAATAGAAAGTAGGAGGGAGGGGGAGATGTTTGGGGGCTATTGAGTTTATGCTAATAGATGGTGGAATATTTTGGAAAAGGATAGCAATAATGGTGGCACAACATGAAAAATGTAATCAATGTTCCTGAGCTGTAACTAGAAGCTCTGGTAGCGTAGTGCCTAAGGCATTTGACTGCTAACCAGAAGGCTGGTGGTTCAAACCCACCAGCCCCTCCTCGGAAGGAAAGTTGTGCAATCTACTTCCATAGTGATACTGCCTTGGAAACCCAAGGAAGTGTCACTATGAGTCGGATACGACTTGACGGCAGTGGGTTTGAACTGTAAATATGGAAGTTGTTATGTTGGCGAATGTCTTGTTGTGTACGTTTAAACCACAATAATAGTGTGTGT
>NW_006921595.1:10492709-10494847 GCF_000298275.1 Orycteropus afer afer | reverse complement strand
TTCTCTCCTGCCCTTACCTTCTGGGAGATTTTCTTGTATCTTTATTATGAATTCTCTTTTTTCAGTTCAGCCTCACTCAAGGTTGGATTCTGTTACTTGTGATCAAAATTCTTAATAATTACAAGGAATCCATGATTCCTAGAGATGAAATAAATAGAGCAAAGTCTTGTAACCAGTCTCTTAGACAGGTTTTCTAGAAAAACAAGACTAGAGAGAGAGACTTACTTCAAGGAATTGGCTCAAGTGATTGTAGATAGATGGCAAGTCCAAAATCTGCAAGTTCAGTAACAAACTGGAGACTGTTGCAGGCCTATGTTCCACGCTCCATAGGTCAGTGATGGAAAGAATGAGTGAAATTCTGTCAGAATATCTGTAGTCCAGAGGAAGAGCACACCCCAAGGAAACTCTCTTTTTCCTCTTAAGGCCTTCAATTTATTGAATACATTAGGCTAGATTAAATTATCTAATCATACATTACATTAGATGTAAGGAATTACATTACATTACAGAAAGAAATCTGCCTTACTTAAGGCCAACTGATTTAATTACATGTAACTATTTCATAACAGCAAGTAGACTAGTGTTTGGCCAAATAACTGGAAACCATAACCTAGCCAAGTTGGCACATCACATCAGCCATCACAGCTAACGACAGGATTCAAACCTGTTGTGTACAATTTTATCTTAGAAAATTAATAGAGAGATACTCAGGTTTGATATACATAAACTCATTTAGCTTATTGCAAGGTAGTCATGGCAAGGCATACAGATAAGACCTTGCAACAGTCATTTAGAACCAGAGAATCAGACTTACCAATTACAATGCTTGTTCAATGCTCAGAGTCGAGATATTTAGACTTCAGGCTTTTACCTTTAATCCTGGGAGGAAGACTTAACCATGGCTCAAACTCCTCAGTAGTGGTCCTTTGTAGCTAGTATTCAAGGTTGTCAGTGGCAGACAGAACCTCAGTTCTATCTCTGCCTTCTCTCAGTGAGTAAGCAGAAATTTAGGGTTTGTATGTGAATTTGTCACCTTGGTTCCACATGACAAGAGCCAGTGTGATGTCAAAGACTTGTATGGTATATCTTTCCTCCAGGGTTGGAGAGTAGCCAAATGACAATGACGCATCTGCTCCTCAAGGTTAGAGATTAGGGAGATTGTTTAGATTGATAGTATGCTTTCTTGTGTCACAGCATACTGAGTCAAAGAGAAGTTAAAAGATTCTTATGTTCTTTACATATTTCACATCCTTCTATGTTTCTATGTCTAAGTTCAGAAATGTTTTAAATAACTCTGTCATGACTTTCTGGTTACTAATGATTTATATTTAATGTTAGAGAGTCTCACAAAGATATATAGATTTTATTTCCAAATCCATATTATGAGTGCTTACACATATGTATTTTGAAAACATAGTAGTGACTTATACCTTACAGAATTTGAGATCATTATAGGAACATATAGATAGACCAGAACCCATCTCCTAGCACTGCCCACCCTATACTCTCCACTCAGTCATGCAGGCTGCCTTACTGTTCCTCACACACATTGAACTCATGCCCATCTGATTAACGTGTGTACTCCCTCTGCCTACAAGGTCACTTCCTCACCGCATTCACATCTCCACTCAAATATCACTTTTTCAACAATATCTACCCTGATTATTTCATCTAAAATAGTCACCCTCTAACCTCTAACTCCTACATTAAGGATGAAACAACTTCTTAAGGACATCTGTCAATCCTGGCTCATGATCATGCAGGAAAGATGGGTGACAGAGGCAGTGAGACAGCATGCTCTGGCCCTGTATTTGTAAGTACAGAGCTTGAAACTGATAAATTCATTTCTAGTTGTTCTGTCATAATTAATTTTTCTGATGTGAAAGTAAAACTTCACTGACAGTAAAAGTGCTTTTGTTCCCATGGTGGGGGGAAATAAAAAAAACAACAACCAAAGCAGTTACTGTTGAGTCAGTTCTGACATGTGGTGACCCCAGGTGCATCAGAGTACAACTGTGCTCCATGGACTTTTCAATGTTTTGGAAGAAGATTGCCAGGCCTTTCTTCTAAGGCATCTCTGGGTGGGCTTGAGCCCCTAGCCCTTCAGTTAGTCATTTGCACCAGCCAGGGACTCCTGT
>NW_006921595.1:10483224-10489253 GCF_000298275.1 Orycteropus afer afer | reverse complement strand
TAATTGGTTTCCCTTTTCTTTGTTGAAGAGCGTCTGTGCAGTCCTTCTGCCTAGTCCGCCATCTTGCCGGAACTCCTTCTACTTAATTCTTGGGTTAATATTATCTTCTGGGTCTGTTCCAAAGGTTATATTAGCTTTATCATACTCACTGTGCCCAGTCAACCAGAGACCATGTTCTGGCTTGCTGAGGGTACCCTATCCCCACAACTACACAATAGGAAAGCTGCCAGGGATTTGTAATGCCCAAATAGTGTCACATAGGGGAAAGTCAAGGAGCTCTGGTGGTGTAGTGCCTAAGGCACTTGACTGTTATCCAGAAGGCTGGCAGTTCAAACCCACCAGCCACTCCTCGGAAGGAAGATTGGGCAATCTACTTCTGTAGTGATACTGCCTCGGAAACCCAAAGAGGGGTCGCTATGCGTCGGATCCAACTGGACAGCAGTGAGTTTGGTTACTGGTTTTGGTAGGGGAAAGTCAAAAAGAGGGAAAAGGACAGGCTCCCCATCATACCCGGTCTAGGCTCTCCAATGTGTCATTTTAAAATCATATCATCAAACAGTTTGGTTATGCCTTTCAGGTCCTGCCTCCCACCCTTTACACCAGTGTGATGGTGGCTCTTGATCAGTTACTCTAACACGAGAGTTGTTTAATCCATTATTTTTAATAATGGGCTAATGAAAGGATACATGCAAATAGACTCTGGACTGTACACATCCATAGCCAATATTAGAAAAATATAGTTGAAAAACAAAATAATAATATTAACTTCTGTACTGCTGTTTCTTGTTAGCTTCTTCATTTTCAAAGTACTTTTAATAGATAAGAAATTCGGCATGATTAAGTGACTATTTATTCAGCTAGTGAATGTCAAGGACAGAATTCAAAACTCAAAACCCTTGACTCCAAAATCAGTGTTTTCTGCACTGCAACTGCCTTCCTCTCTTGACATTCAAAGAATGGCTTGCTACAAATATTATTTTTTATAACTATATTACATTATTAGAGCTCTGGTGGTATAGTAACGGTGTGGTGGTGTAGTGAATAAGACATTTGGCTGCTATCCAGAAGGTCAGTGGTTCAAACCCATCAGCTCTCTGAGGAAGGAAGATGGGGCAATCTACTTCTGTAAAGATTTATAGCCTTGGAAACTCAGTGGGGCTCACTATTTGTTGGAATCCACTGGATCTCAGTGGAGTTGCTTTTATTTTTGGTTTGATTACATTGCTAAATAAGTTGTCTTTAAGAATAACAGATTCGGGGAAAGTTAGAGATAAATCAGCAGCAGCCTGAAGAACAGAATCTTTTGTTATGGATTTAATTATTCCATCAAAATCTATGTTGAAGTCCTAACATACCCTAAGCCCATGAACATGACCATGTTTGGATACAGGGTCTTTGAAAACCTTATCAGTTAAGTTAACCTGAGGTCTTCCCACAGAGACAGGGAAGATGGTTGTGTAACAATGGACTTGCACCTGCAGCCACAAGCCAAGGAACAGCTGCGGCTACCAGAAACTGAGAAAGACAAGAAAGAATCTTCCCATAAAGACTTCTGGAGAACACTGTCCTGCCAACAACCTAAATTTGGACTTCTGGCCTCCAGAATTATGAGATAATAAATTTTTGTTCTTATAAGCCACATGGTTTGTGGTATTTTGTTGTGGCAGCCATAGGAAACTAAAATAGCTTTTATTTGATAAAGCACAACAGAAAGTCAGACATTAGCCCAAGTTTGGATGATAGCCTCAATTCTAACAGGGCTGGGTCTAATGCAATGGAAAGATACAGTAACTCCAACTTGAGTCATTCTTAACAAGTGGTGTGGAGTCAAAATCACCAAATCTTTCAGCTCCACAAATGGCTCCAGTCAGTTCAGAAAACTAACTCCCTAGCTAATTCTGGTGATTTTGATAACATTAATAATTCATTTCGATCCTCTCTCTTCCACCCCTCACTTATGAAGACAAGAGGAGTCAATGTTTGCTTGAACTAACCACATAATTGCTTCTTTTTTCCACTTGCCCAGCCATGTTCTGAAACATCACTGTCATTACCACCAGGAAGCAGTGGCTTTGCCCCTTATTTCTTTGTTTGGTTTATCATTTTTAAAAAAGTGTTACTTGACCAGAGGGATAGTTCAATGACCAGAGGCTGAAACAGAGGTAGGCAGCAGAAGGGAGAGAGTCCTGACATTACACGGAGAACTACAGATGGAGGAAAAGGCTTAAGGGAGAGGAAGATGGCATGATGAAATCTCTTTAAACTTCAGTTTACAAATCTTGAAAATTTTGACCCACCCAGCAATTCCACTTCTGGGAAGTAATCTTTATATCAGTTAGGATCTAACCTGGGAAAGAGGACCCCTTCTCTGAGTGTCTGGGCATCCCTGGGTGGTACAAATGGTTAATACCCCCGACTGCTAATCAGAAGGGCAGAGGTTTGAGTTCACCCAGAGGCACCTGGAAAGAAAGGCCTGGAGATCTACTTTAGAAAAATCAGCCATTGGAACAACATCCATGCTCATGGCTAGGAAGATTGAACATTGTGGAGATGTCAATTCCACCCAAAGCAATCTATACATTCAATGCAATCCCAATCCAGATCCCATCAACATTCTTTAAGGATATGAAAAAATCAATCACTAACTTTATATGGAAAGAAAAGAGACCTCAGATAAGCAAAGCACTATTGAAGAAGAACAAAATAGGAAGTCTCACATTCCCAGATCTCAAAACCTGCTACACAGCCACAGTAGTCAAAACTGCCTGGTATTGGTATGATGACAGACACATAGACCAGTGGAATAGAATTGAGAACCCAGGAAAACATCCATTGACCTATGGTCAACTTATCTTTGATGAAAAGCTGAAATCCATTAAATGGGGAAGAGATTATCTGTTCAAAAAATGATGCTGGCAAAAGTGGATATCCATCTGCAGAAAAATGAAACATGATCTGTACTTTATACTATACACAAAAACTAAGTCCAAAACTTAAATGCGAAACCTGAAACTATAAAGTTCCTTAAGGAAAAAATACAGGCAAATTTAAGGCCCCTAATATGTGCCAGGGAGCTCTGATAGAATAGTGGCTAAGGCACTTGACTGCTAACCAGAAGGCTGGAGGTTCAAATCCTCCTCAGAAGGAAGATGGGGCAATCTACTTCCATACTGTCTTGGAAACCCAAGGAGGTGTTGCTATGAGTCGGGTCCAACTCAACGGCACATAACAACAACAACAACAAAATATGTGCCATAAATAGACTATCAAGTATAACCCTCAGAAGATAAACTAGATGAATAGGACTTTCTAAAAATTACTTTTTTCTGTACCTCAAAAGACTTCCACAAAAGTCAAAGGAGAACCTACAGATTGGAAAAAAATACTTGGTAATGACATATCTAACAAAGGACTTACCTCTAAAATTTATGGAAAGCTCCAACACCTCAACAATAAAAAGACAAATAATCCAATTAAAAAATGGACAGAAGGCATGAATGGACACTTCACCAAAGAGGATATCAGGCATTCAAGAAACACATGAAGAAATGTTCACAATCATTAGCCATTAAAAAAACACCTCACTGTCATCGAGTCAAATCCAACTCATAGTGACTTCTCCTTGGGTTTCCAAGGCATGTCTCTGTGGAAGTAGATTACCCAGTCTTCCTTCTGAGGAGTGGCTGGTAGGTTTGAACCACCAGGCTTCTGATTAGCAGTCAAATGCCTTAGGCACTACCCCACCAGAGAGAGATGCAAATCAAAACGACAAGGAGATACCATCTTGGCCCAGGACTAGTAGCAAAGTTCAACAAGACAGCAAGGATGTGGAGACATTGGGACTCTCATACACTGTTGGTGGGACTGTAAAATGATACAACCACTGTGGAAACCAGTATGGCAATTTGTGTTAGACTGGGTTCTCTAGAGAAGCAAAACTAGTAAAGCTTATAGAGAGAGAGAGAGAAATTTATCTTAGGAAAATGGCTCACACACTTATACAAGCTGGCAAGTCCCAAGTTCTTGGATCAAACGTCAATCTGGAGGCTTTTTCTGACTCACGCAGCTGCAGGGGCTGAGGAGCTCAAGGTTGGCAGGCAGTATACTGGCTGTTGACTCCAACGAATGATGAATCCAAGATCTCCAGGCTGAATGGTGGATGGTTTGCTCAAGGACAGTTGTAGGCAGCACAACAGAATCCCGATCCACAGAAGAGTGTCTCTTTTCCCAGGAAGTCCATAAATATACTGGAAGCAGGCCAGACCCCTAGGGAAACTCCCTTTCAACAGATTGGCTGCTCAAAACATATACATCTGATCCCATCATAGGAACAACCCACACCACAATCGCTTAAACCACACAGAATTGTGGTCCAGCCAAGTTGACACACCGCTCCAACTATCACATGATTCCTTGAAAAGTTGGAATTAGAAATATCATTTGCCCCAGCTAGGGCAAAACCATTGCTAGGTATATATCCTAAAGAAGTGAGAGCCAGGACAAGAACAGATATATGCACATCAATGTTCATCACAGCACTACTTACAATAGCCAAAAGATGGAAACAATCTAGGTGCCCATCAACAGAAGAATGGATAAACAAACTATGGTACATACACACAATGGAATACTATGCAACCCTAAAGAATAATGTAGAATCTGCAAAACACCACATAACATGAATGAACTTGGAGGACATAACACTGAGTGAAATAAGTCAATCACAGAAGGACAAATATTGTATTAGTCTGCTACTGTGAAAAGTCAAGGAAAGGTTTATATGTGGAAGGAAATTTTCTTTGTTGGTTTCCAGGGGTGGGAGGGGAGGAGAGGGAACACTTCTAGATAGGTAGAGACAAGTATTGATTTGGGTGAATGGAAGGGCAATGTACCAAATGTGAGTGATCAACATGGTGGCATTGAAGAAGAGGAAGACATAGAGAGGTGCATGGGAGGTACAGACCACAAAGGTAACCCTTTTGCACATACAGTATTGTGTTGTCAGTGATGGCAAACATTGATCTACACGTGGATAGATGGGTAGACAGACTGAACGATTAGGTATGTCTCTGCAGGGGGAGTGTGCCCATGATCATGTATAGGGTTGGCAGACAATGTTTCTACAAGTGTATTTGTATGTTCTGTAAGAGTTTCTAGGTATATACTAGAGCTAACAAGGGACAAGTTTGTAGTCTCTTCTTGGCCACAGTCAGCTATCCAGAGGGAGCAAGTAGCTGGACCTGTGGGCTTGAAACCATGGTCGCAGGGGACATCAAGCTCAATTGGCATAACATACTACACAAACACATTGTTCCACCTCCTACTTTGGTAAGTAGTAACTAGGATCTTAAAAGCTGGCAAGAGGCCATCTAGATGCAACGATGGGTCTCTCCTTATCCAGAGCAAAGAAGAATGAAGAAAACCAAAGATGCATGGAAATGATTAGTCCAAGGGATTGCTATACCATGTGATCTTCAGCCTGAATGAAGACAAGACCAGAAGATGAGGCTGGCTACCACTGTCAACTACTTGGAGGGGGATCTATGTAGGAGATCCTGGGTAAGGTGGGAGAACAATGTGGAACAAAACTCAAAATCATAAAAAAAGGGGGGGGCGCTGTGGACCAGGTTTGCTGGTCTGATGGAGCCTGATGGAACCACTGAGGCTATGGCCCCTAGCTGCCCTTCAGGTCTGGAATTGAACCCAGCCCTGTGGCTTCCAGCCAAACAAAAGACAGGCAAATGAGTTGAACATTTATACTAGGTAGACACACTCCTTGGAGAGATCAATCATGGGAGAATAGGAGGGCTGTGTATGCACAGGGAGACAGATTGGGGAGCAAGAGTGCAAGGGAGGGAAGGACACAGGGAAGAGGTGGCTATGGGGAAGAAGTGGGAGGAGAGCTGTTGCATTGTAGGAGATTGCAGTCAATGTCATGAGACAAAGCATATGTGAACTACTGTATGGAAGATGAATTTGCTCTGTAAACTTTCACCCAAATCACAATTAAAAAAAAAAAAAAGCATAAA
>NW_006921595.1:10481500-10483124 GCF_000298275.1 Orycteropus afer afer | reverse complement strand
AATGGGATGGTATATATAAAACCCTGAAAGAGAAAAATTTCCAACCAAGAATTATGTACACAGCAAAATTGTCCCTCAGATATGATGGTGAAATGAGGACATTTCCAGATAAGCAGAAATTAAGAGAATTTGTTAAAACCAGACCAACCTTACAAGAGATGCCAAAGGAAGTCCTTTGGACAGAGAAGCAACAACAGCCAACAACAACTGACCATTAACACACATGATGACGTAACCCAGAAACCACCCCAGCTATGGAAGTATCCAAAGTAAATAAGCCTATAAGATTGCAAGCAGGGAACCAGAGACATCAATTGACAAATGAGGACAACTACAAACCTTTTGGAAAAAACTGTGCTGTTAGAGAACTTCTGGATGGTAGGGAAGTCAAGACAACTACAAGATAGAATGGACTGTTGTAAACTTGGGAAGAAAACTGTAAATCACAAGGTAACCTCAAAGAAAAATGATAAACCTTCACATCAAAATAAAAAAGAGGACCAGCACAAATATTTAGCAAATACTAAAACAATAGCAACAAAAGAAGTGATAACACGATTAATAAACAAAACAGTCTCAGCATAGAAAATTATATGGAACAAGGAAATTGACACACAAAAAAAGCACATAACAAAATGACAGCAACAAATTGATATTTGCCAATAATTACGTATCTGGCAAGGGACTTATCTCTAAGATTTATAGAAAACTTCAACGCTTCATCATCAAAGGAATTAATAATCCAATTGAAAAATGGGCAGAAGACATGAATAGACACTTCACCAAGGAGGATATTCAGGTGGCCAGCTAATACATAGCGTAGTGCCTAAGGCACTTGACTGCTAACCAGAAGGCTGGTGGTTCAAACCCACCAGCTACTCCTTGGAAGGAAGATTGGGCAATCTACTTCCGCAGTGATACTGCCTCGGAAACCCAAGGAGGGGTCGCTATGAGTCGGGCCGACTCGATGGCACATAACAACAACAACAGCTAATACATGAAGAGATGCTCACAATCATTGGCCATCAGAGAGATGGAAATCAAAACAACAATGAGATACCGTCTCACCCCAGTACTGATGGCAAGGTTCAACAAGACAGAAAATAACAAATGCTGGCGGGGATGAGGAGAGATTGGGACTCTCATATATGCTGGTGGGACTGTGAAGTGACATAACTACTGTGGAAAACAATATGACGATTCCTTAGAAAGCTGGAATTGGAGATACCATTTGACCCAGCAATTCCATTACTAGATATGTATCCTAGAGAGGTAAGACCCAGGTCAGGAACAGATATATGCACACTCATGTTCATCGCAGCACTATTTACAATAGGAAAAAGTGGAAACAACCTACTTTGCCCATCAGCAGAAGAGTGGGTGACCAAACTATGGTACATACACATAATGGAATGCTATCAACACTAAAGAATAATGTAGAGTCTGCAAAACACTGCATAATATGGATGAACTTGGAGGACATTATGCTGAGTGAAATAAATCAATCACCGAAGGACAAATATAGTATTAGTTCATTGCTGTGGAAGGTCAAGGAAAGGTTTATATATGGAGGGAAACTTTCTTTGTTGGTTGCCAGGGATGGGAGGGGAGGGGAGGGCACACC
>NW_006921595.1:10475880-10481400 GCF_000298275.1 Orycteropus afer afer | reverse complement strand
AAAAAAAAAAAAAAGCATAAAAGCGATGGGGTATGGTTCTACTGTGAAACACAGGAGGTCCCCATGTGTTGGAAAAGAATTGATGGCAACTGGTAGCTAGTAAGTAGGTAGTTCAGTCACTAGCTTTGTAGAGGTGAAAGTCAGGAGAGGCATGTTCAGTTTGCAGATGTAGATCATGGCAGGTGAGGACAGCTTCCTGACTGTGCTAATAGTGATACTGTTCTGAAGCTGGAGACTTCCTGATACCAGAAGAGGTAGCAGCTCCCTAGGCAGCCCCGTTCTGTCGTGTGGCTTTGTGAATGGTTCCTGAAAGCTCAACCTTGAGTCTTTCTTTTGCCTTCCCCAATGACTCTATAACAGGGCTTCAAACTTGTTCACTTAGGTACAGCATCCTGCTGAGGAATTGCATTTCCACCCCAGATATACTGAATCAGAATGTACATTTTAACAAGATCCCTAGGTATATAAAGAACTGGAGATCTATAACCATCACCTGGGGATCTTGTTAAAATGGAGATTCTGATTCAGTGTATCTGGGGTGGAAATGCAAATCCTCAGCAGGGGATCAAACTGGAAAGAACTGGTTGGAAGCTTGCTCTATAAAAGCCTTTTAGTATCTGTAATAAATCCTTTCCTGCTTAAGCTGGTTGGAACAGATTCTGTTCCCTGAAACTGACCCCTGACTGATAACAAATGTAATTCCTGCATTAAAGGCATTTGCAGTCTTTTCAGGAGATGGGCATGCAAAAAAAAAAAAAAAAAAAATCCATGAGGAGGAAGTTATAATTTAGGAACGTATAGATTGCACTGACTGTATAGAGTATCTGACCTTGAGGGAGCCAAGAAATGAGTCACAGGGGAGGTAACATTGAAACTTGACAACCGTGGATAGGAGATTAACAGAAAGACAGGAAGCAAAGGGCGTTCCAGGCTGAAAACAAGGCAAAGACACAGCAGATCTACTGAATCCTCGTTGTTGGTGTTAGTTGCTCTCGAGTAGATTCCTATTAATGGAGACCTCACATGTGTCAGAGTAGATCAATGCTCCTTAGAGTTTTCAAGTCTGTGACCTTTTAGAAGCAGATCACCATGAGCTTCTGTTGTTGTTAGGGCCATTGAGTTGGCTCTGACTCGTAGCGATCCTATGTACATCAGAACAAAACACTGCCTGGTCCTACCCCATCCTCATAATCTTGGGTTCAAATGGTCAAATTTTCAGCTATCATTCAGCAACTACTTATTAATCCCCCATATCAGGCACGGGGCTAGGTACTGGGAAGGCAATGATTAAAAAGTTAGACCTGGCCCTCATTCTCATGAAGCACACTATCTGGAGGGGAGGAGAGGTGTTGAACATGTGTGCGTGTTACACAGGAGAAGTGAGGGTGGTGGTGGAGAACAGGAGGCTGAGGGACCAGGAAAGGACCCCTGAAGGATTTAAGATTTAAGCTGAGCTCTGCTAGGCAGAGTGGGTATCAGGGAGAGAGGAGGAGCATTCTGATCAGAAAGAACAACGTATGCCCAGCTCCTGATGACGATACTCCATGTACTTCAACCAAGAGCAGCCTGGTGCGGCCGGAAGGGACAGGGATGAGACCGAAGGGACAGGCAGGTCTAACTGTCTATGTTAAGGGTTCTCATCTTCATCCTAAGGCAAAGAAAGGGTTGTTTGCTGTTGCTGCTTTGTTAAATCGAGTCTATTGAGACATAATTTGAAAACAATAAAATGCACACATAAGTAACCAACACCACATCTAAGCTATAGCACATTTCCATCTCCCCAAAAAGCTCTCTCCTGCTCCTTTGTAATCAGTCTTCCCAACTTTGGTAACTATAGCTCTGCTTTCTGTCACGATAGGTTATATTTTTGCCTATTCTGAAGTTAAAGAAAGGGGTTTAAGAACAGGTATGATATGATCCCCGACTCTGCAGTGTGGAGACTAGATAGGAGGAGAGCAAAATGGGAGGAAGAGAACAGTAAGTAGTTATTCAGGCAAGGGCTGGACGGTGAGGATGGCAGCAGGGAACGAGGGAATAGAAAGATGTGGACTAGAGGAATACTTAGGATTGACTCTAGTTCCTTGGCCTGGCATTCAAGGCCCTGCACCAATGAGCCCAGTCCATCCTTCCCACTAGGAAGGCTGCCTATGCTCCAGAGACCTATTCCCCATGCCCTGAGTTAACCAAGGTCCTTCATGCCTCCATGCCTTTCCATGTGCTGCTACCTTTCCCTGAAAGTGCTCTTTCTCCCTAATGGTATAATTCTAGTCATTTTTCATGACCCAGCATAAAAGTCACCTCTTCTGTGAAACATCTCCCAGCTTTGCCTGATAGATTGAATCATTCCCTTCTCTGTAGTCTCCTTGTCATTTGTACAAGTATGCATGTGTCTTAATTCTCCACTATACTGGAAGCTCCTTAAAGATAGGGGCCATGTCCCAGCTTTAATAATAAAACCTACTGCCGTTGGGAAAAAGTATTTGGCAATGACATATCTAACAAGGAACTTATCTCTAAAATTTATTTTAAAAAACTTCAATATCTCAATATCAAAAAGAC
This sequence comes from Orycteropus afer afer, assembly GCF_000298275.1. Classification (NCBI taxonomy): domain Eukaryota; kingdom Metazoa; phylum Chordata; class Mammalia; order Tubulidentata; family Orycteropodidae; genus Orycteropus; species Orycteropus afer. The sequence continues at coordinate 10,478,841 of NW_006921595.1, read as the reverse complement.
AAACAGTCAAATTCAGAAATGGGGAAAGGATATGAACAGACACTTCACCAAAGAAGATATTCAGGCAACCAACAAACACATGAAGAAATTATTGTGATCATTAGCCATTCAACTCACTGCTGTAGAGTGGTATCCGACTCATAGCGACCCCTCTTTGGGTTTTCGAGGCAGTATCACTATGGAAGTAGATTGCCCAACCTTCCTTCCAAGGAGTGGCTAGTGGGTTCAAACTGCCAGCCCTCTGGTTAGCAGTCAAATGCCTTAGGCACTATGCTATCAGAGCTCCCCATGGCCCATTAGCCATTAAAGAGATGCAAATCAAAGCAACAATGAGATATCATCTCATTTCAGCAATAATAGCAAAGTTCAAAGGGACAGAACACAACAAATGTTGGCAAGGGTGTGGAGAAATTGGAACTCTCATATACTGCTGATGGGACTGTAAAATGGTACAACCACTGTGGAAAATGCTATGGCACTTCCTTTAAAAGTTGGAAATAAAAGTACCATTTGATCCAGCAATCCCATTGCTATGACTATATCCTAAAGAGGTGAGACTTGGGACACAAACAGATATATGCACACCCATGTTCGTTGCAGCACTTTTCACAATAGCAGAGAGATGGAAACAACCTAAGTGCTCATCAACAGAAGAAAGGATAACTAAACTATGGTACATACACACAACGGAATACTATACAACACTAAAGAACAATGTAGAATCTGCAAAACACCACATAATGTGGATGAACTTGGAGGACTTTATGCTGAGTGACATAAATTGAGCATAGAAGGACAAATATTAGTTCACTACTGTAAAAAGTCAAGGAAAGGTTTATGTATGGAAGGAAGCTTTCTTTGTTGGTTCCCAGGGATGGGAGGGGAGGGGAGGAAACACTGCTAGATAGATAGAGACAAGTATATATTTGGGTGAAGGAAAGGGCAATGTACCAAAAGTGAGTGATCAACACATTGACACTGAAGAAGAGGAAGACATAGAGAGGTACACAGGAGGTACAGACAGCAAAGGTGAACCTTGTTGCATGTACAGTACTGCATTATCAGTGATGGCCAGCATTGAGCTATAGGTGGATAGATGGGTAGACATGCTAAATGATTAGGTATATCTAGGCATGGGGAGAGTGTGCCTATTTAAAAAAAAAAAAAATCAAGGAAAGGTTTACACAGGGAAGAAAATTTTCTTTGTTGGTTACCAGGGATGGGAGGAAAAACAGACAGATGATTAAGAGATAGTTTTGATATAAAACCAAACACCAAACTCACTGCCATCGAGTCGGATCCAACTCATAGTGATGTCTCCTTGGGTTTCTGAGGTAGTATCACTACGGAATATGGGTGAGGGAATTTTAAAAAATAAATAAAGAACAAAACACTACCATCAAGTCGATTCTGACTCATAGCAACCCTAAAAGACAGAGTAGAACTGCCCCCATAGAGTTTCCAAAGCTATAAATCTTTACAAATCTTGTGGAGTCACTGGTAGGTTCAAACCACTGACCTTTTGGTTAGCAGCCTAATCCCTTAACCACTGTGTCGCCAGAGCTCTTTGTTACTCAATAAGTACCTGTCAAGTGGATTAGTGCTCTACTTAGTGATTCAACCCAGGTTCATGAACTAGAAGGAAACAGGTTTAGAAGGTTGGTGTTTTGTCTGAGAATATAGGAATAAATTATGAGTTCACCATTACCCAATGACTTTGAGGCACCAAAGACTTGAAAAGGGAAGGAAATAGGAGTTGCTACAGATGAGTCAAGGAAGGAATTGCTTTTGATTACTCATTGATTTACTGATTTTATTTATCTCAGCAGAGCAAACTATTTCTTTACTTTTCCCAGCCATCTTTCAGTTCAAGCAAAGCAGAGTCACCTTTCAGTGGGTGTTCAGAAGTAGGAGAGAGAGAGAGACCTGAGCATGTCTCAGGATGGAAGACACTGCTGGAAGAGAGGAAGAGGTTGAAGGCATGGCAATGAAGGGAGTCACTGGGGGACATGTGAGATGGGAGATTTAAAGCAGCAGTCCTCAGTACGGACTTGGAGTCCTATGGACTCCTGGGGACACAATTGACAGGGACATCTTGTGGAGAAACGAATTGTACCAATTATTCAATTACCTGTAATTATGAAAAGCAGCGTGATAGTTGGCACATGTGAAAGGAGGCCCAGGGAAGGCTGTACCTCAGAAATGAGTCAAATCAGCAGAGTTCTTTGATGAGAACCTGGTTGACGTCTTCTTTCATTAAGCCTCACTGTGGCCATCCCATAAGTCTCTTTCTTTGAAAATAATTAATTTAAATTGCCACTGATGAGCCCTCAATAGAAAATGCCCAGTCTGCAGTTGGAGAGGTGAGAGGAGCGAGGGGAATCACCTTCCCTCTGCAAGGCCTCTGCTCGCTCCTAAGCTTACTTCTGCCTGCAACCCCCCAAACAACTTTAACATAGCCTTTTGGAAGTGTTCTCTTCCCTCAAAACTAGAAACAGCCTGAATACCCAACACTTCTGTTCCCATTACAGAACAGCTTTGCCAACTGCTGTCTATTACATTCTGGACGATTGTTGAATTCTTTTTGAAAAAAGAGAGACAATAACTTCTCCATAACCCACAGCCCTTTGCTCATTGACCTGTTAGGAGTTCATTACTGATAACTCTGATTTTGATGCAATAGCTGCCACAGAGTTCATTCTGGTTTCTCCCTTTCACTATCTGTAACTTTTTTCTTCCACAGTAAGAAACTTAGCTTTAAGTATCCATAATCATTGTTGTTGTTGTTGTTGTTTTTTGCCGTCGAGTCGGCCCCGACTCATAGCGACCCCTCCTTGGGTTTCCGAGGCAGTATCACTACGGGAGTAGGATTGCCCAACCTTCCTTCCGAGGAGTGGCTGGTGGGTTTGAACCGCCAGCCTTCTGGTTAGCAGTCAAGTGCCTTAGGCACTATGCTACCAG
>NW_006921595.1:10446649-10470824 GCF_000298275.1 Orycteropus afer afer | reverse complement strand
AGCACAGTTTGACTCTGTAACACATGGGTCACCATAAGGCAAAATCGACTCAATGCAACCAACAACAATAAACTTGTACATATACTAGGCTTGTGCCCTCTCTTCCTTAATCTACTTGTTAAACTCTTAGTCATTCACCTAACCCAGCTTAACTGTTACCCTTTTTTCACATCCCCAATTTACTATTTACATCCTCTTTCTATTTTATGTACATTCTTGTATTACATCACCAAACACATTCCATTGCTATTAATTATTTATAGGTGTATTGAGAACAACAAAATGTTGTTTTTAAATTGGTTCAGAACACCATCAGGAAGAGAATTGTCTTTATGACCTCTTTGAGGGTGCAAGCCACTTTTACTTATATATTAAAGGCAGAGTGACACCCCAAAGTTGGAGGATTTATGGTAGACACAGTTTTATCCCCCAATAGGCTGTGAATTCCTTGAGAACAGGGCCTGTGTTTTCTATCCCCAATACCTAGTTGGCATGTGGTGGGTTTTCAATAACATTGAAATGGGATTTGGGCTCAGTCTGCTAGCACTGCTTTATATCCCTCTAATCACACTGGTATGGGTGCTCTAGTGGTGCAGTGGTTAAAGCATTCAGCCGCTAACCAAAGGTCAGTGATTCAAACCTGCCAGCTGCTCTGCAGGAGAGAGATGAGGCAGTCTGCTTCTGTAAAGATGTGCAGCCTTGGAAACTCTATATGACAGCTGTATTCTGTTCTATAGGGTCACTCTGAGTCATAATTGACTCAATGGTACTGGGTTTGTTTTTTGGAATCATGCTGATTGGTAGTGGTAGATGGCAGTCAATCCAACCAAAGAAATAAAATAGTACTGTTAAGAGCTGTTTGAAAGACAAATTTTCTTTTAAGAAAAAAAAAAAAAATCTGGGAATTATGTGGGAAAATAATTGAATGCTTACTTAGCAGTGGAAATACACTTAGTGGTCAGGTATATGAGCCTGTGTCAGAGAAACAGGTCATGGTTTGGAAGCCAAAATAACAAGAGGCTGGTTAAGGAGTGCTTGCCAATCTGTGCTCGCTCTTATGAAACAGAGGTAGAGTTAATTTTAGGCAAAAGTGTTTGGGGCATAGGAAAAAAATAATCACAGTAGGCTTTCAGTGAAATTCTTAGGAATATAAAACCTATACCTTGTAAAAAGGAGAGGCTTAGCAGCTGGCCATTCTTTCTCTTTACCTGGGAAGCTACTGGAAAGAAAGAAAGATGATTTGGCCAAATCTTTTTGTAAATGTGCTAATGAGAGACCACCTGGAAAACAAACTAATGGTCTTTACTAGGGAGAGAGTCCTTATCCATGAAAAACTAGTAGGATGTACTTGGTCAGTCTAGGATGGCTTATGATAAACACACCTTAAGTAAAGCAGATTACTCATGGGTTGATGGGGCACAGCTATCTGGAAAGTGTCATGTAAACTATGAAGCTAGATGAGTATAAAATTGAGTGTTTCATGACCTACGTTGTTCTTTTTGCATAGTGATGACCACATGCATTGCTTAGAAACCTCATATATTAATCTGGGCCAGACTACATCTTAATGTGGCAAGAAAGGACCCAGAGAGCAGCTTTGAGGGACTCAGTATTTCCAGTCCTCACCTGTACTTCACAATTCCCTGTATCCTTGAAATTATTAGCAATGCTTACTACTGGGTAAGATCTCTGATTCCTGTGACTCTCATTTGGCAATTTGACCCTTTGTGTTATCTGACCTTGAATATCTAACTCTATGCATGGTTTATATTTTCTTTATTCCTCTTGTTGTTGTTTGCCATTGAGTTGGCCCCGACTCATAGCAACCCCTCCTTGGGTTTCCGAGGCAGTATCACTACGAAAGTAGGATTGCCCAACCTTCCTTCCGAGGAGTGGCTGGTGGGTTTGAACTGCCAGCCTTCTGGTGAGGAGTCAAGTGCCTTAGGCACTATGCTACCAGAGCTCCATAGCTTTTAGAAATGTTTCTTTAAGTGAAATAATATTCATAAAGCCTTTAATGTTTGACATAGTAAGCACTCGAGTGATTAGCTAATCTATTTTTCTCTTCTTTAGAAATGTAAGCCTATCTCAATTATGCTGAGGAGAAAAGAAGAGAGAAGTATTACATGACAATGGCATTTGGGAGAGAGGTGAAAGAGCCCCACAACATAAAATCCAACCCACTGTATTGAGTTGATTCCAACTCATAGTGACCCTATAGGACAGAGCAGAACTGCCAGTAGGGTTTCCAAGTTGTAAATCTTTATGGAAGCAGACTGCCTCATTTTTCCCCTGCAGAGTAGCTAATGAATCCAAATCTTTTGCTTAGCAGCCGAATGCTTTGACCATTGCACCACCAGAGCTCCTCCACAAGGTATAAGATAGTTTGTAGAATACTTACATAGCCTTTTCTCCATTTTTGGAGACTTTTCCACCAGAAGCTCTTTGCTTATTCCTGGAGAAGTTCCCTAAAGAAAGGCCTAAAAGACTCTCATGCTGTGGCCACAGTGGTCATGAGTGGAAGGTCAGTGCTCACCCAGGTAGGGCACCACAGGTGCCTTACCTAAGTGAATGCCTGTGATGGTTAATTTTATGCATCAGCTTGGCTAGGCTATGGTGTCCAGTTACATGGTCAAATGCTAGTCTAGATTCCATTATGAAGTAATTACATGTGATTAAATTAGTCGGCATTGAGTAAAGAAGATTACCCTTCAGAATGTGGGTGGGCCTCATCGAATCAATTGAAGGCCTCACAAACACAAAGGGAATTTTCCCTAGGATATATTCTACCTACAGACTATAAATAGACATCTTGTCAGAACTCCACTCCTCACTCTTCCTATCACCTGACCTATGGATTTTTGGACACAAGACTGTAGGAATCTCTCATCTATTGCCTGGGCTACAGATTTTGAACTTGCCAGCTCCCATGATTGGCATGAGCCAATTCCTTAAAATAAATCCATCTCTCTCTCTTTCAATCTCTCTCTATCAAACTGATTCTGTTCCTTTAGAGAACCATGACTAAGACATTTACTGTGTAGGCTCTCAAGTCTGCAGGTTCAATACCTGATCTGTTAATACCATAAGAAAGAATTCATCTTTCAGAGACAGACTTACATTAACAAAATTCTCAAAGATCAAAGTAGAGGTAGTTCCTGACTTATTCGAATTATGATGAATTGCACTTATGACTCTGTGAATTTCATCATTAGTTATATGTACTACATAAGATGTAGCATTTAATTTGCTGATATTATCATTTTCAGATGTAATGTTTCCCACTCCTAAAGACAAATAAAGATATGATTTATAAAGGTACTGATAATAACAGGCAATAGTAATTAAAACTAAAAAAAAAAAAGTGAGGTATTTAACTTATGTCAGAAACAACTTATGACAGAGTCATCAGATCAGAATCCTTGTAAGTCAAGGACTACTTGTATACAAACCAAGCATCAAGGTGCTTAAGAGAAATAGAGTTTTTAAGGCCCAGAACATCCCAATCCTCTGATTTCTGTATAGGCAAGCTACTTAAAAAGTAAATTGGAATCAGAGGGCACTTGGTGAGCAGTCATTCATTTAAAAAATATTTAGCCTAAAGAGTCTTTGCAAATATAGTTAAGATGAGAACATACTGGATTAACTAGGTGGGCCCTATACCCAATGACACATGTCCTTATAAGAGACAGAAGAGGAGAAGACAGAGAGATGCACAAAGAAGAAGACAATGTAAAGACAGAGGGTGAGATTGAGGTTGCGGTGTAGTAAATTACCTGCTATGACTTTTCTAGCCATAAGTCTTTGTAAACTCCATGGTGGAATTTGCTGTGAGAAACCGAGTAGCTTCTGGTTGTTAAAATCATCAACCTGGAGTATTTCTGTTGGGAGCAGCACAAAGTAATATTCTGGGAAGTTCACTTTCTCTCAGGTGCTTAGAATTCTGATGTTATGATTGGTTAGTTTGGCCACTCTGCCAGGCTCAAAAGGAGACCACCTAGAGGCAGACAAGGTCTCTCTGACTGCTGGCTGAGAAGGATGTGCTGCTGAGAAAAACACACTCCTGAGAAACACGCGCTGCTGGGAAAGAGACACAAGACTCACGCATTGCTGAGAGAGACACACAGTGCTGGGAGAGACTGTGAGAGACTGTTGGCTGCAAGACAGCAGCCTGAGAGAGACTGAGCGTTGTTCCTGAACTTGAATTGTAGCCTGGTGCTTCCCTATTAAACTCCATAATCTGTGAGTTATGTGTGGCCACTGCAGCAAATTATCGAACCCAGGAGAGAGGTGGTGGGTACTTTGGGAGGAAAGGGCTAGAGGGAGGCAGCATGTCTGGCCTTGCAGGGATAGGCCTTGGGCTACTGATGGTGATCCTGTCTTCCTCTCGTGGGGTTAGAGGTCAGAAGATGCGGCCTCCCTGCCCCTTTGGCAGAGGTGATGCATCTACAAGCCAGAAAACAGTAAGGGTGGCCAGCAACCATCAGAAGCTAGTAGAGAGGCATGGAATGGATTCTCCCTCCTAACTTCCAGAAGAAACCAACTCTGTTCACCTTAATTTTTTACTTCAAGCCTCCAGAACTGAGAGAATAAATTTCTATTGTTGTTGTCGTTATTTGCCATAGAGTCGGCCCCTGACTCCTAGCGACCCCTCCTTGGGTTTCCGAGGCAGTTATCACTACGGAAGTAGGATTGCCCAACCTTCCTTCCGAGGAGTGGAAATTTCTATTGGTAAAAACAAAACCTACCCACTGCCATCGAGTTGATTCTGACTCATAGAAACCCCCATAGGGTTTCCAAGGCTGTAAATCTTTACAGAAGCAGACTGCTTCATCTTTCTTCTGTGGAGCAACTGGTGGTTTTGAACTGCTGACCATTTGGTTAGCAGCCAAATGCCTTACCATGGCACCACCAGAGTGAGAAATGGTGAGAAGCAGTAGCAGAGAAACAGCAGCAGCAGAACTAGGAGACCTGGCAGGAGATAGTGCAGTAGGCTTCTAAACAGAACTTCTAGACAGGCCTTTTCACAGAGTGAGAAAGCTGGGCACCTTTAGCAAGAGGCTTACTGGCAGAGTAGGGTGCCTCCAGGCACTTATGATCACAGCTAAAAGAGCTTTTAATACTTGCTCTAGGAAGTCAAAGGCAAGGAGCCATGGGGCTGAGGCTAAGGGCCAGAAAGAGGCATGCGTGCAAGCACTGTTGACAAGGGGCTGTCCTGATCAAAGAACTGTATCCTGAGTCACTTCTGATCCTGAATTATAACCTGTTACTTCCCTAATCAACCCCATAATTGTAAATATTTTCTGTGAGTTCTGTGTGGCCACTGAAATGAATTATTGAACCCAACAGAGAAGTAGACAGTGCTGGGGAGGGACAGTTGGTGTCATAGGAATCATCTCTGAGCTGTTGATGTTGATCTTGATCCTCCCTCCACCTCTTGAGAAATTAGAGAAAATCAGACTCTGCCATACCATTTTTACATATATATTTAGTCTACAATGTACGAGACCACACCCTCTGAGTGGTTGACAGTAGTAGCCGGGCACCATCTATTTCTTCTGGTCTCATAGTCATATAGGCTGAGGATTGCATGGTGCACCAGTCCCTTGGACTAATCATTTCCATGCATCTTTGGTTTTCATTATTCTTGGCTCTGGACAACCCATCATTGCATCTAGATGGCTGCTTGCAAGCTTTTAAGATTCCAGTCACTACTCGCCAAAGTAGGAGGTGGAACAATGTTTTGTGTAGTATGTTATGCCAATTGAGCTTGATGTCCCCTGTGACTATGGTCCCGAGCCCACAGGTCCAACTACTCACTCCCTCTGGGTAGCTGACTGTGGCCAAGAAGTGACTACAACCTTGTCCCTTGTCAGTTCTACTATATACCTGGGAATTCTTACAGATCATACAAATACACTTGTAGAACCATTGTCTGCCAACCCTATATATGGTCTCGGGCACACTCCCCGCTGCATAGACACACCTAATAGTTCAGCCTCTCTACCCATATATCCATGTTTGCCTTCACTGACAACACAGTACTTATGTGCAAAAGAGTTCATCTTTGTTGTCTATACCTCCTCTTCCTCAATGTAGGTGCAAAGGTCTTGAGACAGATGGAGTTTGGCAAGTTTGTGAGACAGAGGGAAGGCCAATGTGGCTGTAGGAAAGTGAGCAAGGAGCAGAGTGGTGGGTGACAAAGTAAAAAGGGAGATAGAGATCACATGTCATAGAGCATTGAGTATGAGGGTCAGGAGTTATGATACTGCTCTAAGTACAATTGGAGGCAATTGGAGACTTTCAGGCAGGGGAGAGACTTTGTAAATGACTGTCTGGTTGCTGGGTAGACAAAGAATGAGAGGGCCAGAGTGGAAGCAAGGAAGCCACCTAGGAGGCCATCATAGTGGTCCAGATGGGAGGTGATGGAGGTTGGAGTAAGATCATCATAGTGATGACTGAAAGATTCAGAACACATCTGGGGAGTACTGCTAATGGGGCTCCCTGATTAGCTGTAGGAAAAGAAAGAATCAAGTATGCCTCTTGCATTTGGATACTCAGAGAAAGGGCAATTAATGCTATATGACTTGAATGTTTTAGGTATCTGGCTTCAATAACCTCCTGAGTGCTTCTCTATCCCTACCTCCAAGACTACACAAATGGAACAGGACCATTCTCCTCTGGGCACAGTTGGGGTATGTGGGCACAGCCAGTGCTGCCTTTGTGGCCTTCCTTTTCTATGCTTCCATTAAATTCATTCAGCTCTTATTTTGTAAGCACCTCCTGCATGGCTAACACTGCTTTAGGTCCTGGGAATATTGTGGGGTGGGAAGGAAGGCAACACCATCAAATATCAACAGTACTTTGGGAGCATTTGTACTGTGGGAGCATCTGTCCCTTCTCTTGTGTACCCCTCCCTCCCCTTAGATCTCCCTCGTTCTGCTGTAAAGCTTCCTTTGGGTCATCTTTCTACAGATCCACCCTCAGACCCCCAGGATCCACCCTGAGTTGTGCCTCTTCAATCTCACGCAGTTTCCCTGAAAACCCTCTGTTGTTCCTCCCCAAGCCCCATAATGGACTTTTGGCTCTTGTGAATAAATCCCAATGCGACCTGGCAAACCAAAGATTTGTCATCTTTCAGATGAGGCAGAGGCTCAGCTTTCTCAAATATAATCTAGGGACAAGCTGAGAGACTGCAGGGAACAGCAGAAACATGCACGAGTTCAATGCAATTGAGTGAACCAGTTGCTGTCGAGTAGACTCTGATTCATGTGTCAGAGTAGACCTGTGCTCCATAGGGTTTTCAATGGCTAATATTTAGGAAGTAGATCACCATGCCTCTCTTCCCAGGTATCTCTGGATAAACTTCAACTGCCAACCTTTCCTGGAGTAGCCAAGTGCATTAGCCATTTACATCACCCTGGGACTCTAAGGCAATCCTTCTAAAATACCACTACCTTTAAAATATTGAAAAGTCTCTCCCTCTCATTATCTCCCTCATCTGAGCCTATCACCATCACCCAGGGTTTTTTTTTCTTCCCATTGTACTGTTTTTCAGTGATATGTACTGACTGTACTTTAGCTTTTGTCTGTAGAATGGTCTCCTGGATACCTGCTCCTCGCTTCTCCCCATTCTCAATAAGAATAAACTGTTTTATATTTGTTCAACCCTTTGCAAATTAAAATGTGCTTCCACTTCCTTAACAAGATTATATTTCATCTTTACAACCCTAGAAGCAGATAGTGCAAAAATCGATGTCATATGAATACATGAATGGCTTGTCCAAGGTCATAGTGTCTCTAGGTCCAGTGGTGTTTTCACTGTGCCACATCACCCTTTTGCCCAAAGCTTTTTAAAGAGCATCTTCTGAGTAACCCCAATATCTCTTCTATTGTACACATATATAATGTATATAAATACATAAAATGTCCATAATCCAAATGTGCACAGCCCACTCCTCTTTCCTCAAAGATGTATTTCTAGAATGTAGCTGATAAACTGGGGCCCAATTTCCCATAAGAAAATGTAATCACTGAGAATTATGTTGCTGATCTGGGACCCAGTATTCATTCAGTCACAGATTAAAATGAGATTGTGTTGTAAAAACAGTGCTCTATCAACTAGAAACTTCTAAAGTCATTTGATTTACCACTTAGAATGATAAATAATGGAATTTTAGAGTTAGAAGTCAACTTTGAGGACATCCAATGAAACTCATTTATCTTGTAGATGAGGACACTGAGACCCAGAAAGGTGAAGTGCATTCTGCAAAGTCATATACCAAGTCAGTGGAAGGGCCAAGACCAAGATGGAGCCTTTGGACTCCCTGCCTGGTGCTCATTCCACTACTACACTTGCCCCCACCCCCTTATAAAAGTCCTAAGTATTCTACACATATTGATTATTTGAAAAACTCAAAGGATTATTTTTCCTTGTTCCAACTTCTGGTACTTAAAAAAAAAAAAGCACATGAGATATAAATTATATACAGTAACATGCAGAGAGTTTTAGTGACCAGCTTGATGAGTTGACAAATATATGTACCTAATGGGGATAAACAAAGGCACTCCTATCAGACAGGACATTCCAAGGGCTTAGACATGACCTCCCAGAGATAAGGGCAAAGATCAAATATCTTTTTGAATAAGATTAATTCTTTACAGTATGAATAGCAGTGAAACACTATGTGATATATAACTGGAAAATTTTACTATACTAGCTAGTGTAAATATTACTATACAAATCTGTCTGTGGTAATGTGTGTTATTTCTCTTGGATAAGTATCTACATGTGGAATTGCTGGGTAATAGAGTAGATATATATTTAATTTTATAACAAATTACCAGTTTTTCAAAGTGGGTCTATTATTTTATATCCTACCAGCAATTTAGGAGAGTTCTAGTTTCGCCACATCCTCACCAACACTTGGTATGTTCAGTCTTTTTAGTTTTAGTCATTCTAATGAGTGTGTACTGCTATCTCTTTATGGTTTAAATTTCTGTTTCTCTGATGGTTAATGAAGTTGTACAAATGGTTCACATTCAACTACTAACCTAAAGATTGGCAGTTCGAACCTGCCCAGTGGCTCTGTGGAAGAAGGGCTTGGTGAACTGCTCCACAAAGATTGCAGCCAGAATAGCCATCAGAGAAATCAAAACCATAACACGATACTATTGCACTACTGTTGGGCTCCCCTTCACCAGGGCTCCCCCAACCCAAGGGATAACGCCACCCAAAATCACTCACGAAAGACGTCTCTTGATGCAAAAGCAGGAGGAGTTTATTCAAGGTACCAGCGCGCTGGGGCCCGACTCATATCCCACGCAGGGGCAGAGGAGTTGAGCAGCCAGCAACAAAGTTACACAGTATTTAAAGGCAAAACCACAAGGGGGTGGTCAGAGAGAGAGAGTACAGCTGATTGGTAAGTTTAAGTTTGAATTCTCAGAGGGAGTACAAACGATTGGTAAGTTTAAGTTTGAATTCTCCAATTACGTGGTATGGTTGAGTTCAGGGCTTAGTCATCCTTGCCTTGCCCCTGTTCCTGGAACTGGGGCCCGCCCTTTTGCTGGCCTTAATAGTGGCCTTTTATTGCAAAACTATATTAAATATTACATTTCTAATTTCGTATTTACATTTTTAATTCCACACTACCACTGGAATGCCTAAGATAAAAAGAACAGAAAATAACAAATATTGGCAAGGATGTGGGAAAATTAGAACACTTACCCATTTGCTGGTGAGAATGCAAAATAGTACAGCCAGTGTGGAAAACAATGTGGTTCCTCAAAAAACTAAAAATAGAACTACCATCTCACTGCCATCTAGTCAAATCCGATTCATAGAGACCCCTCCTTGAGTTTCCAAGGCAGTATCTCCATGGAAGTAGATTGCCCAGTCTTCCAAGGAGTGGCTGGTGGGTTTGAACCACCAGCCTTCTGGTTAGCAGTCAAATGCCTTAGGCACTATGCCACCAGAGCTCCTAGAACTACCATATGACCTAGAAATTCCACTCCTAGGTATATACCCAAAAGACTTGAAAGCAGAGACTCAAAAGGAACGTGTACACCAATGTTCATTGGAGCACTAGTCATAATAGCCAAAAGGTGGAAACAACTTAAATGCCCCTGAACAGATGAATGAATTATATAAAAAAAACAAAAGTAGTCTATACATACAATGGGATATTACTCAGCCAGTAGGAGAAATTAAGTCTTGGTAAATGCATGTTAAAGTATGGATGGAGCTTGAAGACATGCTGAGCAAAATAAGTTAATCACAAAAGGACAGATAATGTATGGCCTAACTTATATAAAAATATAAGAAAAGGCAATTATGGAGATTAAAGTTTACCAGAGACAGGAGAGAGGAGGAAAAGAAGGGTTAAGGGTGATAGAAAAATCACATTGATTAAGGGTAGGGCTGCACAGCTGATTATCGTAATTGCTGTCATTAAGCTGGATACATTTACAGCAACAACAACAAGAAGAATAGCTGCTCAGGCTGCTCATTTACAACTAAACACCTCATGGAATTTGATTCCTTGATTTGGAGGTTTAGGGTCATGGTTTCATGGAACATCCTAGTTAATTGGCCTAATTACATGTTTAGTACTTCTGTTCTACTTCTTAGTTCATGTGTAGTGAGTGCCTGGGGTCTGAAAAGTTTGCAAGTGGCCACTCAAGGCACAACAATTGCTCTTTATTCACTTGAAACAACAGAGGAAGAAGAGTCAAGAATAGGGGAAGGTTGAACAGACACAAAATAAAAGAAGAAATTGAACAGGTATAAATGAATTACAAACAAAGAAAGTCCTGGCCCAGATGGTTTCACTGGAGAATTCTACGAAATGTTCAGAGAACAACTGACACCAAATCTCCTCAAACTATCTCAGAACATAGAAAAGGATCACATAGAAAAGGATGGAATCCTCTCAGATTCATTTTATGAAGCAAACATAACCTTGATACCAAACCAGGCAAAGACGTCACTAAAAAAGGAAACCTATAGTCCAATATCCCTTACAAATATAAATGCAAAAATCCTCAACCAAATTCTAGCCAATAGACTCTTAACAACATATCAAAAAAACAATACATCATGATCCAGTGGGGTTCATACCAGGTGTGCAAGAATGGTTCAACATTAGAGAAACAATCAATGTAATCCATCACATAAGTAAAATAAAGGAAAAGAAGTTCATGATCATATCAATCAATGCAGAAAAGACATTTGATAAAATCCAAAACCCATTCCTGATTAAAAAAACTCTCAGAAAAATAGGAACAGAAGGGAAATTCCTCAACATAATAAAGGGCATATGTACAAAACCAACAGCCAACATTATTCTCAGTGGAGAGAGACTAAAACCATTCCCCTTGCAAACAGGAACCAGACAAGGATGCCCTCTATCACCAAGTCTGTTCAACATTGTATTGGAAGGTCTAGCAAGAGCAATAAGGCATGCAAGGGAAATAAAAGGCATCTAAATTGGTAAGGAAGAAGTAAAATTATCCCTATTTGCAGATGATATGATCCTATTTATAGAAACCCAAGAGACTCAGCAAGAAGCTACTAGAACTAAATGAGAGATTTAGCATAGTGGCAAGATACAAGATGAACGTACAAAAATCAGTGGGATTTCTCTACACCAGCAAAGAGATTGCTGAAAAGGAAATAAGGAAATCAATACCATTTACAATGTTGTTGTTGTTTGTTGTTATATGCCCTCGAGTCGGACCCAACTCATAGAGACCCCTCCTTGGGTTTCTGAGGCAGTATCACTATGGAAGTAGATTGCCCAACCTTCCTTCCGAGGAGTGGTTGGTGGGTTTGAACCACCAGCCTTCTGGTTAGCAAGCAATTCCATTACTAGGTATATATCCTAAAGAAGTGAGAGCCAGAACAAGAACAGATATATGCACACCCATGTTCATTGTAGCACTGTTTACAATAGCAAAGAGATGGAAACAACCTAAGTGCCCATCAATAGAAGAAAGGATAATCAAACTATGGTACATACACACAATGGAATACTATGCAACACTAAAGAACAATGTAGAATCTGCAAAACACTGCATAATGTGGATGAATTTGGAGGACATTATGCTGAATGACGTAAGTCAATCACAGAAGGACAAATATTATATTAATTCACTACTATAAAAAGTCAAGGAAAGGTTCATATATGGAAAGAAACTTTCTGTGTTGGTTACCAGGGATGGGAGGAGAGGAGAGGGAACACTGCCAGATAGGTGAAGACAAGTATTAATTTGAGTGAAGGGAAAGGCAATACACCAAAAGTGAGTGACCAACACAATAACACTAAGGCAAAGGAAAACCCAGAGAGGCGCACAAGAGGTACAGACAACAAAGATAAACCCTTTTACATATATAATACTCAACATATACAGTGCTGCATTATCTGTGATAACAAACATTAATCTAGGGGTATAGATGGATTGACAGGCTGAATGATCAGGTATGTCTAGGCAAAAGGGAATATTCCCATGACCATACATAAGGTTGGCAAATGATATTTCTACATATGTATTTGCATGTGCTGTAGGAATGTTTATATATATAATAGAGCTACCAAACCAAACCCACTGCTGTTGAGTCGATTCTGACTCATAGTGACCCCCATTGGGTTTCAGAGGCAGTAAATCTTTATGGAAATAGATTGCCCAGTCTTGCTTCCACGGAGTGGCTGGTGGGTTTGAACCACCAACCTTCTGGTTAGCAATCAGATGTCTTAGGCACTGTGCTACCAGCACTCCTTATCATAGAGCTAACAAGGGGCAAAATTATAACTTCTTAGCCACAGCCAACCACCATAAGCAAGCAAGTTGTTACACCTGTGGTTTTAGGACCATGGTCACAGGGGGCATCAAGCTCAATTTGCATAACATACTACACAAAAACATTGTTCTACATCGTACTTTGGTGAGTAGTGACTGGGGTCTTAGAAGCTTACAAGCAGTTACCTAGATGCAACAATAGGTCTCTCCTTGTCCAGAACAAAGAAGAATGAAGAAAACCAAAGACACATGGAAACAATTATTCCAGAGGATTAGTGGACCATGCGAACCTGAGTCTATATGACCATGAGACAAGAAGAACTAGATGGTGCCCGGCTACCACTGTCAACCACTCAGAAAAGGATCAGTACAGGAGATCCTGAATAGGGTGGGAGAACAATGTGGAACAAAACTCAAAATCATAAAAGACCACATTTACTGGTCTGAGAGCCTGGTGAGATCCCTAACACTATGACCCTTAGTTACCCTTCAAGTCTGAAATTGAACTCACTCCCATGGACTCAAGCTAAACAATAGACAGGCATATACAGTGAACATTTACATCAGGTAGATAAACTCCTTGGAACAAACGATTGTGGGAGAACAGAAAGGCAGTGTTTGCACAGGAAGATAGCTCAGGAGGCAAGGGGCAGGCGGCAGGAATGCATAGCAAAGAAGGACACAGGGAAGAGGTAACTAGAGGGAGGAAATGGGAAAAGAGCTGTTACATTGTGGGGAATTGCAATCAATGTCATGAAACAAAATGTGTATGAACTGCTGTATGGAAAATGAATTTACTCTATAAACTTTCACCCAAATCACAATAACAATTTTAAAAAAGAATAGGAGGAAGATATGGAATGTGTGGCTAATTGTCTCCTTGGACAACTGCCTCCTTTGCCTTGAGACCAGAAGAACTGGATGGCGCCTGGCTACCATTACTGAACGTTTTGATCAAAGATTCCATAGAAGAGTCCTGATCAGGAGGGAGAAAATACAGAAG
The DNA here is from genome assembly GCF_000298275.1 of Orycteropus afer afer. Lineage (NCBI taxonomy): Eukaryota > Metazoa > Chordata > Mammalia > Tubulidentata > Orycteropodidae > Orycteropus > Orycteropus afer. Next base: position 10,457,023 of record NW_006921595.1, on the reverse strand, counting down.
AAAATTTCAAATTCTTATGGAAGTCTAGAATTTCTGGAGCCACAGAAGCTGTATGTAACCCTGAAACTATTACCTGGAGATAATCTTTAAATCTTAACAAAAATATTCCCTGAAGTTGTCTTAAAACCAAGTAATAGTTTAGCTTAGCTAGTAAAGAAAAAAAAAAAAAAGGTCTGCTTTGAGCATTATGCTTTTTAAAGAACTGTCTATATGGGATCAAATTGACATGAGCAAGTCAAAAGATTAGACAGGAACTTTAGGGGGCAATGAATTTATGTTAATGAGGGAGGAACAACTCAGAAAAGGAAAGTGAGAATGGTTATGCAACTTGAAGGATGCAATCAATGTCACTGAATGGTACACATACAAGCTATTGAATTAGCATATGTTTTGCTGTGTATATTCTTAACAACAACAAAATAAAATTTAAAGGAAAGAAAAAAAAATTACAGCCGTCAAAATCCTATTAAGCAGTTCTGCCCTCTCAATAGCAATGGGCACCTTTTTATGACCAATGTCCTGTTAAGCGTACATGAAATAACTTATAAATTCAATCAAATGTATAAACAAGCTAAAGAGTAATGATTTTGTAAGCCCCTTAGAATTAAGTGCTTTTGGAGTATAATTTGGCTATTTTGGTTTTCTGTTCAAAACTCTCCAGGCAAGATTCAATTGTGTTTTCTTTTCTATCAACAAATGACTTGTGGTGAGCAGAGAGATCCAGAAGTATGCCATTAGTGATTCTTTCTAAAATAGTTGTTGTGGCAATTAAATATTTGATGACTTCAGTTAGGACATTAGTTATAAAAATTTAAGAGAGGAAGCAATGGAGTATAAGGCAAAGTGTGAGCTTTGAAGCCACAGGGAATTGGGTTTGAATTTGCTGGCACTTAGAAGTCTCCATTTCCTTGCCTATGAAATGAAAACAAGGATACCTACTGTTAATTTTCTATAGCTGCTGGAACAAATTCCCATAAGCACTGCAGTTTAAAACAACACAAATTTATGATTTTGCAGTTCTGAATATCAGAAGTCCAAATGGGTCTCACTGGGCTAAAATCAAAGTGGTGGCAGATCTGCATTTCTTCAGTTTCCTTGCCTTTCCCAGCATCTAGAGGCTGCCCACATTCCTTGGCTCCTGGTCCCCTCCCATCCTCAAAGCCCAAAATGGCAGGTTGAATCTTTCTCACATTATATCACTCTGACCCTGCTTCTATCACTACATTTGCTTTTCTAACCCTGTCTCTCCTGCTCATTTCTTTCACTTATAAGAACTCCTGTGATTACAGTAGTGTTCTGGTTACCGGGTACCACTCTGACAAGAATATACCACAAATGGGGTGGCCTTAACAAACAGGAGTTTATTCTCGTACAGTTTGGAGGCTTTAAGTCCTAGTTCAAAGTGCCAGGCTCTAGGGGCTGGGTGAAAGCCCCTCAACCTTGGGCTTCAGCTCTTCCTCCAGCTCCCGGCCCACTGGAGCTAGAGGCTTTTCTTCACTCAGACAGCTGCTGACTGCTGAGGCTGCCACGCCCAAGGTTGACAAGTAAAAAGGCACAGTCCTAATATTACCAAATCACACAGCAGGCCATTAATTCAAGTCCATTGTAAGTCCCAAGGTCAGCAGAGCATAGCAGGCTGCTGAACAATGACACGGCTACATGCAGGGTCCAAGGTGCCATAAGCTAGAGACCATTCCTAAAGCTGCTTCTTACATCTGGGAAGCAGACCACATACCCAAAGCAGCTACTCAGCTACTCCCACCATGGAGTTGATTGCCAGTCTCATAATGGGAAATAACTACCACCAGCTGCCCAGCCACTCAACCAGGCCCAGTCGAGTTGACATGCAAATTTAACTACCACAAGTAGGTACACCTGTATAATCCAAGATAATCTCCCCATCTCAAGATCCTTAATTTAATTACCTCTGAAAACCCCTTTTTTTTCATGTAAAGAAGCATAGTCACAGGCTCCGGAGATTAGGACATGGGCATCTTTGCAGGGAGGCATTATTCTGCCTATCATATACACTTTACAATGTGCTTGTGAAGAGTAAATGTAAAGGTATACAAAGTATCTGGCACATTGAGGCAACTCAATAATTGAAAGCTGATGTTATAAGATGGGCAAAGTTCAGCAAACCGTGTAGAGCTCCAAAGTTACTGTTCCCTTTCTGTCCTCCCTAGGTAGAGTCGGGAGAACACTGGTCTCTTGAATCTCATTCTCTTGTCAGTCTTTTCTCTTCTCTGTGTATAGCAGAACCCTGGTGGTGCCGTGACTAAGGCATTTGCCTGCTACCAGAATGTTGGCAGTTCAAACCCACTAGCTGCCCTGTAAATATTTACTGCCTTGGAAACCCAGTGGGGGTTGCTATGAGTCAGAATGATAGCAGTGAGTATGGTTTTTTGTTTTGGTTTACAGCAGTAGGGAAGCTTGGCTGGAGGAAAGACATCCAACAGATGGCAATTAGGAGTCTTAGGAAGGGGTCCTTTTTCTGATTCACAAAAAGGTATGATATGGGCTAGCAGCCAAGGCCGTGACACAGAGGGGCCTTGAGGACTTATCACCCCTCTCTTCATGCATGTGAGGTGGATTCAGCTCTTTGGGTACTGCGCCCACATATTCAATGTCATCTTCAACACAAAAGATTCAGAGAGAAAGTGCTAATATTGATAAGGACAAAGACATTGAGCACATGCCCTACCTAGGTTAAAGCAAAGGAGTACCTGACCGTGCTGGCCCCCAACTCAATGTCCCACCATTCATCCCTTTTCCTTCCCAGTGAGGCCTCTCTCTCACTGGGCTGACATCTCCCACTGTCCCCTCCCACCCCCGTGGTAGCTGAAGGGGTTACCACATACATGTATTGGGATTAGGGGTTGGCTTTAGTTTACCAGGAAGCAGAAGTACCTCTTTTCTGGGTCCATGACTCCAAGTTGTTGTTGTTAGCTGTGATCTAGTGGGCCCCCAACTCACGGCCACAGAACAAAATGTTGTCTGTAGCTGGCCTTCCTCATGATTGGTTGTGGATTGAACCATTGTGATCTGTAGGGTTTTCACTGGATGATTTTTGGAAGGAGGTCACCAGGCCTTCCCTCCTAGTTTGTCAGTCTGAAAACTCTGTTGACCTGTTCAGCATCATAGCAACACATTAGCCTCCACTGGCAAATGGAGGGTGCCTGTGCGTGAGGTGCTTTGGTGGGGAATTGAACGCAGGTCTCCCACATAAAAAAGCCATGTGGGTTGCCTGTATGGAATATGAGAATTCTACCACTGAGCCACCACTGCCCTCCTCATCTCTCCATAAGGCACTGTAGGTGAGGGAGACGCCAGTATGGGCCTTGTAAAGTGATGTCCTAGAGTCCCTTGAATGCCCCCTCAATTTGCTCAGAGTGCAATGAGAATTGTGGAAAAGCTCAGAGGATTGTTTTTATAGGATGACTCACACTGAGTGGAGAGTGTGAAATATTACACAGTAAGGCCCTGAGCTCTCTGACAAACAGTTTAAATGCCAGACACTGCCCCTGAGAAGCAGGGGATGGGCTCCATGGTGTGTGAAGAATCCACAGACCATGAGGCTTGACTACCAAGTGAATGGCAAGAATGTCACCATTGAGAACAAGGTATCAGTTACCAATTGTGCCAATTACTGTCCGCATGGATCAGCAGAACAGGTGACACCAGAGAAAAAGAGATGGTTTTCTGTGAAGAACAGTCTGTGTGGGGAATGAGCGGGTGAGTGACTATTAAAGACATTAATGATGGATTTTCCAGCCGGCCATTGATGGCAACTCAGTAACATCAGCAAAGAGGTTCCTGTGATGGCAAACTCCACCAGACCCTCTTCCTTCCATCTTCCTACGACGATGTGTTGATGAAGGTACCTGGGTATGCGCACAAGTATATGAATACATGTGCGCACACACAGGTCCAAAACAAGTGGGGATTTGATAAGATTCTTTAGTCTTTTACAGAGTATGCATCATTGTCAGGGAGCAGTTGTAGGAAAGTGTCTATGTTCTCCATTTCTTAGCTTTTTCTCTGAAATGGAACAAGTCTCAGCTGTTACTTTGCCTCCCAACCATTGCACTCTAGAGGGATGAATAGGTATAGCAGTATTATAAAAAAGAAGTATAAGAGTCATAATGTTATAATAATATCATCTGACTTTGTATACTTTAAAATCGTTCCTAGACATTATCCCAGCTGAAGCTATCAGTATGAGAATAGTGTGAAGGAAAGCAAATAGAAGCAATGGCACAGTCCCTTGTAAATAATTCCAAAAAACAAACACACTGCCGTCGAGTCAGATCCGACTCATAGTGACCCCTCCTTGGGTCTCCGAGGTGGTATCACCTCGGAAGTAGATTACCCAGTCTTCCTTCCAAGGAGTGGCTGGTGGATTTGAACCACCAGCCTTCTGCTTAGCAGTCAAATGCCTTAGGCACTACACCATCAGCGCTCCTTGTAAATAATTAAGTACCGATAATTTTTCCTGATAGTGTGCTAAAGGAAGATAGCCTCAGGTGGTTTTAAGAGCTACACCATCAATAAGCTACAATAATATCTCTAAACATCAGTTCCCCTTTTAGATTGTTGATCTGTCTTAAAAATGTTGCTGTGCTAAATGGAAATGAACAGAGCAAAAGTTCCTAAGCAAGTTCCTTACTCAGGAATAAAGCATGCGGTATTAAAATGTAATTGCACCAACTCCTTCACAAAGTCATTACATACTGCCTTTTTTTTTTTTTTTTTCTCTAGAGAACCCAATCCAACACACTCTGCAAAATACATATTACATTATAAATATTTCTTCATGGCCTATTTTTTTTTTTTTTTTTTAACTTGACCTTTCTGTTACTACACAGTCATGCTTCTAGGAGATCACCACCCCCTCTCCACCTCACCACCTTGTACCATCTAACTCCCTGGTAGGTGGTATTTAAGGAATAGTTTTTCTCTAGCCTTTTCACAACTGTGATAATTAGCACATAATTTAGAAGTTAAAAACCACAGTACATTTTTATGTACTTGTTTTCCAGAAGAAAAGACCAAGCACAGCAGTTAATTTCTGTTGTTCGCTTTCTGGTTTTGAAGTTAATCCTACCTGGCTCAGTTACTTGGTGCTGCTGTAACATAAATTCCACAAGTGGGTGACTTTGTTGCTGTTGTTGTTATTTGCCGCCAAGTCAGACCCAACTCATAGTGACCCATCCTTGGGTTTCTGAGGTGGTATCACTACGGAAGTAGATTGCTCAAACTTCCTTCCGAGGAGTGGCTGATGAGTTTGAACTGCCAGCCTGGTTAGCAGTCAACTGCCTTAGGCACTATGCTACCAGAGCTCCTGGGTGACTTTAAGGAACAGAAATTTATTTTCTCAATGTTCTGGAGGCTGGAAGTCTAAATCAAGATCTTGGCCCTATAGATTCCTGCTGTATCTGTAGCTCTGGATGGTTCTTGTTTCCTTGACTTGTAGACACCCTCACGTGGCCTTGTCTTCCATTTGTGAGCTTCTGTGTCTAATCTGCTCTTTTTATGACTGAGACATGATTAGGTTTATGGCACAGCCTGCACTGATGGGAACAAAGAAAAGCCTATTTCCAAGCAGGATTACATCCACTGGGATACTCAAACTCAAGTCAAGGAGCTATGATGGTGTAATGGATAAGGCGTTTGGCTGCTAACCAGAAGGTCAGTGGTTCAAATCCACAAGCTGCTCCATGGAAGGAAGATGGGACAATGTACTTCCATAAAGATTTACAGCCACTGAAACCCACTGGTGGTCGCTATGAGTCGAGATTGACAGGTATAGAGATTAAGTTTTCAACACATAGTTTGGGGAACATAATTTGATCCATAGCACCTATGTACCTTTCAGTTACAAATTTGGAACTTAGTGGTGATTCCTTCTCTTTAAATAAATAGAGGCAGTTTGTGTGTGTGTGTGTTTTTTTTTTTTTTTTTGTCCCTTTGTTTTTTGGCTTATTTGATACTCCCTAAAAAACAACTGATGGTTACCTGACAAAGGATAAGTCTCTCTTCCCTCAAAGGATGTCACATCGTTAGGCAGGAAATGGGGTGGGTCTTAAGGCTGAGAAGAGAGAAAGGAATCCCTCTACTTTTGACACCAAGATGCATGGGTCTGAGAAGATGGGTAGTTCCTCAGGTCATTCACAGTAGCCTTCTGTGGAGTCAGGTACCCTGGCCCTGTAGGGATGTCTTGTGGGAGTGTGACTCTCTTTATGTATGTTTATACCCAAAGAGCTATGTCATTAAAGGGCTATAGTATTGACCTGTTATTGTTAAGTGCTGTTGAGTTGAGATGGATTTATAGTGACAGTAGAACTGCTCCATAGGGTTTTCTAAGGCTGTAATCTTTTTGAGAGCAGATTGCCAAACCTTTCTCCCATGGAACAATGGGGTGGGTTCACACCACCAACTCTTCTGCCAGCAGCTGAGCACTTAAGCTTTATGCCACCAAGACTCCTAATTTTGGCTTAGAGCAGCCATAGCTAAACCAGGGGACAGAGATTTTCTTTTCTGAGTGTCTGGTACCCAGAGGGAGAATTGTGGATCAGTGATCATGATTTCAAGGAACTCTGGTAGTGTAGTGAGTAAGGCATTTGTCTGCTAACCAGAAGGTCAGTGGTCAAACCCACCAGCTGCTCTACAGAAGGAAGATAAGGCAATCTACTTCTGTAAAGATTTACAGCCTTGGAAACCCAATGGGGGTTACTATGAGTCAGCATTGACTCGATGGCAGTAGGTTTGGTTTTGATTTTTCATCATGATCTCAGAAGTGGTGCCAGGTCATCAATGAAGCCTTTTACTTTGGTGAGCAGAGATCTTCTCAGACTCCAGGGTAACCAGATAGCAGTGGCAATATCTGCCCAGGTCACCACTGGGGATCTGACAGTGGGTGGAAAGAGGACACTGGGACAACTCATGTTTTATTATGACTTTGTGATGATACTGGATGATGAAAAATCTCAAAAAAAAAAAAAAATTATACACACACACACACACACATATATATATATATATTTCAAAGACCCTGGTAAAGAGCTTTAAAAATTTTTAGAATGAAATTTAGAGATATTATTAATGGACTTGGAAATTATGAGAAAATTATTTATAAGAAAATAATTTTCAATTGCTTTCAGTTGACTATTGACAAGAACTAATGAAGTGAACTTAATAGGTATTTGCAAATAGCTTTGTAAGATGATGTCATAACCATTGGTGTTGGTTTTTTGTTGGAAGTGTGGGTCTTTGAGAAGAATGAAATGGTGATGTTTGCAGTGTTGGTTAAAAGACTACATGGGAAATGCATGACCGTGATCAGCTACCTTTAGAGGCCCAGGTGCAATATTAATAACTACAGATAATTTGGTTAACACAGCAAAACACTGAAAGTAGATCAGTATATCCTGGACCACCTGGGACAACTGCTTGACAGAGGCTTAAATTCTAATTCCAGAGGTCTGTGTCCAGTCACAGCAAGCTGTCTCTGAAAAGGAGGTTCTACCCTTCCATTCAATCTCACAGTAAATATCTATTACCTGTCCTTTATTGGTCTAGGCGCTGGGGATACAGTACTGATCTAAGTCCTGCCCTCATGAAACTTATATTTGTAGCAGAAGGAACCAAACAATAAACAAGTAGATCAGTGTATAACATAAGGTTAGATGACAACAGGTGCTATCAAGAGAAATAAAGCACGGAACAGGGGAAGGGTGTGATTTTGAATAACATGGTTAGAGGAGTCTTCCTTAGTGATACCGTACATGGGCCAGGCCCTGAAGGGGGAAGGCAGCTCTGAGCAGAGGGAGTGGTCAGTGAAAGTCCACAAGAGGGGAACATATTGATGATTTGTGGAACAGTGAGGAAGCCACTGTGCCTGGAGTGATGTGAAAGGGCTAAAGAGTCACAAAAATGAAGTAAAAGAGATGACAAGAAGCTAGACTAGGCAGGATCTAGGTAACGTGGTAAGATATTTGGATGTCATTCTTAGTGAGATGAAAACCATTATAGTGTGTTGAGCAGGGGAATGACTTGACCTGATGTATTTTCTTAAAAGTTTGCTCAGTTTGCCATATGGAATTGTAAGTAGTAGGGAAGGGTGGGAGCAGGAGACTAATACCAGTGGTGAGATGGTGGTGATTTTTCACACTGTGGAGAGGTGATAGTGAAGTGAGAAATGACTTGTCCAAGATGCATTTTGGAACTGGAGCCACCAGGAGTTGTTATGTTATTGGATAAGGTGTATGAAAGAAAAGAGTCTAGGATGACTCCATGGTTTTTGGCCTAAGCAACTAGGAGAAAAGAGACACTGTCTACAGAAATTTGTAAGACTTACGTAGAATAGGTTTTGAGAAGGCAAGTAAGAGTTTGGTTGTTGATATGTTAATTTTGAGACAACTATTAGGTGACTAAGTGGAGATGTCCAATAAGCAGTTTGCCAAAGAGCCAGGGAGGCCACATCTTCTGACCTCCTCTAACTGCACAAGAGGAAGACAGAATTACCATCAATAGCCCAAGGCCTATTTCTGTGAGGCCAGACATGCTGCCTCCCTCCAGCCCTTTCACCAATCCTGACACCAACCATTCCTCCCGCAGTACCCACACCTTTCTGCTGGGTTCGATAATTCACTGCAGTGACCACACAGAACTCAAAGATTGTGGGGTTTATTACGGAAGCACCAGGTTATGATTCAAGTTCAGGAAAAACTTTCAGTATCTCTCAGCCCACTGTCTCTCACCCAACCATCTCTCACAGTCTCTCTTCCAGTAGTGTGTGTCCCTTGGTGTCTCTCTCAGCAATGTGTGTCTCTTGCATCTCTTTCCTAGCAGCACGTGTCTCTCAGGAGTGCGTGTCTCTCAGGAGTGTGTTTCTCTCAGGAGCGTGTTTCTTCTCAGCAGCACGTCCTTCTCAGCCAGCAGTCAGAGAGACTTCTGCCTCTAGGAGGCCTCTTTTTGAGCCTGGCAGAGTGGCCAAACTAGCCCATCATAACATCAGAATTCTAAGCACCTGAGAGAGAGCAAACTTTCCAGAACATTGCTTTGTGCCACACCCAACAAAAATACCCCAGGTGGACAACTTTTATAATCAGGAGCTCCTCAGTTGCTCACAACAAATTCCACCATGGCATTTACAAAGACTTATGGCTAGAAAATCCATACCAGGTGATTTACTACACCACAGAGTTGGATATGGAATCTGGAGTGGAGAACAGAGGTTAAGGAATTTGGGAGGCATAGTGTATAAATGAGATTGAAAGTTATGGGTCTAGATGAGTTAACCCAAGGAGTGGGCAAAGCTAGAGAAGATATCCAAGGAGTAGCTCTGGAGCATTCCATAGTGAGAGATGATGTAGATGAGGAAGATTTGACCAAGACTAACACAGAAAAGCCAGGGAGGTCAAAAGTAAACCAGAAAAGTACAACCAAAAAATGAGAGAGTTTCAGCAGAAAGGAGAGTGTGACTATCCACTCCTACAATTAATTGATAAGAACTGTGAATCCATTGAAGATTAGATTGGGCACATGGAGAAGAGTGGTTCAGGGGACATAACAGGAATAAAAGCCAAATTGGAAAGAAAATGCAAGGAGAGGGTGTGGAGACAGTGAGTGTGGTCAACACTGGAACTTTGCTATGAATGGAAGCAGAGAAATCAAGCAGAAACTGGAGATGATGTGGGGTCAAGGGAGGACTTGATTGAAAATGGAGATATTATAGCAAGTTTATTTGCTGATGGGGATGGTTCAATAGAACAGGAAAAAATGATGATGCAGGAGAGTCAAAACATGACGAAACAAATAAGCCAGTGTCTCAAAGCTTCACTGAGACCTGGAGTATAGAATTGTGCTGTGTAAGGGTCCAAGATTTAAAGCAGTGTTGTTTTGTTGTTACGTGCTGTCGAGTCGGACCTGACTCATAGCGACCCCTCCTTGGGTTTCCAAGGCAGTATCACTACGGAAATAGATTGCCAAACCTTCCTTCCGAGGAGTGCCTTGTGGGTTTGAACCGCCAGCTTCTTGGTGAGCAGTCAAGTGCCTTAGGTGCTACGCTACCAGAGCTCCTACCAGAGCTCAGATAATAACAATAGGCAATGTATGTACTTAAATGTGCAGGTTTCTTTTGTAAATTTTTATCTTAATATATCATGATTTTAGCAATAGGATCTTAGGTTTAATTCAGGTTTTTTTTTTTTTTTTTTCAATTCTCAAATCTATTCCTTAAAAAGAAGTCTCCTAAAACAGTGAGAGGAAGCTCTGGAAGGGTAGTGCCTAAGGCACTTGACTGCTAACCAGATGGCTGGCAGTTCAAACCCACCAGCCACTCCTCAGAAGGAGGGTTGGGCAATCTACTTC
>NW_006921595.1:10423269-10446549 GCF_000298275.1 Orycteropus afer afer | reverse complement strand
GGAAGATGGGGCAATGTACTTCCATAGTGATACTGCCTCGGAAACCCAAGGAGGGGTCGCTATGAGTCGGGTCCCACTCGAGGGCACATAACAACAACAACAACAACAACAAAAAAAAAACAGTGGGAAAAGGACAGTTGGAGTAGGGTGGGGTGGATAACTCAGCTTTCAATAGCCACACCTAGTGGTCAGTCGCGGAAAGAAATCCTTGACAGAGCCACTTTTCCATTTTTTTCCTCCCCTCAGGGGATTCTTTCAAGGACTGATCCCTGGTACTGAATAAAAATCCCTCCAGATTCTTGGAGTAGTCTCAGGATGTAGGCCCAGAGTCATAATTTGAGATGTAAGTATAAAATGTTTATTCATAATCTGAGTTTAAACATTCTTCTGGTAATTTGGGGTGCTAGGTTCACCCTGTACTGAATTTGCCAAGGAGCGATCTGTGCTGTTGCCTACGGTAGTTTTGCTACATTAACTGAGAGGATGATCTGAATGTACTCTGAGGAACTGAGAGTCTCACATTATGGTTTTGAATGATAGAATAAGGGCAGTAGCAGAAGTTCAGTTCCAATGAATTTTGATTGACTCTTGGAACACAGTTCTACTGGGAAACACATGATGTCATCATGCGTTGGCATCCACTCAAATCAATGGCAACTTCTGTTGTTGCTTATTTGATAGCTTCTCTCAAGACCTCTAAAGGAGGGCCATGGTCAATTTTAAAGGCAACTTTAAATTTCATCTTTTCTGCCAAGGGCTTGATGCTACAAAAGGTCCCCAAGAATCTATAATTCCTCAGATGCTATCATGCATACAGTTGGGACAATGCAGTCAATCCCATCAGTGTCATGGGCATATCATATTCTCAGTCTTTACTTTTTAAAATCAACACAATAAACTGCAAATAGATGAAAACATCCAAAATAATGAAGGGAGGAACTCACACAGCTGAAGAAATGTTTCAACCCTGAAGTACTTACTAAAATAGTATCATAAATGATTGTCATCACACATATGGGAATATTTCAGGGATTAGAAGACAGATAAATTTAATGGCTTAGACTTGTAAATTAACTTCCCTATTGAATTCTGAGTTAAAAAACCATGAAGCAACATGCCAGTAACGCTCTAGACTTGCAGTAGTTTGTTTTTCAAGTTCTTAGTGAACACAGAATTCTTTCCATCCATGTATTTTTGTATTAGCTTCACTCTTGGCTCTGTCTAAAGCATAGGGAAAATTTGGGGCTTCATCGCAAACTATCTGGCACAAACAGTTAAGCGCTTGACTATTCTCTAAAAGGTCCATGGTTCAAGTACCCAGAGGCACCTTGGAAGACGGTCCTTGAGATCTGCTTCTGAAAGGTCACAGCCTTGAAATCTCCATGGAGCAGTTCTGCTCTGCACATATGAGTGGCCATGAGTCGGAATTGACTTGAAGGCAGCTAACAAACAGCACAATAGACTCTAGAGGACAACCCCTTAAGTGTTTTAGATTTTGATTATGTAGAAGCTACTTTGAACTCTGTAAATTGTAAATCACTGAAAGCAATGCAAAATAATTCTTGTCTATGTTGTTGTTGTTGTTGTTGTTAGGTTCCATCGAGTCGGCTTTGTCTCATAGCAACCCTATGTACAACAGAATGAAACACAGCCTGGTCCTGTGCCTGCCTCACAATCCTTGCTGTATCTGAGCCCATTGTTGCAGCCACTGTGTCAATGCATCTCATTGAGGACCTTCCTCTTTTTCTTTGACCCTCCACTTTACTAAGCCTGATATCCTTCTTCAAAGAATGGTCCCTGCTGACAACATGACCAAAATAGGTCAGACGAAGTCTGGGCATTCTTGCTTCCAAGGAGCATTCCAGCTGTATTTCCTCCAGGACAGATTTGTTAGTTCTTTTAGCAGTCTTTTTTCAGTATTCTTTACCAACACCACAACTCAAAAGCATCAACTCTTGTACAGTCTTCCTTATTCATTGTCCAGGTCTCACATGCATATGAGGCAATTGAAAATACCATGGCTTGTGTCAGGCACACCTTAGTCTTCAAAGAGACATTTTTGGCTCTTCAGCACTTTAAAGAGTTTCCCCGCCCCTCCCCCCCCCCACCCCCCGCCTTCTTTTTGCAGCAGGTTTTCCCAGGGCAATATGTCATCTGACATCTTGACTGCTGCTTCCAGTGGTGTTGATTGTGGAAACAAGTAATATGAAACCTTTAACAACTTCAATCTTTTCTCCATTTATTGTGATGTTGCTTATTGGTCCAGTTATGAGGATTTTTGTTTTCTTTATGTTGAGGTGTAATCCATACTGCAGACTGTAATCTTTAATCTTCATCAGTAAGTGCTTCAAGTCATCCTCACTTTCAGCAAGCAAAGTTGTGTCATCTGCATATCACAGGTTGTTAATGAGTATTCCTCCAACCCTGATGGCATGTTCTTCTTCATATAGTCCAGGTTCTCAGATTATTTGTTCAGCATAATGATTGAATAAGTACGGTGAAATGATACAACCCTGATGCACTCCCTTCCTGATTTTAAACCATGCAGTATCTCCTTGTTCTGTTTAAACAACAGCCTCCTGGTCTATGTACATGTTCCTGATGAGCACAATTAAGTGTTATAGAATTTCCATTCTTCTCAAAGTTATCCATAATTTGTCATGATCTACACAGTTAAATGCTTTTGCATAGTCAATAAGACACAAATAAACATCTTTCTGGTATTCTTTTCTTTCAGCCAAGATCCATCAGACGTCAGCAATGATATCCGTCATTCCACATCCTCTTCTGAATCCAGTTTACATTTCTAGAAGTTCTCTGTCAGTATACTGCTGCAACCATTTTTGAATTATCTTCAGCAAGATTTTACTTGAGTGTAATATTCACATTGGAATACTATGCAACCCTAAAGAATAATGTAGAATCTGCAAAACACCACATAACATGGATGAACTTGGGAGACATTATGCTGAGAGAAATAAGTCAATCACAGAAGGACAAATATTGTATTAGTCCATTATTATAAAAATTCAAGGAAAGGTTTATATGTGGAAGGAAATTTTCTTTGTTGGTTTCCAGGGGTGGGAGGGGAGGAGAGGGAACACTGTAGATAGGTAGAGACAAGTGTTGATTTGAGTGAAGGGAAGGGAATGTACCAAATGTGAGTGATCAACATGATGGCATTGAGGAAAAAGAAGACATGGAGAGGTATGTGGGAGGTACAGACAACAAAGATGAACCCTTTGCACATACAGTACTGTGTTGTCAGTGATAGCAAATATTGATATACAGGTGGATAGACGGGTAGACAGGCTGAACTATTAGGTATGTATCTGCAGGGGAAAGTGTGCCCATGACCACATATAAGGTTGGCAGATAATGTTTCTACAAGTGTATTTGTATGTTCTGTAAGAATTCCCAGGTATATAGTAGAGCTGACAAGGGACAAAGTTGTAGTCACTTCTAGGCCACAACCAGCTACCTGGAGGGAGTGAATAGTTGGACCTGTGGGCCTGGGACCATGGTTGCAGAGGACTTCATGCTCAATTGGCATAACATACTACACAAAAACATTGTTCCACATCCTGATTTGGGGAGTAGCAACTGGAATCTCAAAAGCTTGCAAGCAGCCATTTAGATGCAATGGGTCTCGCCTTGTCCAGAGCAAAGAAGAATGAAGAAAGCCAAAGTCACATGGAAACAATTAGTCCAAGGGACTGGTACACCATGTGATCTTCAGCCTATATGACTATGAGACCAGAAGAATTAGATGGTGCCCAGCTACCATTGTCAACCACTCGGAGGGGGATCTATGTAGGAGATCCTGGATAGAGCGGAAGAATGATGTGAAACAAAACTCAAAATCATTAAAAAAAAAAAAAAAAAAGGACCAGGTTTGCTGGTCTGTTAGAGCCTGGTGGAACCCCTGAGACTATGGCCCCTAGCTGTCCTTCAGAACTGGAATTAAACCTACTCCTGTGGCTTCCAGCCAAACAAAAGACAGGCATATCAGCTGAACATTTACATTAGGTGGATACACTCCTTGGAGAGATCAATCATGGGAGACTAGCAGGGCTATGTAAGCACAGGGAGACGGCTTGGGTGGCAGGAGTACATGGAAGAGAAGGACATAGGGAAGAGGTAACTATGGGTTGGCAGTGGAAGTGGGAAGAGAGCTGTTGCATTGTGGTAAATTGTAGTCAATGTCATGAGACAAAGTGTATGTGAACTGCTGTATGGAAAATGAATTTGCTCTTATAAACTGTCACCCAAATCACAATAAAAATTTTTTTAAAAAATTAAAGGCAAAAAAAATATTTTACTTGTGTGTGACATTAATGATATTGTTTGATAATTTCCACATTCTGTGGGATCACCTCTCTTTGGAATAGATACAAATATGGACCCCTTCCAGTCAGTTGGCAAGGTAGCTGTCTTCCAAGTTTCTTGGCACAGAAAAGTGAGTGCCTCCAGCAGAACATCTGTTTGTTGAAACATCTCAATGGGTAGTCCATCAGTTCCTGGAGCCTTGTTCTTCACAAGTTCCTTCAGTGCAGCTTCAACTTCTTCCTTCAATAGCATTGGTTCTTGATCATATGCCACCTCCCGAAATGGATGAACATCACCCAATTCTTTTTGGTACAGTGACTCTGTGTGTTCCTTCCATCTACTTTTGATATTTCCTGCATCATTCAATATTTTTCCCATAGAATCTTTCACTATTGCAACATGAGGCTTGTAATTTTTCTTCATTTCTTTCAGCTTGAGAAATGCTAAGCATGTTCTTCCCTTTTAGTTTTCTAACTCGAGATCTTTGCACATTTCATTATAATAATTGACTTTGTCTTCTTGAGCTGCCCTTTGAAATCTTGTGTTCAGCTCTTTTATCTTGTCATTTCTTCCATCTGCTTTAGGTATCCTCCATTGAAGGACAAGTTTCAGAGTCTCTTCTGACATCCATTTTGGTCTTTTCTTCCTTTCCTGTCTTTTTAATGACCTTTTGCTTTCTTCATGGATGATATTCTTGATGTCACCCTACAATTCCTCTGGATTTCAATCATTGTTGTTCAATGCATCAAATCTATTCTTTAGATGGTCTCTAAATTGAGGAGGGATATGGTAAAGGTCATATTTTAACTCTTGTGAACTTGTTTTAATTATCTTCAGCTTCAACTCGAACTTCCATATGAGCAGTTGATGGTCTATTCCACAATCAGTTCCTGGCCTTGTTTTGGCTGAAGATAATTGAGCTTCTCCATCACCTCTTGCCATAGATGTAGTCAATCTGATTCCTGTGTACTCTATCTGGTGAAGTCCACGTGTGTAGCCAGCCACCTTTTATGTTGTTGAAAAAAGGTATTAGCAATGAATAAGTTGTTGGTCTTGCAAAATTCTATCATGCAATCTCCAGCATCATTTCTATCACCAAGGCCATATTTTCCAACTACTGGTGATTCTTCTTTGTTTCCAACTTTTGCATTCCAATCACCAGTGATAATCAAAACAACTTGGTTGCATGTTCGGTCAATTTCAGACTGCAGAAGTTGGTAAAAATCTTCAATTTCCTCATCTTTGGCTTTTGTGGTTGGTGCATAAATTTGAATAATAGTATTAACTGGGTTTTTTTTTTTTGTAGGTGTATGGATATTATCCTATCACTGACAGCATTGTACTTCAGGATAGATCTTGAAACAGTCTTTGTGACAATGAATGCCATGGCATTCCTCTTCAATTTGTCATTCCTGGCATAGTAGATTATACGGTTGTCTGATTCAAAACGGTCAAACCAGTCCCTTTCAATTCATTAATGCCTGGGATATCAATCTTTATGTGTTCCATTTCATTTTTGACAACTTCCCATTTTCCTAGATTCATACTTTGTACATTCCATGTTCCTATTATTAATGGATGTTTGCAGCTGTTTCTTCTCGAGTCATACCATATCAGTAAATGGAGGTCCTGAAAGCTTTACTCCATCCACATCATTAAGGTTGGCTCTACTCTGGGAAGGCTGCTTTTTCCCAGTTGCATTTTGAGTGCCTTCCAACCTGAGGGGCTCATCTTCCAGCATCATATCAGACAATGCTTAAGGACTATTCATCAAGTTTTCCAGGAATATATCAGACAGTGTTTTTCTGACATTCATAAGGTTTTCACTGACAAATTCTTTGAGAAGTGGATGGCCCCTTCCTTCTTCTGAGTTTGTCTTAGTCTGGAAGCTCCACTGAAACCTCTCCATCATGAGTGACCCTGCTGGTATTTGATATACTGGTGGCATATCCTCCAGCCTCTCAGCAACAAGCCACTACAGTAGGACAAACTGACAGGAGTGGTGGAATTCTTGTCATGCAAAGTTTGTTCCATCTAGTAGATGTTTAACCGATTTTCCATTCCCACTGTGGAAGAGGCCAGTTTGCCTCCATTTGCACATTCATTTCAATATTACTGATCTAGAAATGTGTCTGTTTTTCAATTTCTCTCTTGTACTAGTTTTCATGCCCTTACCTTAAAATTTTTAACACATCTTCATGTTTATATCTGTATAAACATCATGATTCTACCTATTTTTGAAAATTTTCTTTTGAAATTAGCAAAATTATTATTTTAGAAATTATCTTTTTGAAAATTATTATTATTTCTGGTTTTGGGGTTTGTTTTTTTTAACTTCTTACCACTTAGGTTTCATATTGCTATACCATATTTTGTGTTGCTTTTAAGTTGCCTTAAATTCTTTCTGAAATAAGTTGGGATATAAGGGAGTAAATGGTAAGTGCTTAATTATCAAAATGTCTAGGTGATCTCTAAGGTTCTTTCTTACCTTGATATCCTATAATATTCCATGTATCTGGGAACAGGAAAGTCAGAAGTAAATCTTCTTATCTCACAAACATTTTTTTAAAAAAGCACAGTATAAGAGGACAGCTCTCTGAGAAGATTCACTTGTCCCGTGAAACAGTAATGTCTTAGCCATATCTTAGGTTCAGAGTTTGACCCACCTGTGCATTAACTTGCCATTGGTATTCTCCACCAGCTCACTCATTTTCACTATTTAGAACAAAATACATTAGTACCTAGAATGTTGGTGGTTGTTGTTGTTGTTTGCCATCGAGTCAGACCTGACTCATGGCGACCCCTCACTGGGTTTCCGAGGCAGTATTACTACAGAAGTAGATTGCCCTATCTTCCTTCCGAGGAGTGGCTGGTGGATTTGAACCCCAGCCTTCTGGTTAGCAGTCAAGTGCCTTAGGCACTATGCTACCAAAGCTCCTAGAATGTTGGTAGAGAGTATGAATTATCCCAGTTGTTACTGTTACTGTTAGAAACCATAAATCTTTGAATTAAATAAATTTTTGAAAAAAGAATTCAGTAATGAAACTCCACATAATTGCTATGCTGTTGTTGGTGTTTGTGCCATTGAGTTGATTCTGACTCATAGTGACCCCATATAACAGAATGGAACTTCCTCATAGGGTTTTCCTAGGCTGTAATCTCTAAGGGAGCAAATTGCCAGGTCTTTCTCCCACAGAGCTGTTGGGTGGGTTTAGAACCACCAACCTTGTAGTGAGTAGCCAAGCACTTAACCATTGCACCACCAGGATTCCTTGCTACCTGGGGCTGTAAGATGGGGAAAAGAACACTTAAAAAAAAAAAAAAAAAAAAAAACCACCACTCAAAATAATTAATAAAAGGGACCTGTGGTATATGCTGACTTTGATAGCCTTCACTCTTAGGAAGTTGGTAAAAAGGGAGAGGGCAGCCAGTTTGAAATTGTCTAGGACTTTGTCATCTCTACAGTTCAAGAAAGATTTAAAAAAACAAAAATAAGAAGTGTGAGTCATTTTTAAGGGAGCTTAGAGAAGTTGCTTCTTTTTTCATTCAAAAGGAATGAAAGGAATGCTTCCTCCTTTGTTCACTTAATATTTAAATGATCCACAAGGTTGTTTTTGGCTAGTAGCATCCAGCCTTGGGGTTTGGCCTTCTCAGGCCCTGACCATCCTTGGAGGCCAAGGTCATCAGTTTGTCAGCACACCTGTAACCATTCAGAGCACATGAGTCAGGAAGCCTGAGCTTGACAGTGCAGTGTGATTGGCAATATTTCAGCTTTTAGAGTATCCAGATTTACAATATGCTGTATCTTGATAAGGAGCTCTGGTAGCATAGTGCCTAAGGCACTTGACTGCTCACCAGAAGGCTGGCGGTTCAAACCCACCAGCCACTCCTCAGAAGGAAGGTTGGGCAATCCTACTTCCGTAGTGATACTGCCTCGGAAACCCAAGGAGGGGTCGCTATGAGTTGGGCCGACTCGACGGCAAACAACAACAACAACAACATATCTTGATAAAAGAACTCTGGTGGTGCAGTGGTTAAGGCATTCGGCTGCTAATCAAAAAGTCAGTGGTTGAAAGATGCATGGAAACAATTAGTCCAAGAGACTAGTGAACCATGCAAACCTCAGCCTATATGACCAGGAGATCAGAAGAACTGGATGGTGTCCAGCTACCATTGCCAACCACTCAGAAAGGAATCAGTGCAGGAGGTCTTGGATAGAGTGAAACAAAAATGTGGAACAAAACTCAAAATCATAAAAAACAAAACAAAACAAAACCAAAAAAACCCAGGTTTACTGATCTGATAGAGCCTGGTGAGATACTTGAGGCTATGGCCCCTAGTTACTCTTCAAGTCTGGAATTGAACTCACTCCTGTGGCTTCCAGCCAAACAATAGAGGGTGAACATTTACATCACGTAGATACACTCCTTAGAATGATCAGTCATGGGAGAACCAACAACCAAACCAAACTCACTGCCCTTGAGTCGGATCTGACTCAGTCACCCCTCCTTGGGTTTCTGAGGCAGTATCACTATGGAAGCAGATTGCCTAACCTTCCTTCTGAGGAGTGGCTGGTGAATTTGAACTCCAGCCTCTGGTTAGCAGTCAAATGCCTTAGGCACGTGCCACCATAGCTCCCCACAGGAGAACAGAAGGGCAGTATTTGCACAGGGAAGTAGCTCAGGGGACAGGAATGCACAGGAAATAAGTACACAGGGAAGAGGTAACTGCAGGGAGGAAGTAGGAAGAGAGGTGTTACATTGTGGGGAATTGCAGTCAATGTTATGAAACAAAATGTGTATGAACTACTGTGTGGAAAATGAATCTATTCTGTAAACTTTGACCCAAATCACAATTAAAAAAAAAAAAAAAAAAGTCACTGCTTGGAACCCACCAGTCCCCCTGTGGGGGAAAGATGTGGCAGTCTGCTTCTGTAAAGATTTACAGCCTTGGAAATCCTATGGAGCAGCTGTTCCCTGTCCTATAGGGTTACTATGAGTCGGAACTGACTTGAGGGCAGTGGGTTCATATCTGGAGACCTCATGTTCTACAGAGCGGAACATTGTTGAGTCCTGCACCATCTTCACAATCATTTGTATGCTCAAGTCCATTATTGCAGCCAGTAAAGGTTTGTGTGTTTTCAATGCCTTCCAACCTAGGGAGCTTATCTTTCAGCACTATATTGGGTAATATTCTGTTTTGATCCATAGAGTTTCATTGGCTAATTTTCAGAAGTAGTCACCAGGCCTTTCTTCCTAGTGTGTCTTAGTCTGCGAGCTGAACTGAGGCTCTGTTGAAACCTGTGCCACTATAGATGACCCTACTAATATTTGAAATACCGATAATAGAGCTTCCAGTATCATAGCAACACACAAGCCACCACACTACTACGGACTGACAGACAGGTGGTAGAAAAGGATGCTTGTTGTCACGTATGTTTGAGTTAATTCCATAGCAAAACTACTATCCATTTATTTCCTGACAAAATGCAGGGGGGAATGTTACCATGATGCCATCTCTACTGCTTCTACCCTCTGCCTAAAAGGACGAGTCTTAATTATGTGAATAGTCCAGAACACCAGCACTGGGCATGTGGGGGCATGTGATAAGGGGGTGAGGGCTGTCCACACTCCAGGCCACCAAGTTGGCCTCCAGGCCTCTGCCAGTTTTGAGCAGGTGACCATTCCGAAAAGGGAAGGTGGTCTGACCTCTTTTATTCCTTTCCTTGGGGCAGAAAATTTAAGCTAGATGATATGTCTAGTCACCTCTTGGAGAAAATGATGGGTAAGATTTTTTTCTTTGGCAAAAATATTTTTTCAAACAACCAGTACAATATTTTTTACAGGAAAATTGCAAATATGACATGTTCTCCTTCCATGTAACAAACGCAGTCAATATATTGGAAAGGTACATACAGATGCTAATGTTGTTGTTATTTGCCATCGAGTCGGCCCTGACTCCTAGCGACCCCTCCTTGGGTTTCCGAGGCAGTTATCACTACGGAAGTAGGATTGCCCAACCTTCCTTCCGAGGAGTGGCTGGTGGGTTTGAACCTCCAGCCTCCTGGTTAGCAGTCAAGTGCCTTAGGCACTATGCTACCAGAGCTCCTACTATATGCTAATTGTAAGAAACCTATTTTAAATATGGGAGCTCTAGTGGTGTAGTGCCTAAGGCATTTGACTGCTAACCAGAAGACTGGCAGTTCAAACCTACCAATCACTCCTTAGAAGGAAGGTTGGGCAATCTACTTTCATAGTGATACCACCTCAGAAACTCAAGGAAAGGTCACTATGAGTTGGATCCGACTCGACAGCAGTGCATTATTTTAAATATGAAGACAGAGAGAGGTTAAGAGTAAAGGAAGCATAAAGATATACCATGCAAACACTAATCAAAAGAAAGCTGGAATAGCTACATTGATATGAAAGTAGACTTGGGAACAAGGGTTGCTACCAAGGATAAGGAGTGATAATATTTAGTGATTACAGTATTAATACACCAAAAAGACATAACAATCATAAATGTCCATATATCTAATAGCAGAAATTTAAATTGTGTTAAGCAAAAACTGGCAGAACTGCAAAGAGAAAGAGACAAATCCACAATTACATTTGAACTTCAGCACTACTCTCATGATTGATAGAACAAGTAGACAGAAAAGGATCAAAGAAATAGAAGACTCGAACAACATTGTCAAAACCAACTGGATCTAATAGGCATTTATAGAACTCTCTACCCAGCACTAGCAGAACACACACTCTTACCAAATGTACAGGAGACATTCACCAAAATAAGCCATTTTCTGGGTCATAAAAAAGCCTTAACAAATTGAAAAGAACTGAAATCTTACAAAGTATATTCTCTGACCATAATGGAATTAGAGTTCAAACCAATAACAGAAAACTACCTGGAACTCCCAAATATCAGTAAATTAAAATTTAATTGAGATTGCTTATTTTCCCAAAGGTCTTAGCAAAGCACAGTCTTTACTGGAAACTTCCTTCTTCTATTAGCAACCATCAGAGCTAAACAACTGTGAACTCAAAGGAGGTTTGGAGGACAAATGAGATACATAAATGATCTCTTTGGTATAAATGTTCTAGAAGAGTAGGTAAATACAATAGAAATAACATGGGGTGTGGGGGGTTTTATCTGTCACTAACTGGTTGTGTGACATTGAGGAAAACACTCCACCTCCCTAAGCTTCAGTTTCCCACAGCAGAGTCAACAATTGAAGGCCCTGAAGTCTGACTGTCTGGCTTCTAATCCTGTTGCCATCACTAAAAGTAATTGCCATTATAAGTTGCCATTACTAACATCTGATCTTGGGCAAGTTAATTAACCTTCTTGTGTTTTGGTCTTGTTATCCGTATAATAACAATATTAGGTCATGTCATATTAAGTCCTGTTTTGCCTGGGACAGTTCTGGCTTATATGCTTGTCATCTGCTGTAATTATTAATAGTGTCCAGGTTTGGGTGATAAATCATATGGTCATTCTAATAATGGAACATATAGTATAGAGTTGTTGAGAGAATTAAATTAATTAATATGTACAAAGTGTTTTAAAATTGTGCCAGGCAACCAGGCTCATATCCATCCTTTCAATCACTGTTTGATTGCTTCTATGGTCCAGGTGCTTTCCTAAGTATTAGGATATAGTGGAGAACAGGACAGACAACTCAGTTCCCTGTACTCAGAATGTCTGAAGCATGGCAAAGTGGTTAACTGCACAGGCTCTGATGCTACAGGCCTAATCCTGGCTCTCTCTCCATTAGCTGGGTGAGCTTAAGCAAGCCATTTTACTCTTCATTAACAAATGAGTTGTTATGAAGATTGAATGGATTAATATTTGCAAAATACTTAGAATGATACCTGGCATGTTGTAAGTGCTCTATAAATAATTATTAAATAAAAGAAAAGAAGTTCACATTCTACATGTTATGAAGATTGAAGGTATTAGTAAATGCAAAGTCCTTGAAACAGTCCTGGCATAGGGCAAAGCCATCAGTGTTTACTGTTACTATTATTACATTATTATCACTGTTTCCATGTTGTTTTTATTCTTGCCCAGGGTTCCATCACTTTAATTTGATTAGATCAGAACTTCCCACTTGGGAGTGGGTTGAAATATTGAGGCATCTGGGCAGCAGGAGGACTGGAGCTCCCTGACCTCTTCTACTAACCTTGGAATGCCATGCAAGTATGATTTTCTGTGTGATCCATGAGTGAAGTTACCTGTGAATGAAGCTTGGGAACAACTGGATTAAATGCTGCCCCCACCATTCCCTCATCCAGGTGAAGACTATTATCTCTTTTCCCACAAGGCAAGGGATTTGGAGTCAAACACCCTAGGTTCAAATCCTAGCTCTGCCACTTACCAGTTGTGTGATTTTGGGCTAAACCTGGCCTCTGAATATTTGTCTTCCAATTTGCAAAGTGGGGATAATAATGTCTATGTCATGGACTTGGTTTGAGCATGAAATAATGCATCAGAGGAACTCAGCATTGTGCCTGCCACACAATAAGTGCTTTAGAACTGATGTTAGTTTATTGTCACATTGTTATATATCACTATTGTCAAGTGCCCTTCCCATAGTGGGCTGGGAACAACACTGTTTTGGTTACCTAGTGCCACTCTAACAGAAAATACTACAAATGGGATGGCTTGAAAAATCAGGAGTTTATTCTCTTACAGTTTGGAAGCTTTAAGTCTGAGTTCAAAGTGCCAGGCTCTAGGGGCTGGGTGAAAGCCCCTCAACCTTGGGCTTCAGCTCTGCATCCTGCTCCCAGCCCACTGACGCTAGAGGCTTTTCTTCACTCAGACAGCTGCTGAGGGTGAGAAACCCAAGGTTGACTAGTAAAAAGGCACAGTCCCGATGTTACCAAACCACAAGGCAAGCCATTAATTCAAGTCCATTGGAAGTCCCAAGGTCAGCAGAGCATGACAGCCTGCTGAACAACAATGACACAGCTAAATGTAGGGTCCAAGCATGGCAGGCTGCTGAACAACAATGACACAGCTAAATGCAGGTGCCATATGCTAGAGACCATTCCCAAAACCACTTCTTATATATGGCAAGCAGACCACATCGCTAAAGCAGCTACTCAGCTGCTTGTGGTAGATCCCACCATGGAGCTGATTGCCAGTCTCATCATGGGGAATAACTACTTCCAGCTGCCCAACCACTCAACCAGGTCCAGCCAAGTTGACAACAACCTTAACTACCACAAACACTAAATCCAAAAATTTACTTCACCCTACATAGAGAACTCATGTTGTTGTTGTTGTTGTTATGTGCTGTCGAGTCGGACCCGACTCTTAGTAACCCCTCCTTGGGTTCCTGAGGTGGTATCACTACAGAAGTAGATTGCCCAACCTTCCTTCTGAGGAGTGGCTGGTGGGTTTGAACCTCCAGACTTCTGGTTAGCAGTCAGGTGCCTTAGGCACTATGCCACCAGAGCTCCCAGCCAACTATAGGGATAGGACAGAAGAGAATTGCCCCCACAGGACTTCCAAAGCTGTAATCTTTACAGAAGCAGAATGCCACATCTTTCTCCCAAGAAGTGGCTGGTGGGTTTGAAAAGAAGTCCAGTCTGACTGAATATTGATCTTTTGAGATTGTCCATGCTGATTGTTTTCCCAAACAAAGGAAGAATGGATGGCTGTTCCACTTCTAGAGACAGAAGACTGCTAGGAATTTTTAGAGGACATTTTATATTATTTATTTATTTATTTTGGGGGGGAATATGGAATACTTTTTATTCTATTTAATTTCTTTCTTACATTTTTTTTTTTTTTTAATTTTGATTTGGGTGAAGATTTACAGAGCAAATTCACTTTCCATACAGCAGTTCACATATACTTTGTCTCATGTCATTGACCACAGTTTACCACAATGCAACAGCTCCCCTCCCACTTCCTCCCCATAGTTACCTCTTCCTAGTGTCCATCCCTCCATACTCTCCTGCCACCTGAGCTGTCTCCCTGTGCATAAACAGCCCTTCCTTCTCCCATGATTGTTCTCTCCAGGGCATGTGTCTACTTGAGGTAAATGTTTAACTCACATGCCTGTACTTTGTTTGGCTGGAAACCACAGGTGTGGGTTCAATTCCAGATCTGAAGGGCAGCTAGGGGCCATAGTCTTAGTGGTTCCACCAGGCTCTATTGTACCAGCAAACCTGGTCCCCACCTTCTTTTTTTTTTTTTGTCTCCAAATGATTTTGAGTTTTGTTCCACATTGTTCTCCCTCTCTATGCAGGATCTCCTGCATCCCTTCCAAGTGGATGACAGTGGTAGCCGGGCACCATCTAGTTCTTCTGGTCTCATAGTTGTATAGGTTGCAGATCAGATGGTGTACCAGTCGCTAGGACTGATTGTTTCCATTCATTTTGGTTTTCTTCTTTCTTCTTGATGAGGAGAGACCCATCAATGCATCTAGATGGCAGCTTGCTAGCTTTTAAGATCCCAGTCACTACTCGACAAAGTAGGAGGTGGAACAATGTTTTGTATAGTATGTTACATCAATTGAGCTTGACGTCCCCTGCGACTATGGTCCCAAGCCCACAGGTTCAACTACTCAGTCGCTCTGGGTAGCTGGCTGTGACCAAGCAGTGACCACAACCTTGCCCCTTGTCAGCTCTACTATACACCTGGGAATTCTGATCACTCACATAAAGTTATAGGACCATTGTCTGCCAACCCTATATATGATCTTGGATACACTCCCCATTTAGACATACCTAATTGTTTAGCCTGTCCACCTATCTATCTGTCCATATACCCATGTTTGCCTTCACTGACAACTCAGTATTGTATATGCAAAAGGGTTCATATTTGTTGTCTGTACTGCCCATGTACCTCTCTATGTCTTTCTCATCCTCAATGCTGCCATATTGGTCACTCACCTTTGGTACATTGCCCTTCTCGTCACTCAAGTCAATATTTATTTCTATCTATCTAACAGCATTCCCTCCCTGCCCTTCCCACCCCTGGTAACCAACAAAGAAAATTTCCTTCAATAGATAAACCTTTCCTTAACTTTTACAATAATGGACTAATACAATATTTGTCCTTTTGTGATTGACTTATTTCACTCAGCATAATGTAGAGGACATTTTTTTTAGCTTAAAATTTTTTAAAAAAATATTTTTCATCGCATGATGCTACTACAATAACCATCAGAAATACAGGTAGTCTCCAATTTATGACAGGGTTTTGTTCCAACAACTCTATTGTAAGTCAGTTCTGATGTAACTTGAACACCTCATTTAAAAAAAAAATTTCATTATCATTGCCTTTTATTATCATATTTATATAAATGCAATCTTTATTTGTCCCTGGGGGTTGGAATCTTTACATATATACTTATAGATACATTTTAGTACATGCTGTCTTAGGCTGGGTTCTCTAAAGAAGCAAAACCAGTAAAGCTTATATATATATATATATATATATATATATATGTATATATTTACAGAGAAAGAGAGAGAGAAATTTATCTCAAGGAAATGGTTTGCACAGTTATAGAGGCTAAGTCCCAAGTTCTTGGGTCAGATGTCAAGGTAGAGGCTTTTCCTGACTCATGTAGCTGCATGAGCTGATGATGGGCAGGCAATATGACAGGCTGCTGGAGGATGACAAATCCAAGGCTGGTAGATAAGACAACAGGCTGTTGGCTCACAGGGTGTGAAAGCAGCAATCTCAATATCAGTAGGCAATACAGTGGGCCATCAGATCAAGTCCAAGAATTGGAAATGATGACAAGCCAGATAAAGGACCAAGATCAAGCAAAAAGCCAGAAAGCTTTGCCAAAGCTTTTCCATATATATTGAAAGCAGGCCATACCTTGAAAGAAACACCCTTTCAACTGACTGACTGTGAGTAGTAGATATCATCATGGAGGTGATTGCATTAAATCAAATCTCATCATGGGGATGACTACATCATAATTGCTAAACCACTTAGAATCATGGCCGAGCCAAGTTGGCACACATCTTTAACTGTCACACATTATTGTTGTTGTTATGTGCCATCGAGTTGGACTCGACTCATAGCGACCCCTCCTTAGGTTTCTGAGGCAGTATCACTACGGAAGTAGATTGCCCCATCTTCTTTCCGAGGAGTGGCTGGTGCGTTTGAACAGCCAGCCTTCTGGTTAGCAGTCAAGTGCCTTAGGCACTATGCTACCAGAGCTCCTACTGTCACACATATATACAAAAAAAAAATACACAAATCATAAAAATTTACTCTGACAAAGAAGAAGAGTTGGATAATCTTGGTGTTCTGGGAATTGCAGTAATAACTCCACTTATGGAAGGTTCTGGATCATCTGGATTATCCCTAGGAATGGGGATGACATTTCTAGTCAGAATATCAGTGAAATTTATCTATATTGTTCTTATTTTTCTTTTCTTCTCCATGTATTTTGCAGTAACATCTTACTGCTTCCCAAATCTGCCTGTCAACTTTAGCAAAGTGATCAGCATTGAGTCCATGCTTTCCAAGCAATGGAAGCCCCTGATTTGCTTTAGAAAACTAAATATATGTGGTAGTGTTTTGAACAATAAATGATAAGATTAAATATCTGTGAGTGAGCATCTGAGAATAACATTAGCAAATTACATGCTGCAACATTATATGTAGTATATATTACTAAGGATAAGATGAACAACAAAAACAGACAGTGGTTAAATGTGATTCATTATAACTTAAGTACCTTGTGTCATAGACTGAATTGTGTACCCCAAAATTTGTGTTTCTTGGGTCATGATTCTGAGTGATTTAGAAGTTCTGTAATGATGTAATATGGCAGATATGTAATGATACCCATTGATGTGATCTGATGTGATAAGCCAATCAAGTGTTAAAGGATTAAGATTAAGGGTGGGTTGCAATACCCTTAGTCCCATCACATGTAACTGGAGCTTCCCTAGGGTGTGGTCTGCAACACCTTTTCTTTTATAAGAAGGGGAACCTACTACCACCAAGAAAGAAGAGCCAGAAGCAGAGTGCATCCTTTGGATCCAGGTCCCTGTGCTGGGATCTTTCTAGGAAAAAGAGACACAGAGAAGTCTTCCCCTACAGCTAGCACTCTGAACTCAGACTCTAGCCTCCTAAACTAAGAAGATAGTAAGAGATAGAGCCTGGCTCCTAGTTACCCTTCAGGTCTGGAATTGAACTCAGTCGCGTGGCTTCTAGCTGAACAGTAGACAGGCATACAGGGTGAACATTTAGATGCACTCCTTAGAATCGTGGAAGAACAGAAGGGGAATATTTGCACAGGGAGATAGCTCAGGGGGCAGGAATGCATAGGAAAGAAGGACATGGGGAAGAGGTAACTACAGGGAGGGAGTAGAAAGAGAGCTATTACATTGTGGGGAATTACAGTCAATGTAATGAAACAAAACGTGTATGAACTGCTATACGGAAAATGAATTTGCTCTGTAAACTTTCACCCAAATCACAATAACAATTAAAAATAAATAAAAAATAAACTGTAAGAGAATAAATTTATCTTTGTAAAAGGCATCCACTTGTAGTATTTCTGTTATAGCCTCACTAGAGAACTAAGACACCTCCTAAGTCAGGGACTACCTGTAGATATCACTGTTGTTGTTAGTCGGCTCTGACTTGTGGGCACATACGTGTAACAGAAGGAAACATTGCCCAGTCCTGTGCCACCCTTGTGATCGTGGGTATGTCTGAGTCCATTGTTGTGACTAATGCGTCAATCCATCTCATTGAGAGTTTACCTTGTTTTCATTGACCCGCTACCAAACATGATGTCCTTTTCTAGCAATTAGTGGTATCATTGATATCATTCTTATAAGGAAATTGAGGCTCAAAGAAGTTATTCTTCAAGGTCACAGAGTCCTATGTCTTTTTGATCAAGTATTCAGTAAATGTATTAAGGTTGCATTTAAGTGTGTTGCTAGAGAACAGCTAGCAAGCTTCAGTCACCAAATCAGGCATGAACAAGTTTAAATTACAAATATATCAAAGCAAACAGGAAGAAACTAGATTGTTCCACTCACAGAGATAGAAAAGCTACAGTGGTGAAACCTTAATTTGAACATACACAATCCAACTCCAGACACCATTTATAGAAAATTACAGTAGTAGGAAGTGAAGAGGTCTAGAAGTTGGTGAGTGCTAAGGATACAACGGAGCTCTGGTAGCGTAGTGCCTAAGGTACTTGACTGCTAACCAGAGGGCTGGCGGTTCAAACCCACCAGCTACTCTTTGGAAGGAGGGTTGGGCAATCTACCTCCATAGTGATCCTTCTTCAGAATCCAAGGAGGGGTCGCTACGAGTCGGGTCTGATTTGATGGGACATGACAACAACAATAACAAGGATACAACAGTCAGACATTCATTTTCCTGGGATGGGATCACACACCCTCCCATGTGTGTCACTTGAACACCTATGTCTGACTTCCTGTTGAAGTGCTCCCTCTTCACACACACTTCCGACCAATATCCCCATCACTGTTACCAACATCCATGAGCACAGGAACACTTTGTCTTTGCCATGTCAAGAGACACCAGACTTCTCCTATGGCTGAGGAATGTGTATCTAATTCAGCCTTTGCATTCTGAAGCTTTGCTAAAATGTCCTCTTTACATGCTGTGATATCTACGCATCGATGCACTTAGCAATGCTCCTTCCCCACCCCAGCCTCTTGGAACGTGCACAATGTGCCTGTTAAATATCATAATCCTTTTTTACTCTGAGAACCTTTTCCCTGGAAACTTGCAAGTGCTCTTCACATAATGGCATGTTTTTATGGGTACCCTTGAGACTGGAAATAGCACTTAAGCCTTAATTCTAATAGCATCTGAGCCTGTCCCCATTTTAACACTTCCAATATGCTCAGAAATAGGCCCTGGAAAATGGACTACTCTTGGCCGTCATGATCCACAGCCTTTTTCTTTCTATAGGTTTTTATAAGCTTTAACTTGCAATCTGTATTCTGAGCAAGTGATCTGAAGAAGTGTACAGCACCAGGATTGGAGGAAGACTCATTAACAACCTGTGATGTGCAGATAACACAATCTTGTTTGCTGACTTGAAGTACTTACTGATGAAGATCAGAGACTGCAGCCTTCAGTATGGATTACACCTCAACATAAAGACAACAAAAATCCTCACAATTGGACCAGTAAGTGACATCATGGTAAATGGAGAAAATACTGAAGTTGTCAAGGATTTCATTTTACTTGGATCCACCATCAGTATCCATGGAAGCAGTAGTCAAGAAATCAAGTCAGGTATTCCATCGTGCAAATCTGTTGCAAAAGACTACTTTAAAGTGTTAAAAAGCAAATATGTCACCTTGAGGACTAAGATGTGCTTGACCCAAGCCATGGTATTTCCAGTCACCTCCTATGCATGCAGAAACTGCACAATGAGTACAGAAGACCAAAGAATTGATGCATTTGAATTATGGCACTGGTGAAGAATATTGAATATACCATGGACTGTCAGGAGAACAAACAAATCTACTTGGATGAAGTACAGCCAGAATTCTCCTTAGAAGTGAGGATAGTGAGATTTTTGTTTGGATAGGATATCATGAGGGACAAATCCCTGGAGAAGGTCATCATGCTTGGTAAAGTAAAGAATTAGTGAAAAGGAGGAAGACCCTCAACAAAATGGATTGATACACTAACTGCAACAATGAGCTTAAACAGCAATGACTGTAAACATGAAGCAGGACGAGGCATTCTGTTGTGCACAAGGTCACTATGAGTTAGAATCGATTTGACAGCACCTAATAACAGCAACAACAACTTTTTCATAACCTGTGGTCCATTTAAGTACCACTTACATTTTCTGTCTGTGGGGTTTCTTGAGAGGCTTTTTTTCGCCATGTATAGCACATGCTGGCATTAAGGCAAGGACTTGTAAAACTATGTAAAACAGAAGGAAGTTTGTTAGCAACATTTTACTGTCTTGAGACATTACTGTATGAGGTGGTGAATCCCTGATGACTAATGAGTGGTTGTATAAAACTTTCATCTCTTTGGACATCTGTAGTGAGTTAAAGCTTCTAAGTATATTTACTATTTCCTGTTACTGGGAAGGTGTGGCACTTGGGATTAGATAATATTCAAGTCAGTATTTTTTCCATGCCTCAACCCATCTATCCTACCATCAGAGTCCATTGGGACGTATGTATTCTACACAAAATTTACCAAAACCATCATAGGTAATGAAATTTAAAAACACTCAATGATTCAGCATACATTCCATTGTTGTTGTTGTTAGGTCCGTCGAGTTGGTCCTGACTCACAGTGACTCCTCCTCGGGTTTCCGAGGTGGTATCACTACGGAAGTAGATTGCCCAACCTTCCTTCCGAGGAGAAGCTGGTGGGTTTGAACTGCCAGCCTTCTGGCTAGCATTCAAGTGCCTTAGGCACTATGCTACCACAGCTCCTTACAGTGCATTAGGAAAAAAAAAAAAAAAATTCTATCTACAAAATCTTACAAATAAAAAACAATTTGGTAATGAAAGGGTTATAAAATTAGAAGGGACTGTAAAGATATTTTATCTTTAATTTAAAGACAGAGACACGGAGAGAATGGATATGCTTACTGAAAATCATACAGTTTTGAAAACAGATGTTAAGATTCTGTGGGAAACAGACCAGGTCCCATTATTTCTAGCCTGTAAACAACCCAAGACTTCTAATTCCTATTTCTCTGCTCTTTTTGTTCGTTGTTGTTTTGTTTTAACTCAGGCATAAAGAACAACACTTGCAATGTTGGCTAGAATGTGGCCCTCTTATTTATAATAGGAATCCAGGAACCTACCAACCAACCCTGAAACTAAGCTCTTTACAGTAACTTACATCTACCCAGCCCCAGCCCAACCTCTACCTACTGCAATTCAAGGAAACCACTATTCTGAATCCTGTGTTCATTGTTCTCTTGCTTTATTTTTTACATAATTTTATTTCAATTATGTTTTTGTATTTTTCGTTTTATCTTTTAATGTCATCTTCATAAAAACATTCTCATGCTGCATAATCACCTGAAACTTATCTTTTTGCACCTGATATTATGGTGCTAAGATTTATCCATGTTATTCTGTAGTTCATTCCTTTGACTGCTGTATAATCTTCTTTTTGCGAATATGTTCCAGTTCATTCATCCACTCACTTGTCAGTGAGCATTGGAGTTGTTTCTAGGTATTTGCTACAGTCAACAGTGCTGCTGTGAACATTCTTGGTGTCTTTATGGAATCTGTCTTGGGTGCACACTTAGAAGTGGAATTGCTATGTGAATGCTGAACTATACCAGTTAATGTCAAAATGTTTTCTAAAGTGGTTGTACCAAGTTACTTTCCATAGTAATGCATAAGACATCCTGTGTGTGCACTCCACATCCAATATTAGTATTGTCAGACTTTTTAATTTTCACTAAATGGGTGGCTGTAAACAAAATGTTACCTCATTGTGGTCTTGATTTGTAGCTCTCTGATCACTAAAAAAGGAGCTCTGGTGGTGCCAATTAGGGCATGTAGCTGTTAGTCAAAAGGTTGGTGGGTCAGCCAGTCCACAGGACAAAGATGAGGCATCCTGGGCAGCCCTTTTCTATAAAGATTTACAGCCTTGGACACCCAATGGGGAAGTTCACCTCTGTCTTACAGGGTTGCTATGAGTTGGAATTGACCCAATGGCAGTAGGTGGGACCATTAAAACCGAAAACCAAATCTGTTGCCAACAAGTCAATTCTGATTCATAGTGACCCTAAACCACAGAGTAGAACTTCCCCCATTGTGTTTCCAAGGCTGATAAATCTTTATAGAAGCTGACTACCTCATCTTTCTCCAGAGTGGCTGGTGGGTTCAAACTGCTGACCTTTCAGTTAGCAACCAAGCGCTTTAACCACTGTGCCATGAGGGCT
The DNA here is from genome assembly GCF_000298275.1 of Orycteropus afer afer. Classification (NCBI taxonomy): domain Eukaryota; kingdom Metazoa; phylum Chordata; class Mammalia; order Tubulidentata; family Orycteropodidae; genus Orycteropus; species Orycteropus afer. The sequence goes on along the minus strand of NW_006921595.1, from coordinate 10,424,306 downwards.
CCATCCCTAATGACTAATGAGGTTTAATTAACAACATGTAAACTTTTTGTAAAATGCCTTTTCATATTATCTGCTCATTTTTCTGTTGGGTTGTTTGTATTTTCCTTATTGATAATATCAATCATTTATGTGTATATAGAATACAAATATCTTCTTCCAGTTTAAGGTGACTTCTGATGAGTACAAATCCTTAATTTTAGCATAGTCAAATTTTTAATCATTGGTGCTTTTTGTTATTTTTAAAAGAAATACTTTCCTACTCCAAAATCTAAAATCCCATTAAGTGAATAATTTATACTGAGTTTTTTTTTTTTTTTTAATCGAGGTGAAATTCACATGACATAAAAATGAACTATTTTAAGGTGAACAATTTAGTGGCATTTAACACAATGGCAACACTGTGCAACTACCACCTCTATCTGGTTCCAAACATTTTCATCACCCCAAAAGGAATCCCTGTCCTCATTAAGTAATTACTGCCATTCCATTCTCTCCCTAATTCCTAGTAATTATAAATCTATTTTCTGTATCTATGGATTTATCTATTCTGGTTATTTCATATAAACAATATTATACAATATGTGACCATTTGTGCCTGGTTTCTTTCATTTAGTATAACATTTTTGAGGTTCATCCACATTGTAGCATGTATTAGTCCAATACAAATTTTAAAGTTTTATTTTAAGTATTTAATTTCTTAATCTAGGGTTAATTTTTTAAAATATTATATAAAGTAGAAAGCCTATTTTACCATTTTCCATATGGATTCCTATTTTTTCCAACTCCATTTACTGACAAACCTTTCTTTTCTCTCCATTTTAATATGTCACATCCTTCATATACCAAATCAAAGCCAGAGTAGAGCAAGATGGCGGACTAGGCAGAAGGATTGCACAGACCCTCTTCAACAAAGAAAAGGAAAACCAATTAACACAGACACATAAGATAATCTTGGACCCCTGAGCCTTGAAGGAAAGGATGCAGAATTGGACTAAACCCCAACTAGCAGAAGAATTTGAGTGAAAATACCAAAAAAA
>NW_006921595.1:10407257-10417289 GCF_000298275.1 Orycteropus afer afer | reverse complement strand
TAAATGCTACACTACCTGCTGAAAGTTTGGCAGTTTGAATCCACCTAGAGGGGAGCTCTGGTGGTGTAATGCCTAAGGCATTTGACTGCTAACCAGAAGGCTGGCGGTTAAAACCTACCGGCCACTCCTCAGAAAGAAGACTGGGCAATCTACTTCCATATAGATATCTCCTTGGAAACCGAAGGATGGATTGTTATGAGTTGGAATCGACTCAACGGCAATGAGTTTGGTTCTTGGTTTTAGAGCTTCTCAGAAGACAGGCCTGGTGATCTGCTTTTGAAAGTTCTCAGCCTTGTAAACCTCTTAGAGTGCAGTTCTATTCTACACATAGGGTCCCTGTGAGTCAATCTACTGGACAGCAGCTAACAACAATATAATAAAGCTCATATCAGATAAGAATAGACCCTCTTCCTTGATTTTTTTCTCTTGGTCCTTTAATTTCCACTTAGAATTTAGAATTAGCTTATCAAGTGCACTGAAAAAAAATCTTTTGGAGGATTAAGAAAGACATTGAATATTGTTAGTTGCTATTATTATTACTATTGTCTGGTAAATGAACTTATGAGTTGCAGATTCAGGAGGCATCCCCTTAGAGGTAACAATTGGAGCAGAGGAGTGCCAGAGACCTTGGGGAGAAGATTAGGAGGGCTGAGGGCTGAGGGCTGAGGGCTGAGGTCAGAGCCTTGGGGAGGGGATGAAACAGAAGTCAGTCTGCAGCAGAACTGCCTGGCAGACTTGTTATAATGCACGTTGTTGGGCACACCTCCCTCCGGGATTTCTAATTCATTAGGCCTTGGGTGGGGCTCATGATTTTGGATTTCAAATAAGTTCCTAAATTATGCTGATGCTGCTGGACTGAGGATTACACGTTGGGAACCCTGCTTCAGAAGAAGGGAGACATTATAATCTCAGGACAGAAATAAAAGAAGGTGATGCTGTTTTGACTATTAATGAAAGGAGAGAGCTACCCGAAGACATGACTAGTTTCTCACATACCCTGGGGAAGATTTAGATGATGTTCCTCTACTCAAGCTTCAGCTGTAACCACTGATGATGCTGATGCTGATGACATGTCTGACTGAGGGCTGATGTTTGTTGTTGTTGTTGTTAGGTGCTGTTGAGTCATCTCCAACTCACAGAGACCCTATGCCCAGCAGAACGAAACACTGCCTGGTCCCACGCCAGCTCCACAATCCTTGCTATACTTGAGCCCATCACCACTGCCACCATGTCAATTCATCTTGTTGAGGGCCTTCCCCTCTTTCGTCAACCCTCCACCTTACCAAGCATGACATCCTTCCCCAGGAAATAGTCCCTTCTGACAACATGAACAAAGTAGGTGAGACGAAGTCTGGTCATTCTTGCCTCCAAGGAGCATTCTGGCTACAATTCCTCCAGGACAGACCTGTTAGTTCTTTTAGCAGTCCACAGTACTTTCAGCATTCTTCACTGACACCACAGCTCAAAAGCATCAATTCTTCTTCAGTCTTCCTTATTCATTGTCAAGCACTCACATGCATATGAAATCATTGAAAATACCATGGCTTTTGTTGGGAGCACCTTAGTCTGCAAGGACACATCTTTGCTCTTCAGCACTTGAAAGAGGTCCTTTGCAGCTGATTTGCCCAGTGCTATACATCATCTGGGAGCTCTGGTAGCATAGTGACTAAGGCACTTGACTGCTTTCCAGAAGGCTGGCCGTTCAAACCCACCAGCCACTCCTCGGAAGGAAGGTTGGGCAATCTACTTCCGTAGTGATACTGCCTCGGAAACCCAAGGAGGGGTCGCTATGAGTCGGGTCTGACTCGACGGCACATAACAACAACAGCATACATCATCTGGGGAGCTCTGGTAGCATAGTGACTAAGGCACTTGACTGCTTTCCAGAAGGCTGGCCGTTCAAACCCACCAGCCACTCCTCGGAAGGAAGGTTGGGCAATCTACTTCCGTAGTGATACTGCCTCGGAAACCCAAGGAGGGGTCGCTATGAGTCGGGTCTGACTCGACGGCACATAACAACAACAGCATACATCATCTGGGGAGCTCTGGTAGCATAGTGCCTAAGGCATTTGACTGCTAACCAGAAGGCTGGTGGTTCAAACCCACTAGCCACTCCTCGGAAGGAACGTTGGGCAATCTACTACCATAGTGATACCACCTCAGAAACCCAAGGAGGGGTCGCTATGAGTTGGGGCCAACTCGATGGCACATAACAACAACAACAACAACATATATCATCTGATGTCCTGACTGCTGCTTCCATTGGCATCGATTGTAGAACCAAGCAATGTGAAGTCCTTCACAACTTCAATCTTTTCTCCATTTATCGTGATGCTGCTTATTGGTGCAGTTGTGAGGACTTTTATTTTCTTTGTACTGAGATGTAATCCATACTGCAGACTGTATTCTTCAGTTTTCATCAGTAAGTGCTTCAAGTCATCCTCACTTTCAGCAAGCATAGTCATGTCGTTAGTGTATCGCAGGTTGTCAATGATTCTTCCTTCAATCCTGATACCACATTCTTCTTCATATAGTCCAGCTTCTCAGATTATTTGCTCAGCATATAGATTGAATAAGTATGGTGAAAAGATACATCCCTGACACAATCCCTTATTTGATTTTAAACTATGCAGTGTCCCCTTGTTCTGTTCAAATGACACCCTCCTGGTCTGTGTACAGGTTCCTCATGAGTATAATTAAATGTTCTGGAATTCCCATTCTTCTCAATGTTACCTGTAATTTACTATGATCCACACAATCAAATGCTTTTGCATAGTCAATGAAATATAAGTAAACATCTTTCTGGTATTCTTTGCTTTCATCCAAGATCCATCTGACATCCGCAATGATATCCCTCATCCCGTGTCCTCTTCTGAATCCAGCTAGCACTTTTGGAAGTTCTCTGTCAATATATTGCTCCAACTGTTTTTGAATTATCTTCAGTAAGATTTTACTTGCATGTGATATTAATGATATTGTTTGATAATTTCCACATTCTTTGGGCTCACCTTTCTTTGGAATGGGTACAAATATGGATCTCTTCCAGTCAGTTGGCCAGGTAGCTGTCTTCCAAATCTCTTGGCTTAACCGAGTGACTGCCTCCAGCAGGGCATCTGTTTGTTGAAACATCTCAATGGGTATTCTCTCAATTCCTGATGCCTTATTCTTTGCCAATTCCTTTAGTGCAGCTTCAACTTCTTCTTTCAATACCATTGGTTCTTGATCATATGGCACCTCCTGAAATGGATGAAGATTGACCAGTTCTTTTTGGTACAGTGACTCTGTGTATTCCTTCCATCTTCTTTGGATGTTTCCTGCATCATTCAGTATTTTGCCCACAAAATCTTTCAATATTGCAAAACGAGGTTTAAATTTTTTCCTCAGTTCTTTCAGCTTGAGAAATGCCAAGTGTGTTCTTACCTTTTGATTTTCTAACTCCAGATCTTTGCACATTTCATTGTAATAATTGACTTTGTCTGCTCAAGCTGCTCTTTGAAATCTTCTGTTCAGCTCTTTTATCTTGTCATTTCTTCCATTTCCTTTAGCTACTCTCCACTCAAGGGCAAGTTTCAGAGTCTCTTCTGACAAGCATTTTGGTCTTTTCTTCTTTTCTCATCTTTTTAATGACTTCTTGCTTTCTTCATGGATAATGCTCTTGATGTCATCCCACAATTCTTCTGGTTTTCAGTCATTGGGGTTCAATGCATCAAAACTGTTCTTTAGATGGTCTCTAAATTGAGGAGGAATGTAATCAAGGTCATATTTTGGCTCTCGTGGACTTGTTTTAATGTCTTTAACTTCAAGTTAAACTTGCATATGGGCTGTTGATTATCTGTTCTACAATCAGCTCCTGGCCTTTGTTTTGGCTAAAGATATGAGCTTTTCCATTGCCTCTTGCCATAGATGTAGTCAATCTGATTCCTGTGTACTCCATCTGGTGAAGTCCATATGTATAGCCACCATTTGTATTGTTGAAAAGAGGTGTTTGCAATGAATAAGTTGTTCATCTTGCAAAATTCTATCATGCGGTCTCCAGCATTATTTCTGTCACCAAGGCCAAATTTTCCAACTACGAGTAATTCTTCTTTGCTTCCAACTTTTGCATTCTAGTCACCAGTGATAATCAACACATCTTGATTGTATGTGCAGTCAATTTCAGCTTCAGAAGTTGGTAAAAATCTTCAGTTTCTTCATTTTTTGCTTTAGTGGTTGGTGCGTAAATTTGACTAGTCATAGCATTAACTGGTCTTCCTTGTAGGCATATGGATATTATCCTATCACTGACAGCATTGCATTTCAGGGCAGATTTTGAAACATCGTTTGTGATGATGAATGCCACACCATTCCTCTTCAGACTGTCATTCCCAACATAGTAGATCATATGGTCATCTGATTCAAAATGGCCAAAACTGTCCATATCAGCTCACTAATGCCTAGGATATCAATCTTTATGCATTTCATTTCATTTTGGACATCTTCAAATTTTCTTAGTTTCATGCTTCGTGCATTCCATGTTCCGATTATTAATGGATATTTGCAGCTGATTCTCCTCAAATTGAGTCATGCCACGTCAGCAAATGGAGGTCCCCAAAGCTTTATTTTATCCATATCATTAAGGTTGGTTCTACTCTTGTGATGCAGCTCTTTTCCACTCATGTTTTGAGTGCCCTCCGACTTAACGGGCTGGTCTTCTTGCATTGTATCGGATGTTTCTCAGCTGTTCATAAAGCTGCACAATAATGTATCAGTGCTTCTCTGCTATTCATAAGGTTTTTCCTAGCCAATTATTTAGAAGTGGATGGCTTCTTCCTTCTTCCTAGTTTGTCTCAGTCTGTAAGCTGCATTGAAACCTGTGCACCATGTGCAACCTTGCTGGCATTAGAAATACCGATGGCACAGCCTCAAACCTCACAGAAACATACAAGCCACCATAGTATGACAAACTGACAGACAAATTTGTCTCCCTTAGCTGTTGGAAACCTCTCCACCCTCTCCTCACCTGGATCCTACGACTCTGTCTTGTCCTGGCTCTTGCCCTGCTTCCTGTATCTGGGTGTGGGACCTGTCTGCCTACCCTTACCTGGGTTCCCACAGCTGTGTCTCCTCTTGGGCTCTTGAGGGCTGATGTTTACTATCCCTGAAGTGGCCCACAAGCCTTTGATCTCTCTTCCAGTCTTCTCTAGATAAATGTCTGATTTTTCACGGATCCAAAAGGAGAAGAACAAAGACTGAAAAATCTCAGAACTGGAAAAGAGAGGATGAATTGTTTGAAACATAATTTTAATGTTCAACAGCCCTCACAAGATAAACTTCACCTTTCCCAATTCTGTTCATGGACTCCCTTCCAGCTATTAGCTAGTGCCAGAGGTGAAAGTCTCATTGAAAATTCTGTGCACCATTAGAAATCCCATGATTCACTCTGAGGGTGTTTCTGAATTAATTGTTAATCTGGTTTAGATGCAAGGCAAAAAGCACTTGTGAGAGGAGAGAAAGAATAAGCAAGGAATTTGCAAGAATTGCTTTCTCTCTGGAAGCCTTTTCTGTCTTCAAGCTACAGGGAACAGCTCAACCATCAAAAACCCATCCATAATTAGTGTTAGTGAACAGGAGCTTTGGGGAGTATTGGCCCTGAACAAAGGCAAGAGTGGCAAAAATTTGATAGATTTTACAGAACAGAAGACACAGGGTTTTAAAAAGTTGAAATGTGGATGTCATATATTAGTCACTCTACTCACATAAAGGAGCTCTGGAGGTGCAGTGCCTAAGACATTTGACTGCGAACCAGAAGGTCGGTGCTTCAAACCCACCATCTGCTCAGTGGAAGGAAGATGGGGCAATCTACTTCTGTAAAGATTTACAGCGTTGGAAACCCAGTGGAGATTGCTATGAGTTGGAATTGACTCAATGGCACTGAGTTTTTTTTTAGTTTATACCCACATAAATCTACTTAAAGTAATTTTGAGGCAAATGTTTTCAGGTTCAATTCCTTTAAAAAAGAATACACACACATATGTATTTGTGTGTCAGTATATATCTATATACATATCTACCTACCTATCTATCTGTCTAGAGAGAGAGAGAAAGAGAATGAGAGAGAGAGGAGGGAGAGAGGGAGGGAGAGAGGGACTCTGGGTGGCACAAACTAACTGAAAAGTTGAAGGTTTGAGTCCACCAGAGGTTTTTTTGTTTTGGTTTGGCTTTGGTTTTCTGGTAGGAATAAGTTGTTTTTGTTTTTGTTTTCTGGAAATTACCAAAGCCACATGTCACTGGTCTCCACCATGTTGGTTAAAACCTGACCTAGGAAAGAAATCCAAAGGCAAAGTAACTCACCCAACTGGGCACATTAGTTACAAGCATATTCCCCAGAGTGACAGAATATACTATCACCTGATGCAGCCACCCAAGTGAAAGTTGTACCCTCCCCTTTGCTTTGCCTGTGGCAGAGAGGGGGCAACATGAGTGTTCCAGCAGTGGAGCCTGGAGTTATGCATGGAATGGGCTTGTTTGAGCAGAGCCAGCATGTGGACCACAGACACTTCCTCTGAGTTCCTCCTCTAGCTCCGGCTCATCTAGTGATCCGGTTTGGTTTTCCCTTTCTCAGAGAAACCCAACTGGCCACAAGGTACTCATTCTGCATTTACTGCTCAAATGTAGGCAAGTCAGTCTACTTAACTGCACTGAAAATATTGTGATCTAAGGTTGGGCAATCTACTTCCGTAGTGATACTGCCTCGGAAACCCAAGGAGGGGTTGCTATGAGTCGGGTCCAACTCGACGGCACATAACAACAATAACAACAACAACAATGTTGTGCTAACAGAGCATGTTAGACACATTAAGGACATGTTGACCCTCCTGGAGTTTCCTGGCGTTCAGGAGCAGGGGGGTGGGACATGCTTCAATTACTAATCAAGATTTTATTATGTAACTCTTTGCCATTAAAAAAAATTATTTTCGCCAGCATCATATTAATTGGGAGACAGGCTCTTTTGGAAGGAAAAACATAAACCAACCAAAAACCAAACCAGTTGCCCTCCAGTTGATTCTGACTCATGGTGACCCATATGTGTAGAGTAGAACTGCTCCACAGGGTTTTCAATGTCTATGACCTTTCAGAAGGAGATCACCAGGCCTTTCTTCTGTGGTACCTCCAAGTGGACTTGAACCTCCAACCTTATGGTTAGCAGCTGAGCACTTCACCATTTGTATTACCCCGGGACTCCAGGAAAAATATACTTGTAGGCTAAAGCAGAGCTATATTTTAACTCTGGTGCTGCCACTCAGTATTCTGGGAACTTAGGAGCTAAACACTCTAAACTCTAAGCTTCGTTTCTTCTTGGTAAATGTGGGTAAGGATATTCAGTTAATGGGTGAGTATGAACAGGAAAAGATACTATACTGAAGTTCTTAGGAGAATAGCTGGTCTGAAGACCACACTTTGAGGATCATTGACCTAGAGACTATAATCATCTTACTGCATTTAGTCGTCTTAATCAGCACATACAACATATCATTCATACTGATGTCCCCTGCTTTATTTTTCTAACTTCTCTTAGGAGTTTAAACTTATTGTTATGGAATCTTCTCTCTTGTATTATTAATGTTTTTGTTTCCCAGTGAAATTTTAGTCATTGTGAATAAAATTATAGTCATTATAACTTTTAACCTGGTGTAGAAATGCAATCAGTTCTTGTGAATTTCTCTTATATCCTGGCACTATAACTCTTTCATTCATTTTCTTGTGGTGGTGGTTGAATTTCCTAAGTATACTAATAGGAATATAAAGTACATTGACCAAAAGCAAAGTATAAACAGAAACTAACTTTATTCTTTCTCCTCCCCCCAAAAAACCCAAACTCACTGCCTTCAAGTCTGGTCCAACTCACAGCTACTTCTCCTCATAGAGACTCCTCCTTGGGTTTCCAAGGCAGCATCACCATGGAAGTAGATTGCCCAACCTTCCTTCCAAGGAGTGGCTCGTGGGTTTGAACTGCCAGCCTTCTGGTTAGGCACTACGCCAGCATTGCTCCCTATTAAAATGCCCTCTGTGGGATGGATTCTTCCTGAGCCCCAGACAAAATATGTGGCTGGTCCTGTGATTTCCCTGGTCAGTCTCAGATAGGGGTGATATTAAAAATTCTTAACAATTGGTCCAGCTGGGGCCCCAACCCATCAGCACTCATACTGGCCCAAGTGCTGGAGCAGGCTCCTGGGGGTCCCTGCTGTACCAGGTCTTACCTCTTTAGTTTCTGCAGGTGAGGGGATAGGGAGGTGTCCCAGGAGAAGGGCCATTGCAGCTTCAGTGGTGAGAGAGCCTCAGGGGCATAGGCTGGGTCTGTTTGCCAACTGCCATAGAAATATTTCGGTATTCTGATGGTTGGTTCAGTATTAGTATCAATCTCAGCCTTGTTGTGTGCCAGCCAGTGAGTTGATTACAACTGGTAGCAGCCCTATAGGACGGGGTAGAACTGTCCTATAAAGTTTCCAAGGCCGTAATCTTTATGGGAGCAGATTGCCACATTTTTCTACTGTGGAGTCACTGACAGGTTTGAACTGCTGATATTTTGGTTAGCAGCTGAGCACTTAACCGCTGGGCCACTAGGGCTCCTAATCTTACTCTTAGGCAATAAAAAATCCTCTGGTCACTTCCAGTGCCAAGTCATTAATCAAAATTTCATCTTCTGTATTAGTCCAAATGCTAAGCTTTATTTAATATTAAAGACTTTCCTTTGCCCCAACTTAAGGAAAGGAGGCAAGATAGCTTTTTTCCTATTTCTTTATACTCTCTGCTCTTTCTAAGTTACCATGGTGACTGGCAAGTTCACAGTTGACCGGGTGGGAGGCAGAGGAGGCAACTGATTAGAACCAGTGAAGGCCACACTGTGTTCACAAGCAGTCCTACAATTTGGTACTATCTCTGTCGGTGGCGCAGTGCCTAAGGCCTTTGACTGCTAAATGGAAGACTGGAGGTTCAAAGCCACCAGCCACTCCTGGGAAGAAAGACAGGGCAATCTACTTTCGTATAGATTTACCACCTCGGAAAACCCAATGAGGATCACTATAAATCGGAATCAATTCGATGGCAGTGAGTTTCTTTTGTTTTTTTCTGCCGGTAGAGGCAGAGACTGCTACCTGTAAAAAGTGACATATGCCTCATGCTCATTTTTCCTCTTGAACAACTACTGCCTACTTCTAATGGTATAATAAATTGGAGTGTGTCGAACTGGAATTGGGTTGGTGAGGAAATACGTGCCAGACCATATCAAATGTTGATATCGCCACCTACTGGGCACAGAATGTAATGCAGTACTTTACTAACATCCAACTGGACGTTCACCTTAGCCAGCAGCTGTGGTAACGGGAAGATGAATATCAAGTAATAGCTTTGGGTTCAGAAAGGTAGGTGGGAATTTTATATATACCAGCTGGCCTCACCTCCCAACCATATGTCATATATTTTTTTATATTTTTATTATCTCTTACCTTTAAATTATTTTTTGCCTGAAATGCAGAATCTGGAAAGGAAACTTAGGGGTCATTTAACAGATGTGGAAACCAAGGCCCAAAGAAGTGGAATAAATTGCTCAGGATGCAGATATGTGGAATGAATTACCCAGAGTTGAGCTGGGAGCCAGGAGTGGGGGAGCTGCCCTGGGGTTAGAGAATTCCAGGCTAAACATACAACATCAAACACAGAAGTATGATCTAGACGTGTAACCTCAGGCAAATCATTCTGTATCTTGATGCTTCCAGTTCTTCATCTATAAAAAATAGTTAAACAATAGCTTCTAACACCTTATTGTTGGCGTGAAGATTAAATAAAAAGTACATGTAAGCATTTAACTCACTATCTCATACATGTTGTTGTTGTTATGTGCCGTCGAGTCAGCCTGACTCATAGCGACACCTCCTTGGGTTTCCGAGGCGGTATCACTAGGGAAGTAGATTGCCCAACCTTCCTTCCGAGGAGTGGCTGGTGGATTTGAACCACCAGCCTTCTGGTTAGCAGTCAAATGCCTTAGGCACTACGCCA
>NW_006921595.1:10405503-10407127 GCF_000298275.1 Orycteropus afer afer | reverse complement strand
ATTGCCCAACCTTCCTTCCGAGGAGTGGCTGGTGGGTTTGGACCGCCAGACTTCTGGTGAGCAGTCAAGTGCCTTAGGCACTATGCTACCAGAGCTCCTATCTCATACATAGTGAGCCTGAAAAAAAAAGGTTCATGGGATAATGATGATGGTGATAATGGTGATGATAATGGTGATGACCTTATATTGGTGTTCAATCAATGACAAGTAGTTCACAGTGGCTGGAATATTGTAGCAGGTAGGGAATTGGGACAGGTTCAGGGAAGGAAGCAAAAGGCAGGCCCCCTTGCTTTTTCCTCCAAGCTTGCCAAGTTTATCCGTGAACCTTGACCATCTTTTTGATCTACTTTTCATATCCTCCTCCCAATTGCCAAGGGCTACTGTAGAAAGTCATAAAACCTTCTTGACTGGTCACCTACCCATTCATATGCTCACTTCAAATGCATCTCAGCTGCTGCTTAAAAGGTCTTTTCTTCATCTCTGATTAGCAGTTTGATCCCTAAAGTTTCATTTTACACCTTTTGACATTCCCCAAACCCTTAATGACAAGGCACCCTGGTGGGTTAGTGGTTAAACCATTCAGCTGCTAAAGGAAAGATTGGTGGTTTGAACACACCAGTCTCTCTGTGGGAGAACTATGTGGCAGTCTGCTTCTGCAAAGATTTACAGCCTTGGAGACCCTATGAGGCAGCTCTACTCTGTCCTATAGGGTCACTATGAGTAGACTCAGTGGCATTCAACAATACCCTTAATGATACTCCAGCTTTTCTGCAATTATGCAAGCCAACTAATTTTTGTTTCTTCAATTCCCCTCCTCTCTATCTCAAAACTCAAGCAATTATCTTCCCCTAGTGCCTAAGGCACTTGACTGCTAACCAGAAGGCTGGCAGTTCAAATCCACCAGCCACTCCTCGGAAGGAAGACGGGGCAATCTACTTTCGTAGTGATACTGCCTCGGAAACCCAAGGAGGGTCGCTATGAGTCAGGTCTGACTTGATGGCACATAACAACAACAACAACAACTAAATAATTCCTCTCTCTCTCCTTATCCATCCTTTTTCCTTCTCACTTTTCTGGAAGGGGAGGTATCTTTTCTCCGCAGAGCAAGTGATTTATTATTATTATTATTTTAATTTTTATTGTGATTCGGGTGAAAGCTTACAGAGCAAATTCATTTTCCATATAGCAGTTCACACACATTTTGTTTCATGACATTGACTGCAGGTCCCCACAATGTAACAGCTCTCTTCCCTCTTCCACCTCATAGTTATCTCTTCCCTGTGTCCTTCCCTGCTATGCACTCCCACCCCACCCCAGCTGTCGCCCTGTGCAAACACTATGTTCACCCTACATGCCTTGTCTATCATTTGGCTGGAAGCCAAAGGAGTGAATTCATTTCCAGACCTGAAGGGTAACTAGGGGCCATAGTCTCAGGGGTGTCTCCAGCCCAGGGCAAGTTATTGACTTTGGTTCTTGATGCTGCCTTCCTACCTCCTCTGCTATCTCACTCCATCAATGACCTTTCCTCCATTTTATAGCTTCAGTCACTCCCTGGGGAACCAGTTTCCTTTCCAGATATAACCTTAGGAAATAATCTAATAGCTGTTTTTTTTTTTTTTTTTTT
>NW_006921595.1:10403237-10405148 GCF_000298275.1 Orycteropus afer afer | reverse complement strand
GAAAATGAATTTGCTCTGTTAACTTTCACCCAAATCACAATAAATTTTTTAAAAAGAACTTCACAGTAGTGTTTTATAAACCAGGGCTTCAAACTAGTTCAAAACAGTTCAGTCATGGCTGATGAAGCGAAACTGGAACAGACCCGAATTTTTAAACTTTGGGTGATTCCAGAATACTAAGTGGAACAGAAAAAAATTACAGATGGAAACCCTGGACTGGGAGACTCAGAAGAGGTGTAGTGAGCCCTTTCAGGAGCCTGTTGCTGGAGAGTGATTATTGCCAGGACTGTGGAGAGCGACACACATTAAAAGCTGTGCAGACAACCACCAACTTTGAGTCAGTGGCGGTTGTTTTTGACTCAGGCAGTCAAAAGATCTTGGTTGCTAGGCAATAAACACTCTGCCATTATTTTCTAAGAGAGAAGTTAAGTTTCTAGCAAGGCTTCTGCCTATAATTTTTCTCATTCTGGTTAGTGTTCCGGTTCACCCACATTTTAAAAATTCGATCTGTTCTGGTGTCACTTTGTCAGCCATCATTGAATTGGGCTGAACTGGTTCAAGCTCCTGTTGATAAAATAGGAAGCCTTAAAATTACCAAAATATGCAATAATGAGGGAATGTTAAGTAAATGATGATTCAATGATATGTCATGTAGCCATGAAAAACAATGGTAATACAAATTTATTAAAAGGAAAATAATTATAAAATTATGAGTAAAAAGAGCCATATACAAAATCCTACACACATACATGCAGTATAGGCACTATGGACTAAGAGCTTGTGCTCCAAACTGAGACTGCCTTGGTTCAAATCCACTTATTTATTGGTTGTGTAAGCCATTAGATAGGATACCACAGGAGGTTTGAATGGGATAATGTTGTTTAATGCTTTTAAAATTATGCTTATTTATGCACCTAATATGAACTTGCTAAAGATACCTTCTAGTTATATTGTTATTTTAAGAAAAATGCTAGAAGTGAATACACCAAAAACTCAACCATAGTTAATTACGATAGAGGTGTTAAACTTCTAACCTGCAAAACTGTAAAGTAATAACTTTGTGTTGTTCTAAGCCACTAAATTTGTGATTTGCTAGAGAAGCAATAGACTACTAATATAGTTCCTAATCTTATCTTACTGATGCTCATATTGATCCATCAACTTGGCTCCTGAGTTGTTAAGAATTTTTTTGTATGACGAGATGTTCCAGGTCCACCTGCTGTTAAACCCTTGGAATTTGGTTTCTACAACTTCTCTTTTGAAACTGTTTTGCTGAATGTACTCACTGACTTTTAGGTGGAAAAATCCAGCCCTTAATTCTTTTTACCTTCTCTGCACCATCTGAAATTAACTCCTTCCTTTCCTAAAAAAAAAATCTATTCTTCCCTATGATAAGACCACAGTATACTGTTACATTGCCCTCCTTGGTTCCTATTTCCTAACCCCTAAGACTGCCCTAAGGAGCTCTGGCGGTATAGTGGTTAAGGCATTTGACTGCTAGCCAGTAGGTCAGTGGTTCGAACCCATCAGCTGATCCACTGAAGAAAGATGAGGTGATCTGCTTCCATAAAGATATACAGCCTTGGAAATCCGCTGGAGGTTGCCATGAGTCAGAATTGACTTGATAACAGTGGGAAGACTTCCCTAGAGGAGCTCTGGTGGTGCAGTGGTTAAATGCTCAGTGGTAACAGAGAAGTCAGTGGTTTGAACCCATCAAGCACTCCACAGGAGAAAGATATGGCAGTTTGCTTCCATGAAGGTTTACAGCTTTGGAATCCTTATGGGGCAGTTCTGCTTTGTCCTATGTTGTTGTTGTTGTTGTTTGCCGTCTAGTCGGCCCCGACTCATAGCGACCCCTCCTTGGGTTTCCGAGGCAGTATCACTACGGAAGTAGGATTGCCCAACCTTCCT
>NW_006921595.1:10400503-10402822 GCF_000298275.1 Orycteropus afer afer | reverse complement strand
GTCAAGTTGGTTCTGACTCATAGTGACCCTATGTACAACAGAACGAAACACCGCCAATTGGTTTTGTGCCATCCTCACAATATTTGCTATCCTTGAGCTCATCGTCACAGCCACTTTTTCAATTCATCTTGTTGAGGCTCTTCCCCTTTTCCACTGACCCCCTATTATACCAACCATGATTCCTTCTCTGGGGACCAGTCCCTTTTGACGATATGACCAAAGTATGCAAGACAAAGTCTGGCCATTCTTGCTTCCAAGGAGCATTCTAGCTGGGCTTCTTCGAAGAACAAATACCATAGAACAAATCTATGGTATTTTCAGTGTTCTTCACCAACACTGAAATCCAAAGGCATCAACTCCTCTTCATTGTCCTTATTCATTGTCCAGCTTTCACATGTATATGATGCTGTTGAGACAACCTTGGCTTGGATCTGGTGCACCATAATCTTCAAAGTGACAGCTTTGCTCTTTAACACTTTAAGGAAGTCTTTTACAGCAGATTTGCCCAGTGCAATCTGTCATATGACTTCATTTTTTCTTTCCCCCAAGGCCAACTGGACAGCAACTAACAACAATAGCAATTAAGGATCTTGTAAGGAGATGCTTTTTTTTTTTTTTTTTTTTAATTGTGATTTGGGTGAAAGTTTACAGAACAAATTCACTTTCCATACAGCAGCTCACATATACTTTGTCTCATGACATTGACTATAGTTTCCCACAATGCAACAGCTCCCCTTCCACTTCCTCCCAATAGTTGCCTCTTCCCTGTGTCCATCCCTCCCTTGACTGCTCTTCTGTGGAAATTGATTGTGAATCCAAGTAAAATGAAATCCTTGATAACTTCAATCTTTATTTATCATGTTGCTTACTGGTCCAGTTGTGAGGGGTTTTGTTTTCTTTATGTCGTGGTATAATCCACACTGAAGGCTGCAGTCTGTGATCTTCATAAGTAAGTGCTCCAAGTCCTCTTCACTTTCAGCAAGCAAGGCTGTGTCTTCTGCATGTCACAGGTTGTTAGTAAGTCTTCCTCCAATCCTGATGCCACATTCTTCATATAGTCCAACCTCTCAAAGATACTTCCTGACACACACCTTTCCTGATTTTAAACCATTCATTATCCCCTTGTTCTGTTAGAATGACTGCCTCCTGGTCTATGTATAAGTCCGTCATGAGAACAATGAAGTATTTTGGAATTCCCATTCTTTTCAGTGTTATCCATATTGGCTCAATGGATGGTAGATAACAACAATAAGGCCGTCCTAAGACCAGATTTCTTCTTTTTCTACAACCTTCCTCAGTAATCCCATTCATGTAATAGTCCCTTCATGCCAGTGGCTCAACCCTGTATCTCCCTCCCTGATCTCTCCTGCATGCCAATACGGGACCTCATTTTCAGTGCTTATCGATAGATGCCACCTGCACAAACAGCCTGCACCTCAAATATACTATGGCAAAACCTTAATTCCCATTGTCTCCAATTCCTTCTTACTTCTGTAATTGGTACTATTGTTCACTCTGACACTCAGATTTAAAGTCTGGGTACCATTTAAAATCTTCCTTGTCCTGTGGTCCTCCTAAAATGAGAAATATAACTGCCACTAAGAATTTCTGTATAACATTTTCACTTTTGTTTTGTTTTTTTTTAACCACAGGAAACTAGAATTTTTAAAGTTGTTTGTCCTTGAGTGCTCCATCCTTTCTCCACACTCCTCCAAGAGAAGCCAGCTTATCGTCAGAAGGTTGCTTTGTGAGAATGCCGTTTAGATGGTTTGAAAAGTTAATGTTCTCCTGCTAACATCGGAATACTTGAAGTCTTCACTAAGGCTCCCCCTTTACCAAGAAAGCTTAGATGTTCCTTATCCATGCCTCCCCAACCCTCATGTCCCACGATACTCCCATGCCCAACCAACCTTCTCCTGACCTCGTTATGGTTGTTGTTGTCGTGGAGTCAATTCCGACTCACTGTGACCCCCCTTTGGGTTTCCAAGGCAGTAAATCTTTATGGAAGTAGATTACTCAGTCTTCCTTCCATGGAGTGGCTGGTGGGTTTGAACTGCCAATCTTTTGGTAAGCAGTCAAATGCCTTAGGCACTGTGCCACCAGAGTTCCTTGTTGTTATTAGGTGCCATCAAGTATATTTTGACTCAGAGGGAGCTCTGGTGGTGTAGTGACTAAGG
This sequence comes from Orycteropus afer afer, assembly GCF_000298275.1. NCBI lineage: Eukaryota > Metazoa > Chordata > Mammalia > Tubulidentata > Orycteropodidae > Orycteropus > Orycteropus afer. The sequence continues at coordinate 10,400,645 of NW_006921595.1, read as the reverse complement.
CATTTGACTATTAACCAGAAGGCTGGCAGTTCAGACCCACTAGCCACTCTGGTAGCACAGTGCCTAAGGCACCTGACTGCTAACCAGAAGGCTGGTGGTTCAAACCCACCAGCCACTCCTCGGAAGGAAGGTTGGGCAATCC
>NW_006921595.1:10394664-10400013 GCF_000298275.1 Orycteropus afer afer | reverse complement strand
CATAGCAACCCCCATTGGGTTTCCAAGGTTGTAAATCTTTATGGAAGTACATTTCTCCATCTTCCTTCTGTGGAGCAACTGGTGGGTTTGAACTGCCAACCTTCTGGTTAGCAGTCAAATGCTTTAAGCACTGTGCCACTAGAAATATTAACATATTGAATCTGGGGACTAGAAAATCTTATAGGCACATAAAATCACAAAATTAACTGAGATGTGTATCTGCTAAACTAGAGGTAGATGTAGCTATGAGAGAAGCTGTACATCTCTTTAACATTTTGTATAGCATTTAAAAAATAACAGTTGAAATCATAAAAAAAGACCAGGCTTACTGGTCAGATAGAGATGGGGAGAGTCTCAGAGACTATGGTACTTAGTCATCCTTCAAGCTTGGAACTGAACTCACCCCTGTGGCTCATCTTTCAGCCAAATAGTAGATAGGCCTATAAGGTGAACAATAACACCAGGGAGGTACCACATTCCTTATGAGATCAAAAGGCAGTATTTGCCCAGAGACAAAGTTCAGAAGGCAGGAAAGAAGGACGAATGGAAACACAGTGGGGATTGCAATCAATGTCAGGAAACAAAATGAGTATGAATTGTTGAATGAAAAACTAATTTGCTCTGTACACGTCCACCCAAATCACAATAAAAGGTGAAGGACACACACACACACACACACACTTGAGAACAACTATTAGTATGTATGGTGATGCTTCTTCTGGGTCTCAGTGGTGCACAACACTGTGTAACTTGGTGCCCTCTTGTGTTCACTACAAGGCAGAGCACAGCTGGTTCTCCATGGTTTGCCATTGAGTATTTTTAAACACGCCTCTTATTTTATGGGAAGGGTCTGAAAGAATTTAGCTATCAGTTTTTAAAAGGAGCTGGCCCTCTGAGAATCGTATGCATGCAGAGCCAGTTCTAGGCAAATCTCAGGAGGTAAAGTTCTTTAGGTCCTTCGTTTTTCTTTTTGTCCTGCTCTCTGACACATTCTCATTCCCGCTCAGAACCCACATCATATTTGACCCTAAAATTTGTTATCATATCACCTGAATTTCAGTTTGTGTAATTTGTTAGGGTGCCTAGAAGTATTTTCATGACACTTAGTAGGCACCAGACAGGTTGGATAGATGACTGGAACCACAGAAAACACAATCAGATAGTACAGGCACTGGGGAAGGGCAGGTGGTGGAAAAAGAGAGGGAGAGAGTTGAGAGGCAGTTTTACTTCTCTGTACCCCCCAATGATGCTCTGTGTTCTGAGAGTCTGCGAAGTGGCTTAACATAGGTGGGTGGAAAAAACATAGGCTTTGACAACTGTGGGCTTGAAACCTGCATTCTTAAACTCACCAGTTGTGCAAACTTGGACAAATTACTTAATCTCCCTGAGCTCTAATCTTCTAATCTGTAAAATAGTAATAATACCAATCTCACAGGGCTGTTAACAAGAATGAATGAGATAATGTTTGCAGAACACAAGCATACAAAATGTATATTTAAAAATTCATGTTAAATTAAACTATATATATATATATATATATATAGTTGTTGTTGTTATGTGCTGTCATGTCAGCCCCGACTCATAGCGACCCCTCTGACCCTTCCTTGGGTTTCCAAGGTGATATCACTATGGAAGTAGATTGCCCAACCCTATATAATATATATATATATATATATATATATAATATATAATTCTAAGGGCCCTGAATAATGTGAAATGTACTTACTTAATTTTGCAAGGGAGCCCTGGTGGCACAGTGGTTAAATGCTCAGCTGCTATAAAGTTTGGTAGTTCAAACCTACCAGCCACTTTGTGGGAAAAAAACGAGGCAGTCTGCTTCTGAAAAGATCACAGCCTTAGAGAGCCTATGGGGCAGTTCTACTTTGTCCTGTAGGGTCACTATGAGTCAGAATGGACTCAATGGCAACAGTTTGGTTTGATATTACTTTTGCAAAGGTATTGTCCTAAATCATCCTAGTAGGAGAAAGAACATACTGTCCTGGAGAATGACCATATGAAGATAAAGTATCATAGCTTAGAGTCCAAAACACTTAACCTCAGAACTGAGGTTTTTGGCTGTTCATCAAAAGCATGGAACTGACAGATTAACAAACTCCTCTGTAATCTCTAAATGGAAATGACAGATATAAGTAAAAAAATAGGACATACATGCCCAAGATCAATATTAAGACCCAAACATATCCAGGATTTACCAAACAGGATTAAATTACACATAGTCAGGAACTTATTCTTACTCTCCCTTCAGACAGTCCATCATAAACAAACATTTTGAACTCTGTGTCAAGCCCTTGTTAGACATACTAATCTTAGGGTCAGTTAGGCTTACCAACTACTTCATAGGGAAAGCACTTCCCTGAGAGCCCCAAGCTACTTGAAGTGGACCTTAGGTGGTTTCTCAAGTAAGGGAAGGCTCTGGTAGCCTAGTGCCCAAGGCACTTGACGGCTAACCAGAAGGCTGGCAGTTCAAACCCACCAGCCACTCCTCGGAAGGAAGATGGGACAATCTACTTCTGTAGTGATACTGCCTTGGAAACCCAAGGAGGGGTCGCTATGAGTCAGATCTGACTTGACAGCAATGAATTTGGTTTTTTGAACTGTGAGAAAATAACTCTTTGTTCTTTAAAACTACCACTTGTTTGTGGTATTTCTGTTCCAACAGCAGGAGGAAAGGAAGACAAAGATAAATGGGATATTCTCCCTCAGTTAATTAAATAGGGGAGAGTCAGTCAACTGGTAACAGATGTAGAAAAGTCAAAAAAGAGAAGCAAAGAGAGGAGTCATATTCATGGCAGCGTATTGGATTAAAGATCCGACAGCCTCTGCTGAGGGAGCAAGTTAATTTTGTCTCTAGAGTTACCTTAGACCACAAAATGGAGGCAATTCTTAGAGGCATGTGTGATAATAGCCTCCCTCATTGCAAGGAGTTTTTTCCCAACAACCCCCTATTATTATCTGAGATCTCCCTCAAAGAAGATTAACAGCAGTGTGGGGAATAAAAACTTTTAAAGGTAGTCTCTACTATCACAGAACTTAATTGTATTTGGAAAGATTATGTATATTAATTCATAGGCTATTGATTAGTTTTTTTTTACTGCTAAGCAATATACTAACCACTAGTGTGCTAGGGGAAAAAGACCCCAGATTCAAGCAGGTTCAATAGAGGCACTTTTTTTTTCTTTTAAATTTTTATTGTGATTTGGGTAAAAGTTTACAGAGCAAATTCATTTTCCATATACACATTTTCTTTCATGACATTGACTGCAATTGCCCACAGTGTAACAGCTCTCTTCCCGCTTCCTTCCTGTAGTTATCTCTTCTTTGTGTCCTTCTCTCCCATGCATTCTTGCCTCCTGAGCTGTCTCCCTGTGCAAATACTGCCCTTCTGTTCTCTCATGCTTGGTTGTATCTACCTTATATAAATAAATGTTCACCCTATATGCCTAGAAGCCACAGGAGTGAGTTCAATTCTAGACCGGAAGGGTAACTAGGGGCCATAGTCTCACTCACCAGGCTCTATCAGACCAGAAAAGCTGGTCCTTTTCTTTTTTTAATTTTTATTGTGATTTGGGTGAAAGTTTACAGAGCAAATTCATTTTCCATACAGAAGTTCATACACATTTTGTCTCATGACATTGACTACAATTCCCCACAACATAACAGCTCTCTTCCCATTTCCTCCCTGTTCTCTTCCCTATGTCCTTCCCTCCCATGCACTCCCACCCTGCAAGCTGTCTCCCTGTGCAAACGCTGCCCTTCTGTTCTCCCATTATTGATCCCTCCAAGGAGTATATCTACCTGATGTAAATGTTCACCCATATGCCACAGGAGTAAGTTCAATTCCAGACCTGAAGGGTAACGAGAGGCCCCTAGTCTCAGGGGTCTTACCAGGCTCTCTCAAACCAGAAAACCTGGTCTTTTTTGTGAATTTGAGTTTTGTTCCACATTATTCTCCCAGTCTATCCAGGATCTCCTGCACTGATTCCTTTCTGAGTGGTTGACAGTGGTAGCTGGACACCATCTAGTTAGAGACACTTTTCTTAAGCCTTAGACAAGACAAAGACAAGATAAAGACAAACATCGAGGATGATAGAAACCATCACCATGCACACAGTACAGAAAGCTAGATGGAGTCCACTGAGTCATGACCATTGGGTTAATTGTATATGATTGAAAACAAAGGAAATCATCACAAAATCATAATTGGTGGCAGATCGATTCATCACTGTCACAAGTAGGACTACAGAAACTGAAAAGATCATGATTGGGATGTGTACATAACTGAAAATTAAAAAGGCTTACAGGCTTGGTCCTGGGCTTGACCTTCTGGTTACCTGATGGTCTGGGTATGACTTATGACGATGAGCCTGGAGTTATAGTCACAAGGTGGGAATAATACCAGGGCCCCAACCTCTACTTTAGGAGCTCTGATGGCATAGTGCCTAAGGCATTTGACTGCTAACCAGAAGGCTGGCAGTTCAAACCCACCAGGCACTCCTCTGAAGGAAGGTTGGACAATCTATTTACATAGTGATACCACCTCGGAAACCTAAGGAGGGGTTGCTATGAGTTGGATCCGACTCAACGGTAGAGAGCTTAACCTCTAATTTAAATTAGAAATAAGTTCCCAAGTTCTTTGTGGAACAGAACCTACTTTCAACCACATTCTTCCTGAGGGCAAACTGCCCTTCCCTAGGTTTGTCCTGGACTCGTCTATGCATAGGCTTGTTTAATGGTCAGGAAGAACTCAAATGGCATCTGAACTTATGTCAAGACTCAAAATGGAGTTAGGGTTCCCACTGTATACCAAAGCCTTCCACAAAACAAGCACTTTAGAATTTAAGTTCTAATACATTCCCTCCTCTGATCGTGGATTTTATTTAAAATCCTTTGATCAGATTTAAGTTGGTGTGCTTTCTTCTGGATTGACTGGCTGATGACTCCTTTAGATGGCTGCTTCTTTTAGGACAAGATTTTAAGACCCCAGACACTATCCTTTTTGATATCCAGGCACCATCTAATTTCTTCACAATGTTTCACTTAGCACCCAATCTTCATTGATCATTTTATGAGGGCAACTATACTGCAGGGCCATATTGGAAGAACTACTTGGCCTGTGCTTAGGATACAAACCTTAAAGTGGGAACTCAAGTCCATCTGTAAAACTTACCTTGTCAATATATGATTCACTTCACGAGCAGCATATTAGCCTTCTAAGAAATATTAGAAGTAACTTTCATAAACATTTGATATTCCTAATAACAGTATTATCAATCCAGTATAGATTAAAATACTCTGGTAGCATAGTGCCTAAGGCACTTGACTGCTAAC
>NW_006921595.1:10392580-10394564 GCF_000298275.1 Orycteropus afer afer | reverse complement strand
GGGCAATCTACTTCCGTAGTGATACTGCCTTGGAAACCCAAGGAGGGGTCTCTATGAGTTGGGTCCAACTCGACGGCATATAACAACAACAACAACAAAATATAATAGTTTTTTGGTTGAAACATATGGAAAGATTCACCCATACAAGTTAATAAAACTTAAGTGATAGAACAAACTACTTGCAAAACAATGAGGGTTAGGCACAAAGTAATAATTTCAACAACATTCATTCATTAAGGGAAAACTATTAGTCTACAGAACCTAAAGGCATTTAAGACAAAAGTAATAAATATGAAAACAGACAGCAAATATACTGATAGTGTATATGGAAAATTCTTACCAGTCAAATAAGCCCAAGTTGCCAACATAAAGAAACTTCAAAAGCAATAAAGATTTAAACATAATCCAGTGACCTTGAGAAAGCTTATCTGCTTCTGGGCCACTATACCATTTCAATTTCAAGTCTAATTGAGTGCTTCAGTTCCTTTAATCTGTGACAAATGTATTTTAAGGTTTAACACCTTGCAGTTTGGCTGCATACAGATTGGTGAGGAGAGCAAAGTCCAGTGTATTCCAGTGGGGAATCTAACAAGTCCCTTAACTGATCTTTCTTCTAAGCTATTTTGGGGTGAAATCAGGCAGGCCTAGAAATTAAAATCCTCTCTTACCTATGGAAAATATTATGGCAATCTAAAATCCAGGCAACTTAAAGCATGTGACCTCCAGAATGACCAAAAGCAGAAGAAAAACATTCAGTTAAAGGTTGTCAAAGATACATGATTTGCAAGATCATACATACAGGTGTTGGTGGTGGTGGTCTTCAGTTAATCTATTTAAAACGTCTTCCCCAGGGCAAAGCTGCTACTCCCTTGTTCACCCAATAGTCACGGGTCACCTTCTCAATAAAAGAAGCAGAGCCCAAGACAAGGTCTGAGCCAAACCTTGTGTCAACCATTTTAATTAGGCTGTGTTCTAAGGTTTTGGGGTGTCTTCACATTTCCCCCTCCTCTGATCATGAATTTCTGTAGAAATTCTTCGGTCACCATCGTGTGTCTTTTCTCACTTGGATACTCTGCTTCTGTAACTTTAAATTAGGGTAAGTGCAGGGCTAGGTCACATTCCAAAGTAAAAACTCACTGCCATGGAGTTGATTCGACTCATAGTGACCCCTCCTTGGGTTTCTGAGGCTGAATCTCTATGGAAGTAGATTGCCCGGTCTTCCTTCTGAGGCATGACTAGTGGGTTTGAATCAGCCTTCTGGTTAGCAGTCAAATGTCTTAGGCACTATGTCACCAGAGCGCCCAAGGTCACATTAGAGGAAACATTTGTTTTCCCAAAAGGACAGACTCAAGGTGAAGGCGATCTCCCCTGAGAACCTAGTTTCTTAATTTTCTGTATAGCAAATAAAAGTGACAGTTTCATTACAAACATTCAACAGGCATTTCATATAACATTGTCTCAAAGATCAATTAAAATAATTACTGATGTAACCTAAACCTAATGCTTTGTCTTGTTTCAAGATCTGTCTTGAAGTACAATGCTGTCAGTGATAGGATAATATCCATACTCCTACAAGGAAGACCAGTTAATATGACTATTATTCAAATTTGTGCACCAACAACCAAAGCAAAAGATAAGGATATTGAAGATTTTTATCAACTTCTGCAGTCTGAAATTGACTGAATGTGCAATTAAGATGTATTAATTATCACTGGTTACTGGAATGCAAAAATTGGAAACAAAGAAGAATCACCGGTAGTTGGAAAATTTGGCATTGGTGACAGAAATAACGCTGGACATTGCACGATAGCATTTTGCAAGACCAATGACTTATTCATTGCAAATACATTTTTTTCAACAATACAAACGGCAGCTATACATGTGGACTTTGCCAAATGGAGTACACAGGAATCAGAATGACTACACATGTGGGAAAAGGCGATGGAAAAGCTCAATATCTTCAGCCAAAACAAGGCCAGGAGCT
>NW_006921595.1:10386410-10390953 GCF_000298275.1 Orycteropus afer afer | reverse complement strand
AAATGTGCAAAGACCTGGAGTTAGAAAATCAAAAGGGAAGAACAAGCCTGACATTTCTCAAGCTGAAAGAACTGAGAAAAAAATTAAAGCCTCGAGTTACAATATTGAAAAACTCTATGTGTAAAATATTAAATCATGCAGGAAGCATCAAAAGAAGATGGAAGGAATACACAGAGTTACTGTACCAAAAAGAACTGGTCGATCTTCATCCATTTCAGGAAGTGGCATATGATCAAGAACCAATGGTGTTGAAGGAATAAGTCAAAGCTGCACTGAAGGAACTGGTGAAGAACAAGGTTCCAGGAATTGACGGAATACCCATTGAAATGTTTCAACAAATGGATGTCCCATGGGAGGCACTTACTTGGTGATGCCAAGAGACTTGGAAGACAGATACCTGGCCAACTGATTGGAAGAGATCCATATTTGTACCCATTCCAAAGAAAGGTGATCCCACACAATGTGGATATTATTGGACAATATCATTGATATCGTACACAAGTAAAATTTTACTGAAGATTATTCAAAAATGGTTGCAGCGGCATATTGACAGAGAACTTCCAGAGGTGCAAGCTGGATTCAGAAGATGACATGGAACAAGGGATGTTGTTGTTGTTGTTATGTGCCGTCGAGTCAGACCCAACTCATAGCAACCCCTCCTTGGGTTTCCAAGACAGTATCCCTATGGAAGTAAATTGCCCAACCTTCCCTCCAAGAAGTGACTGGTGGGTTTGAACTGCCAGCCTTCTGGTTAACAGTCAAGTGCCTTAGGCACTATGCTACCAGAGTTCCTGGAACAAGGGATATCATTATAGATGTCAGATGGATCTTGGCTGAAAGCAAAGAATACCAGAAAGATGTTTACTTGTGTTTTATTGACTATGCAAAAGTGTTTGATTGTGTGAATCATAACAAATTGTGGATAACATTGAGAAGAAGGGGAATTCCAGACCACTTCATTATACTCATGAGAAACATGTACATAGACCAAGAGGCTGTTGTTTGAACAGAACAAGAGGACACTGCATGGTTTAAAATCGAGAAGGGAGTATGTTAGGGTTGTATCTTTTCATTATACTTATTCATTCTATATGCTGAGCAAATAATCCAAGAAACTGGACTATATGAAGAAGAACATGGCATCAAGATTGGAGAAAGAATCATTAAAACCTATGATATGTTGACAACACAACTTTGCTTGCTGAAAGTGAGGATGACTTGAAGCTCTTACTGATGAAGATTGGATAATACAATCTGCAGTATGGATTACACCTCAATATATAGAAAACAAAAATCCTCACAACTGGACCTATAAGCAGCATCACAATAAATGGAGAAAAGATTGAAATTGTCAGACTTCATGTTGCTTGGTTCTACAATTGACACCAACGGAAGCAGCAATCAGGACACCAGACGACATATAGCACTCACTGAGCAAGTTGGCTGCAAAGAACCTCTTTCAAGTGCTGAGGAGCAAAGATGTGTCATTGAGTACTAAAGTGTGTCTGACACAAGCCATGATATTTTCAATCACCTCATATGCATGTGAGAGCTGGATGATGAATAAGGAAGACTGAAGAAGAATTGATGCTTTTGAGTTATGGTGCTGGTGAAGAATGCTGAAAGTATCATGGACTGCTAAAAGAACTAACAAATCTGTCCTGGAGGAAGTGCAGCCAGAATGCTCCTTGGAAGCGAGAATGGCCAGACTTCGTCACCTACTTTGGTCATGTTATCAGAAGGGACTATTCCCTGGAGAAGGATGTCATGCTTGGTAAGGTGGAGGGCCGAGAAAAGAGGGGAAGGCACTCAATGAGATGGATTGACACAGTGGCAGCGGCGATGGGCTCAAGTATAGCAAGGATTATGGAGCTGGCACGGGACCCGGTGGTGTGCATAGGGCCGCTATGAGTCCAAGACAACTCGACGGCACCTAACAATAACAACAACACGATGCCTTGTCTGATTTTTTTTTTTTCTTGTCTATTTGTCCAAACAGACTGAATTCTTCAAAAGAGTACAATGCTTAGAGCAAAATGGTCTCACTATTTTCTCTGGACCATTGTTTGATTCCAAAAATGGCTTTTAGGAACATTTTTTCAAAGCTTAAGGTTCAGAAGGACACCTAGTCTACTTGGGTTACTGCAATTTCCATGAAAGCCAGAAATCTGGAAACATTAACAATATCATGCCAATTGGCTGAAATAAGCCACAAAACCAAAACCCTAAGTTCTTGTACAGGGGAAACAAGTTCCACAAGGCATTTGTTTATACATAAACAATACCAGTAATTGTTTTCATGCGTCTTAGCTGTAAAGATAGTCTGCAAAACCTCAGATTGCATATTAATAGACGTAGCAAAGTTCATCTATTAAAGTACAAAACTGTTCCTTGGGATACATAGCAGGAAATCTTAATGCCATTGTATTGTATAAAGTCATAGTTTGAACTTCAGGCACTTCTCTAATCGTGGTACTCATAAGTATGCTAAGTTTATCAACAGAAGCTTCTAATTGGTTATATTTATTATCTAAACTCATTTAAAGTTTGGTGATTATATTACTTTTAATGCAAGAACCAACTATTTCAGTAGCTAATGGTTCTATGTTGATTGAGAATTTTCTCATCTCTCTTTTGCTCTCAATTATAGAGCCAACATAAAGCCAACTTTTCAATTTAAAATCTAAAGGAACGTTAGATGAGAATATCTCTAAACATAATGATTGACTAAATTTTCAAGGAGCTTTGAATATAACACATAATAAGCTTGAGACATAATACTATATACCAAGGCCATATATCAAGTCTCTAAACATCTGGATTAAGCTCTATGGGTAAGTGGAGAAGTGTTCCCAGCTAAACCCATTAGCTTTAATTTCACTTTCAAAAAAAAGGTGTGACTAAGTTAGCAATTAAAATGACTAAAATTATGACATATCATGCATTTATTGTCTAATATTAGGTAAAAACAGAAGACGAAACACTAACAAATTTTTAACCCAAAAGAGAATTATCCATTTCTCTTGAATTGACTACATGCTCAGGTAATCTATAACCTATTAAATAAAACTTTTTAACACTCTTCTCTTTTTATAAAAATCCTTATGACTTTTCATGAAATTTCAAAGTTGTCAGGAATTTCACATAGATCATTGAGAAATAATACCTAAGTTATTTAACTAAAAGTCCTAAATCTTAGCTTTTTTTTCAAAACTATGCAGCTTGGTCAAACTCAGAAATCCACTCTTGCCTTGGAAGCACAAAGAATGGAATATTCAAACCAGTAATCAAAGAAAATTTTGTTGCTTTAACAGCAAGAAACTTAATTCTGTATTTTATATGCTATTTACCATTAAAGTTCCTAAAAATCTTAAACTATTGAACTTTGGCCAAACAGAAAAAACTTTGACCATATCAAATAAATCTTTTAAACATTGTCTGTTGCACATCTCTTATAATATAACCCTTTAAATGGGAAAATGAGCACATTTTGATTAGCAGAACTCACTATGTATATATCCTTTCTCTAGAAAGCAAAAGTATATGAACTTATAAATGACTAACTCAATTATCAGTAAATTACCTAATGATCTTGAAATTATGCATATATCACAAAACATAATTACTGCTGTGTTTGTTAAAATATTCTAAGCTTTCATTTAAACTTTTATTCGTTTCCCTAGTTTCCCAAATCTAAATTTAGGTCTTTAAGATTTTACCAACAAATTTTGGAAATTACAAGGTTTTTGCTCAGATGACCAATTCTTAATAAATATAACTTCAAGTCTCTGATTTGAGGCAGAAACATTTCCCAAGGCTATCCCATGTGTAATTTCTGTTTTGGCTTTGTAGAATTCTCTTGCAGTGGAGAGAATCTGCCCATGATGGGGATCCATCCAATTTTCTGATAACTATAGTACCAGCCACTCCTCAGATAGAAGGTTGGGCAATCTACTTCCATAAAGATACTGCCTTGGAAACACAAGGAGGGGCAGCTATGAGTTGAAATCAACAGCAGTGAGGTTTTTTTTTTTTTTTTTTTATAGTACCAGTAAAACCAACCCCCCTGCTGCTGAGTCATTCCGACTCATAGTAACACCCATTAGGTTTCCAAGGTGGTAAATCTTTATGGAAGTAGATTGCCCAGTCTTGCTTCCATGGAGTGGCTGGTGGGTTTGAACCACCAATCTTCTGGTTAGTGGTCAGATGCCTTAGACACTGTGCTACCAGAGCTCCTTGATATGGTAAGACAGCATTTTTTCTTATTTCCTTTTCATCTGAAAAGTTCTATACCTAGTTTGAGAGGGGTCCTTCAAGAACCTCTCTAGAGCTACATGACCTCAGAGACTGTGGCCAAGGAAGCCTCATCTTGCCTTTCCCTTTCTCCCTTCTGCTCCCACTCAAAAACAAGAATAGATAATCCCAATTCATTTATACGTTAAAGACTAGTGGCTAAGGCACTTGACTGCTAACCAGAAGGCTGGCAGTTCAAACCCACCAGCCACTCCTCGGAAGGAAGATGGGGCAATCTACTTCCGTAGTG
>NW_006921595.1:10371067-10386160 GCF_000298275.1 Orycteropus afer afer | reverse complement strand
AACTGAATTGAAACTAACCACTCCTCGGAAGGAGGATGAGACAGTCTGCTTCCATATCTAATTCATAAGTATTTATCATTAGACCGAATCAGAGCAAGTTCCTTGAAGAAATATTATCTAATTTAATAATAACATATAGAGGCAAAAAATTGATTTTCATAATCTTATCTTTTGCATGCTTCATAACATTTTCTTAGAGAAAACAATTTAGAATAATTTGCTTCTTTTTAAGGCCTTGTTATACTGATCAAAATAAAAAATTTTTTTCAATGCACCCATCAAATGAACCAATTTCCATTAGTTTCTTAGAATAGTTACTGAAATCCTAATTCATAAGATAGGAACAGGAAGCAGTTTTATTTGGAGCTGATCCTTAGAGCAACTTTATGGTGACACACAGAGGAAGAAAAAAAGGGCAAATCTAGATCAAATGCTCTCTCCAGATTAGAATTGAAGTCCTCAGGACAGAATTTCATCCACTTTTCTAGGTAACCCACCACAGATTTTGTCCAGGGGGATGCCATCTGAGTGAGAATCACACGCTCACTGGGCCTCTGAAGTCAGTTTAAACAACAGACTTTATAAGGCCTTGCTTGTGGTTTTCCTTATGATCTTCCATTTTATAATAGTTACCAGCAGTATTACATTGCAAAAATGGCACAGCATAAATAAGGCAACACACATACATACACAAGTAACCACATAACTTCAAGCTGTTTAAGTTAGGTCAACCGATCTTAAAATTACCAGAAATTTCCCTTGGATCTATTCTGAGAATTTATCCCAGAGTAGCCACTGACTTTTTAAAGAATTCCTTGGTAATCACACACCAACGCCCACTGTATAAAATGGCAATAGGGCCCGTAACACATATGTAAGTCACTGGAGTGTTAGAGAGGTCCAACCTGATCTTTAGATATGGCATTCTCCATCTTACCAACCAACAACATGTGTTCAAAGTTTCTACACAACAGGCTGGGCGTTGCCCTTTTCCCCCTGCAAATTCCTTGCAAGATTTGATGGATTCCACCCAATACATGCACACAAAGAGTCAGATGGCAAACTTGTCAATAGTGAAGCATTGCATTTGATTTAGCAACCCTTACTTACCAATGTGCACAAGAGTCGTGGACCAAACGTGTGCAAGTAAGCAGACCAGAGTTTGCAAACAGAAGAAACAGAAATATTTAGTTTGAATCTCATACTGCTGCAGTCAGCAGAGACAAACAACCTCTTGCTAGAGACCAGAACCAAAACCGCACTTCACTGCCACCAGTGAGGGCAAAACAAGACATTTGCAAGAGATGAGTAGAGAGAGGAAAGGAAACAAACAAACAAACAAACAAACAAAACATGGCAAAGAAAAAGTCATTAGGCCAGAGTTCAGCGTGTATGATTTCTCAGATACAATCAAATACTTCTAGAAGTACTAGAACACAATCTTCAAACATGCAGATGAAGAGGAAGAAAGCATTAAGAGTTCTCACCTGGAAAGAAAGAAAATCCGCACACACAGCAAAATGTAATAAAGGTCTCCGAGAGTCACATTGAAACACAAGGCTCAAAATCCAAGAGTGCTTTATTTCACAGGGTCTCTGGGGTCCATGGAGATGGTGGGGTACCAGAAACACATTCTCTGGTGCCTGTTCCAGTCCTTGAACTCCAGGGGTCCCACAGGGAAAGGCAGCTTTGGACTCTGCCATAGACTATGCCATTTATGTTAGGGGAAAAAAGACCCCATATTCAAACAGGTTCAATAGGGAACTTTTTTAAATTAATCCTTAGACAGGAGCTATGGTGGTGCAGTGGTTAAAGTATTTGTCTGCTAACCAAAAGGGTCAGTGGTTCAAACCCACCAGCTGTTCTGCAGGAAAAAGGCAGTCTGCTTCTGTAAAGATTTATACCCTTGGAAACCGTATGGGGGTCATTATGAGTTGGAATCAACTTGATGGCATTGGGGTTTTTTGGTTAGGACAAAGACAATCATCCAGGATGACAGAAACCATCAGCATGTACACAGTACAGAAAGCTGGAGGGAGTCCACTAAGTCAAGGCCAGGGGGCTAATTATATATGATTGAAAACAAAGGAAATCGTCACAAAATCATGATTGGTGGCAGAATGACTCACCACTGTCACAGGTGGGACTACAGAAGCGGGGAAAGGACCATGATTGGGATACATACATAGTTGAACATTAAAAAAGTTTACAGGATTGGTTCTGGGGCTTGACATTCTGCTATGTGGTGGTCTGGGTGTGACTTCTGACTATGAACCTAGAGTCATAGCCACTAGGTGGCTATACGATAATACCAGGACCCCAACCTCTAATTCGCCTAAGGACACACACAGGCAGGTAGGTTCCCAGTTCTTTGTATGAGCATAATCTACTTTAAACCACACTCTTTCTGAGGGCAAACTGCCCCTTCTTAGCTTTATCTACACATAGCTACATTGTTGATTTATAGTCAGAACTCAAGTGGTTTCTGAACTTACGTCAAGCCTCAAAATGGAGTTAGGGCTCCCACTATAGACCACAGCCTTCCACTAGCCAAGTAGTTTAGAATTTAAGCTCTAATACACTAGAAAAAGAAAACAAACAAAAACAGTTGTGGAGTAGATTCTCCTTCATGGTAACCCACCATGTGTCAGAATAGAACTGTGCTCTATAGCATTAGACCGATTTTTGGATCTAGATACCCAAGACTTTTCTTTTGAGAGGCCTCTGGGTAAATGTGAACCTCCAGCCTTTCAGCTAGAAAAGCATGTTAGCAGCCATATTATGGGTATGATGGTATCTTTCTAATCTGCAACATATTGGAAAATTCTTTCTTTGGTTTCAATGCAAATCATCCAAGGACTCCTTAGTGCTAGGGGCACAGAGACACATAGAACACAGACCATGACCTTCAAGGGCTCAGAGACTCTAATGGGAAATGGAAATCTTTGGACCTGTATGCATAGGAAGGTATGTCCAGCATGCTGGGGTTGGGGATAAAGGGTAGATTGAAGAAGATGCCCATTATAGCTTCTAATACCTACAGTTATGGCTTCCTACTATTTGAAAAGAATGCTTCTCAAAACTTCTCTCTATGCAGAGGAGGCTCAGTTAATATAATTCAGTTCCTCTCTCTATTCTGTTATCCTTTCCTCTGGGGAAAAAAAAAAAACAAACTCATTGCCATTGAGTTGATTCCAACTCATAGTGACCCCCACTGGGTTTCCAAGGTGATAAATCTTTATGGAAGTAGATTGTTCCATTTTTCTTCCATGGAGTGGCTGGTGGGTTTGAACTGCCAGCCTTCTGGTTAGCAGTCAAATGCCTTAGCCATTGTACCACCAGAGCTCCTTATCCCTTCCTCTGGGGAACTGTAAATTTAAGATGACATGAAACGGGCATATGTACAGCAAATCTTCTCTTCTTCTTTTTTAGGAGCTAGCAGCCCAAGAGAACAGATATTCTAACTCTGATCCAGCATTGCCTACAATGGATGCATAAATCTGTTTAATTCTGGGGTTCAGGTAGAAAGTCTACTTGACCCTCACCCTAAGCTTTGTATCTAATAATAAGGTGGTATTCCTATGTTCTTTGTTTTTTGATTTGTTTTCTATGTTGTTCACAACCTGTATAAGGAAATTAGATCATTATTTGATACTCCCTGGAGACACCAGACAAACACAGAGAAGTTTTTAAGACCACATGAACTCCTCCAACCACTGTTGTATAGACCGTTGGTGAAACTGGACCAAAGCCAATACACAGACTGGCCAGCCACATATGACTTAAGGTCTGGGAGGGAAAAAGGAATTGGGTCAATTGAACTTCACACTGAAACCAAAGAAAGAATTTTCCAATATGTAGCAGAACAGAAAGAAACAGCTATGTGGAATATAACTGAATCCCAATAATGGTCATGGTAGAGAGTTAAGATCCCCAAACTCTTGCCATTCTCTAGCTCCAAACTCAGGGAGGCCCAATCTCATTCTTGGATTTCCATGAAACTCCATGGACATGTTGGAAGATAATTATGAGTCTCATATTTTTGCATATCTTATGACCAGAGGCACTGACTACATTTGCTCTAGACTACTTTTTCAAGAGGAGCTCTGGTGATGTAGTGCCTAAGGCACTTACTTGACTATTAACAAGAAGGCTGGCTGTTCAAACCCACCAGCCACTCCTTGGAAGGAAGGTTGGGAAATCTACTTCCGTAGTGGTACCGCCTCGGAAACCCAAGGAGGGGTCACTATGAGTCAGGTTCGACTCAACAGCACATAACAACAACAACTTATACAAGAATGTTTGTGTAGTGAACAACGTTGGAAGATAAAGATAATGTCTCCTTTTGGGAAAAAGTGCAGATTTGTTTACTATCTAGTATAATAAAGATAATGTCTCCCAAGGTGGCCAATTTTGAAAAATTATTATTAGGTTTATTATTAAAAATTTGGGTCCCCCAAGCTCTAGGTTCTTCCTGCAATGCAATTCACTGCATGGACAGGTATTATCTAGCCATCTTAGTGTCACCCTGTAAGAATCAGGAATTGGGGAACTGACAAAAATTGCTGATACCAAGACTTCTGCTATTGCAGCAATTAATAAACTATCTTTTATCTCTGTTCCTGGAGTCTCCTGTCTATTACCAGCATCCATGAAACTGTAGCAGGCTAGCTTGTTGGCTTTCAAGTAGGGTAAAAAATCTCAGCTTCTCCACTGTTGACAGCATATCTTATAAAAAAACAAAACAAGTCTCAAAACTTCCTTTACCTGTGTTTTCTTGATAGGATCTCTTCCTTACTAGGGGCTCTTGCTAGAACATATTCTTAAAAATCTTTCTGGGGGAAAAGGCAGTTCAAATTACAGGAATGGTAGAAAAGTTAACTATAGGAGTGGCAGAAAAGTTAACTAGAAGACAAACAGCCTATGTACTTGCCTGAGGAATGAATCCTAGGTGTTTCCCTAGTGGTAATAGTAGCTTGGTATTCACATGGGCCATGATTCCGTGTCCTTATCCACATCCCATACTCCTAACTTTTGCATTTTTCAGGTAAGACCAGTTCCTTCAGATCCCATTAGCAGGTCACTAATGGCTAAACCAAGAATCTCTATATTTTTATTTTTAGAGATAGATAACAAGATATTTTTTGTTAGTTGCTGTTGAGATAGCTCCAACTCATGCAAGACTCTGCACAATAGAATGAAACATTGCCCAGTTCTGCACCATACTCATGATTGTTGGCATGCCAAGTCCATCGCTGTGGCCACTGTGTATTTCGAGTGACTTCCAACTTAAGGGTCTTAGCTTTCAACACTGTACCAGACAATATTCTGTTGTGATCAGAGTTAGAATGTCTATTCTCTTGGGCTGCTAGCTCCTAAAAGAAAGAAGAGAAGATTTGCTATGTGCTTTTTTATTTTATTCACAACCTGTATAGGGAAATGAGATCATTATTTGATATTCCTGGAGACACCAAACAACACAGAGAAGTTTTTAAGACCATGTGAACTATGGTTTTCACTGGCTAATTTTCAGAAGTAGATAATCAGGCATTTCCTACTAGTCTGTGCTTGTCTGGATCTCCACTGAAAACCAAGGAACTGTAGTGGTACAGTGGTTAAGCACTCTGCTGCTAACCAAAAGTTTGGTTGTTCAAATCCACCAGCTGTTCCACGGGAGAAAAGCCCTGACAATCTGCTCCTATAAAGATTCTACTCCAAATTCCACTGCTATTGAGTCTATTCCAACTCCTAGTGACCCTACAGAACAGAGTAGAACTGCCCCATAGTGTTTCTTTCCAAGGCTGTAAATCTTTACAGAAGCAGACTGTCTCATCTTTCTCCTGCGGAGTGCCTGGTAGATTGCAATCACTGACCTTTTGGTTAGCAGCCAAATTCTATTTTTTTGTGAAACCTACATTGTAATTTATTTATTTATTTTAAATTTTTATTGTGATTTGGGTGAAAGTTAACAGAGCAAGTTCATTTTCCATACAGCTGTTCATACACATTTGGTTTCATGACATTGACTGCAATTCCCCACAATGTAACAACTGTCTTCCCACTTCTTCCTGTAGTTACCTCTTCCCTGTGTGTTTCCCTCCCATGCACTCCTGCCAACCACCCCACCCCCGGCCCCAGCTGGCTCCCTGTACAAACACTGCCCATCTGCTCTCCCACAGTTGATTGATCAATTGCTCTAAGGAGTGTATCCACCTGATGTAAATGTTCATCCAATATGCCTGTCTATTGTTTGGCTGGAAGCCACAGGAGTGAGTTCAATTCCAGACCTGAAGGGTGACTAGGGGCCATGGTCTTGGGGGTCTCACCAGGCTTTATCAGGCCAGTAAACCTGGTCTTTTTCTTTTCTTCTTCTATGATTTTGAATTTTGTTCCACATTGTTCTCCCATTCTATCCAGGATCTCCTAGCAGATGAATTCTTTAACCACTGTGTCACCAGTGCTCCTCCATAAAGATTACAGCCTAGGAAACCCTACAGGGCAGTTTGACTCTGTTCTGTAGGGTCATTGAGTCAGAATCGACTCTACTGCACACAACATCAACAATGGATGACCTGCTGGTATTTGAAATACTGATGGTATAGCTTCCTGCATCATGTTGTTGTTGTTGTTAAGTGCCGTCGCGTCGTTTCCGACTCACGACCCCATGCACAGCAGAACGAAACACTGCCCTATCCCGCACCAGCCCCACAATCCCTGCTATACTGGAGCTTATCATTGCAGCCACCGTATCAATCCATCTCGTTGAAGGCCTCCCCCTCTTTCGTCGACCCTCCACCCTACCAAGCATGACATCCTTCTCCAGGGAATGGTCCCTTCTTACAACATGACCAAAATAGGTGAGACGAAGTCTGGCCATTCTTGCTTCCAAGGAGCATTCTGGCTGCACTTCCTCCAGGACAGATCTGTTAGTTCTTTTAGCAGTCCATGGTACTTTCAGCATTCTCCGCCAGCACCACAACTCAAAAGCATCAACTCTTCTTCGGTCTTCCTTATTCATTGTCCAGCTCTCACATGCATACGAGGCGATTGGAAATATCATGGCTTGTGTCAGGTGCACCTTAGTCCTCAAGGAGATATCCTTGCTCCTCAGCACTTGAAACAGTTCCTTCGCAGTTGACTTTCCCAATGCTACAAGTCGTCTAATGTCCTGACTGCTGCTTCCATTGGCATCGATTGTAGAACCAAGCAACGTGAATTCCTTGACAACCTCAATCTTCTCTCCATTTATTGTGATGCTGCTCATTGGTCCAGTTGTGAGGATTTTTGTTTTCTTTATATTGAGACGTAATCCATAGTGCAGACTGTATTCTTCAACCTTCATCAGTAGGTGTCTTAAGTCATCCTCACTTTCAGCAAGCAAAGTTGTATCGTCTGCATATCTCAGGTTGTTAATGATTCTTCCTCTAATCCTGATACCACGTTTTTCTTCATATAGTCCAGCTTCTCAGATTATTTGCTCAGCATATAGATTGAATAAGTGTGGAGAAAGGATACAACCCTGATGCACTCCCTTCTTGATTTTAAACCATGTAGTGTCCCCTTGTTCTGTTCGAACGACAGCCTCCTGGTCAAGGTACAGATTCCTCATGAGTACAATCAAGTGCTTGGGAATTCCCATTCTTCTCAATGTTATCCATAATTTGTCATGATCCACACAATCAAATGCCTTTGCATAGTCAATAAAACACAAGTAAACATCTTTCTTGTATTCTTTGCCTGCATCATAGCAACACGCAAACCACCACAGTACAGATTGCATCTCCATCATAGCAACACGCAAACCACCACAGTACAGCAAACTGACAAATGGATGATGGACAACGTACTTACAAGCCTCCAAATGTCTTTGTGTTTTCTCAGTAGCTGACTAGTACTTAGACATGTTACTCCTAAATTTTATTATCAGTCTCTAAAAATGTCCTGTGTAGCATTGCATTATAACTGTTCAGTCAAGATGACAGGTTGTTCTGAGTTACCTACACTCTTACCAGGTGCCCATAGCTAGTCACAATGACAAGTCACGTTTGGGCTTAGAAGTTTTATATGGCATTAGATTGAGTATTAAGAATCAGTAGCTAAGATTTGCAATCTAAAGAGAAGCAGTGAAATGTGAAATGCAAAAAAAAAAAAAAAAAAAGGTAGTGAAATGAAAGAGCAAGGGCTTTGGAGTCAGAGATCTAATTTTCAGTATTAATAAGTATTCCACTTATTAATGCACTATTTAACATCTCTAAGTTTCAGTTTCCAGATAAACAAATTGCAGTCAATAATATCACCCATCCCGACACACATGCTCAGAATGGTTGTAAGTTGTGCCCAGACATACAAAACACCTGGTACCTATGTAGTTGGAACACAAAATATCACAGTTATAAAATAGCTGCTGTTATTATTTTTAAGAAGATCTTTGACTCTGCTTATCAAAAGAGTCTCAAATTAACTAACGTAGTAGAATCCACAGAAAAGAATACAACTGACAAGAGGGCACCTGTTTTGGAAATAAATTGAAAAACAATACAATATACCTATGACTGTCCAAATGAAACTTCTTCTATGATTGATTTGGAGCTGGCACAGCAGTTAGTCAAGAACTAATCAACAAGGAGAGAGGGGTTAGACCTCTACACAAAAAATCCCAGGATTTAGAAAGCGGGCAATCCTACTTCATAGAAAAACAAAGAAAACCTGAATATTGACTCTGCCCTGGGAGGCAGAGTGAGCCTGGTGTGAGGGTTGACAAATAAACAGGCCTGAGGCACTGTTAGATTGTGGGGAAAGAGGGTCGATCCTCTGCCATGAAAGCGGGGCTCAGATGCAGTCATGTTCTCTCCTGGAGCAGGTCATTTAGAACTGAGCCTGCAAGGCAAATAAAGAGGCTGCGGGCCGGCTCAGGAGGCCTGACACCACCTCTCTCTCATGTGTGGAGCTGGGATGAAGTAGCTTGGAGCAGAGCAACTCCTGCTAAGAACAATCAGAAAAGCCAGGCATAAAAATAAAATCTTTTTGGAGGTAAGGGAGAAGCAATGAGGATTTGAAAGGGCAAAATTTTGGAGAAGAGAACTGCAGAGAGAGGTGAGCCAACATTCCGTCGCTGGCTTTTCCCTGGGACAATTGCTAATTCCAGGTGTGCAGAGAAAACTAAGAATCTGAGGAGACAGTTTGTGCCAAAGATCCTTGTATAAAAGGCAGAGGAACCACAGAGCTTTTGACAGTATCACAGGGGCTCATGGTAACCCCATGCACAATGGAACGAAACCCCCATTCTGTCTACCTAACAAAAGCATGAGGAAGGAAGATCTTTCTCTGAAGGAATACATCATCCAGATCCACAATAATTTTTCACACCCAATGTTGGTATTCAATAAAAAAATTACCAAGTATGTAAAGAAAGAGAACAAAATGACTGAAAACTGAGAAAGGGGTGGGGTGGGGAGACAATAGCATAATTCGGGAAAATCTAAATAGTCACACCTGAGACAAGAACTGTGGAAGATTTATGAGTAATAAACAAGAAAATAAGAGATTTCACCAGGGAATTGTAATTTATAACAATGATGGGAGGTAGGGAGAGCAGTTATAAGACTAAAGCAGGGTTTCTCAACTTTGCCACTATTGACATGTTGGGCTGAATAATTCTCTATTGTGAGGGGCTGTCCTGTGCATTTAGGCTATTTAGCAGCATCCATGGTCCCTACCCTCTAGATGCCAGGAGCACACCACACATAAAGTACTGACAAACAAAAATGTCTCCAAACCAAAAACCAAACTCACTGGTGTGGAGTCGATTATGACTCATAGCGATCCCTCCTTGGGTTTCCGAGGCTGTATCACTACAGAAGTAGATCACCCAACCTTCCTTCCAAGGAGTGGCTGGTGAATCTGAACCGCCAGCCTTCTGGTGATCAGTCAAGTGCCTTAGGCACTACACCACCAGAGCTCCCACAAATGTCTGTAGCCCAGTGGTTCTCACCCAGGGGTGATTTTGCTACGACATTTGGCAAAATGTAGCAAAATTACTCATGGGTGAGAACCACTGGGCTACAGTAAGAGTTCAGATGGAAGATAATGCAGGCTTGAATTAGGAACTTATTTGAAAGACAGTTAATAAACAGGAGTGAAAATACTTGGTGGTGAGTAAAGAGTGATGGAATGGACAGTCTATGATATATGCCTAATTGCTGGTTTGGATGATATAAGAATCAAGATATAAGAGGATGAGATTTTGGGAGAAAGTGAATGAATTTATTTTGGGATATGTCAGGTTTGAGGGGCCTGTATGTCTCCCATTGCAATTTTAACAAATTATCATACACTTTATTCTCTTACAGATCTGGAAGTCAGAATTTGAAACAAGTCTTATGGAGCTAAAGTCAAGGTGACAACAGGGCTGATTCCATCCATGAGGGAATCTGCTCCTTGCTTTTTTCAGCTTCTAGAGGCTGCTGGAATTCTTTGGTTTATGGCCACATCACTGCAATCTCTGCTTCTGTTGTCACAGTGCTTTCTTCTGATTGACTCCCCACGTGTCCCTCTTTGAAGGA
This sequence comes from Orycteropus afer afer, assembly GCF_000298275.1. Classification (NCBI taxonomy): domain Eukaryota; kingdom Metazoa; phylum Chordata; class Mammalia; order Tubulidentata; family Orycteropodidae; genus Orycteropus; species Orycteropus afer. Next base: position 10,375,598 of record NW_006921595.1, on the reverse strand, counting down.
CTCTTGTAATGACATTGGGCCCACCCAGGTAATCCTGGCTAATTTCCTTATCTCAAGATTCTTAACTTGATCACATCTGCAAAGTCCCTTTTGTCGTATCAAACATTCACAGGTTCTGGGGATTAGGCTGTGGACATCTTGTGGGGGTGGGGGGTGCTGTCATTATTCAGCCTATCACAGTGTTTATGGGGAGGGCTTAAATAAAGATATCTGAAAGGCAGTTGGAAAAGAAAAAGGGAAGCAGAGTATATTGCTTTAGAGCTCAAGAGAAATTTGAACCTAGGTACAGATATGAAGCCACCAGCACATATGTGCTAAAGTTACGTGTATGAATATTGCTGAAGGAAACAATGTAAAGAAAAATATCAAATATCAAAAGTATCAAATGGGGAGCATGATTAGATAAGGGGTGAGTCTATCAGTTAGAGTCAGTTACATAAAATAGAAACTAAAATATCAATGGCTTCAATAGGAAAGAAGTTTATTAAACTCTTAAGTAAAGAAGTCTGGGCTAGCATGGCAGCTTCACTATGTTACCTATGTGTCAGCCTTTTCTATCTTCTGCTCTGCCATCCTTAGGTGCATGACTTCCATCCTCATTGGTGCCATGTTGTCCAAGGTGGCTGCCGGAGGAGGTTCAGCCATCCTATCCAAGTTCCAGGCAAGAAGAGAAGCAAAGGGCCAAAAGGGCACACTTCCTAGCTGAGTCAGATCTCTAAAAAAGAGTTTCCAAAGAGCCCACACAACTAATTTCCACTTGATCCATCAACCTCATCTAGTTAGGTTGGACATATGTGGTCTTTTTTTATAGGTCCATTACTATCAAAGTAATCAAAGTTCTATTACTAAAAATGAGGGGGGAAATGAGTATTGAGTAGACAAACAGCAGTCTCTGCAAAAGAGGACAAAAAGAAGCCTGCAAATGAGGTTGAGGAGTAGTTAGCAGAATAGGAGAGTGTTCTGGTTACCTAGTACCGCTCTGACAAGAATATATTCCACAAATGAGATGGCCTTAACAAATAGGAGTTTATTCTTACAATTTGGAGGCTTTAGTCCAAGTTCAAAGTGCCAAGCTCTAGGGGCTGGGTGAAAATCCCTCAACCTTGGGGTCCAGCTCTGCCTCCCGCTCCTGGCCCACTGGAGCTAGAGGCTTTTCTTCACTCAGACAGTTGCTGGCTGCGGAGGGTGACAAGCCCAAAGGTTGACAAGTAAAAAGGCATAGTCCTGATATTACCAAACCACATGGCAGGCCATTAACTTAAGTCTGTTGTAAGTCCCAAGATCGGCAAAGCATAGCAGGCTGCTGAGCAATGGCAGGGCTCCATGCAAGGTCGAAGCATGCCATAGGCTAGAGACCGTTCCCAAAGCTGCTGCTTATATATGGGAAGAAGACCAAGGGAGCTACTCAGCTGCTCACAGTAGATTCCAGCATGGAGTTGATTACCAGTCTCATCATGGGGAATACTACATCCAGCTGCCCAGCCACTCAACCAGGCCCAGCCAAGTTGGCACAAAACATAACCACCACAGAGAGGAACCAACTGTGAGGAGGTTGTGGCTGTTTCTTTAAGGGAAGTTCCCTGCCTTCCTATGAACTCAAAGTGGTTGGCTTCATATAGGTCATCTGCAGTGTAAAAGGTCATAGGTAAAGGTATTAGCTCTCCACTTTCAGATGTTCTGCTGAAGAACCCAGCTTGGGCAGAGTGGGGAGGCTTCTTTAGCTAAGAGGATTTGTTAGAAAACCACACACTTTGCTTGTACTTTCTTGTATCTATAAGTATAGGCCTTGGTTCCAACCTGCCTGACCAACTATAAAGTGGAGAGTGAAAATCTTCAGGCAGAATATCTACTAAGAATCTAGCATATGTAGCTTACATCTGACATTTCATTACACTAACAGAACAGTTAAGATGCTTCACATAAGGATCCAATGCTAGAGGTGCTCACTCATCTATGCCAAGAAATTTGGAAGATAGTTACCAACTGGTAGAGTTCCATATCTGTGCCCATTCCAAAGAAAGGTGATTCAATAGAATGTGGAAATTATTATTATTATTATTACTGTGATTTGGGTGAAAATTTACAGAGCAAATTCACTTTCCATACAGTAGCTCACATACACTTTGTGTCATGACGTTGACTACAATTTACCACAATGCAACAGCTCCCCTCCCACTTCCTGCCCATAGTTACCTCTTCCCAGTGTCCATCCCTCCATGCACTCCTGCCCCCTGAGCTGTCTCCCTGTGCATAAGTAGCCCTTTTTTCTCCCATGATTGTTCTCTCCAAGGAGTGTATCTACCTCAAGTAAATGTTCAACTCATATGCCTGTCTTTTGTTTGGCTGGAAACCACAGGTGTGGGTTCAATTCCAGACCTGAAGGGCAGCTAGGGGCCATAGTCTCAGTGGTTCCACCAGGCTCTATCAGACCAGCAAACCTGGTTCCCCTCCCCCCTTTTTTTTTCCAAATGATTTTGAGTTTTGTTCCACATTGTTCTCCCTCTCTATCCAGGATCTTCTACATAGATCCCCCTCCGAGTGGTTGACAGTAGTAGCAGGGCACCATCTAATTCTTCTGGTCTCATCATATAAGCTGTGGATCACACGGTGTACCAGTCGCTAGGACTAATTCTTTCCATGAATCTTTGGTTTTCTTCATTCTTCTTTGCTCTAGATGAGGAGAGACCCATTGTTGCATGTAGATGGCTGCCTGCAAGCTTTTAAGAGCACAGTTGCTACTCACCAAAGTAGGAGGTGGAACAATGTTTTGTGCAATATGTAATGCCAACTAAGCCCAACATCCCCCCACAACCACAGTCCCGAGCCCAGAATGTGGAAATTATTGCATTGTATTATTATTATCACCTATAAGCAAAATTTTTCTGAAATAATTAAAAAAATAGATGTAACAGAACACTGAGAGGAAACTGCTAGAAATTCAAGCCAAATTCAGAAGAGGACCCAAAATGAGGAAAATCACTGCTCATATTAGATAGATATTGGGTGAAAGCAGAGAATAGCAGAAAGAAGCTTACCTGTTTTTATTGATTATGCAAAGCCATTTGACTGTGTGGATCATAACAAATTATGAATAATATTGTGAAGAATAGGAATTCCAGAGTACTTAATTATGCTCAGGCAGAACCTGTGCATAGAGCAAGAGGAAGTCATTCAAACAGAACAAGGAGATACTGTGTGGTTTCAGACTGGGAAGAGTGTGCATCAGGGTTGTATCCTATCACCATATTCAATCTATATGCTGAGCAAATAATCTGAGAAGCTGGGCTATATGAAGGAAAATGTGCCATCAGGATTGGAGAAAGGCTAACAATGTGCAATATGCAGATGACACAACCATGCTTGCTGAAACTGAAGAGGTCTTGAAGCACTTATTGATGAAGATCAAAGACTACAGCCTTCAGTATGGATTATGCCTCAACACAAAGAAAACAAAAATATACATTCTTTTCCAGTGCACATGGAAAATTTTCCATGATAGACCATGTGTTAGGCCACAAAGAAAGCCTTAATATATTTTAAAACATTGAAATACTGCAAAGCATCTTCTCAGATCACAATGCTATCAAATTAGAAATTAACAATAGGAAGATCAATGGAAAAAGAGCAAACACATGGAAACTGAACAATACCTTCCTTAAGAAAGACTGGGTAAGAGAAGAAATAAAAAATGAAATTCAAAAATTCCTTGAATCAAATGAGCATGAAAACACACATATCAAAATCTTTAGGACACAGCAAAAGCAGTGATCAAAGGCCAATTTATAGGAATAAATGCACACATCAAACAGGAAGAAAGAGCCAAAATCAACACTTTAACCTAACATCTCTGACAATTAGAAAAAGAACAGCAAGAAAAGCCTAAGTCACCAAAAGAAAGGAAATAATAAAGATCCAAGCAGAAATCAATGAAACAGAAAATAGAAAAAATCAACGAGACTAGAAGTTGGTTTTTTGAAAAGATTAATAATATTGACAAACCACTGGCAAATTTAACAAAGGAAAACAGGGAGAGAATACAAATGACATGAATAAGAAATGAAATGGGTGACATCCCAACAGAACCAAATGAAATAAAAAGGATAATATCAGGATACTGTGAAGAACTGTACTCTAATAAATTTGAAAATCTGGAAGGAATGGACAGATTTCTAGAAACACACCACATACCTAAACTAACACAGACTGGTGTAGAAAAGTTGAACATATCCATAACAAAAGAAGAAATTGAACAGGTCATTAAAAAATTACCCACGAAAAAGGAGTCCTGGCCCAGACGGTTTCACCAGAGAATTCTACCAAACATTCAGAGAAGAACTGAAACTATTCCAAAACATAGAAAAGGATGGAATCTTCCCTAAATCATTTATGAAGCAAGCATAACCTTGATACCAAAACTAGGCAATGACATCACTCAAAAGGAAAACTACAGACCAATATCCTTCATAAATATTGATGCAAAAATCTTCAACAAAATTCTAGCCAATAGACTCCAACAGCATATCAAGAAAAT
>NW_006921595.1:10329949-10345698 GCF_000298275.1 Orycteropus afer afer | reverse complement strand
AAGATTATCTTCTGTGTCTGTGTTAATTGGTTTCCCTTTTCTTTGTTGAAGAGGGTCTGTGCACTCCTTCTGCCTAGTCCGCCATCTTGCCCCGCCTCTTCAAAAGTCTCTTAAAACAAACAATAGCCCTGCCTTTTGTCAGGTTATTGTATAAAGTAAACACACTTAAAAGATGAAAGTATATGAAAATCAGGTACCCATTTTACCTTGTGACCACAAATTTTAGACCCCCTCAGAAAGCCCTCAAAGTAAATGGAGTTGGTAGAGGGTTGGACACAATTGATTCTTTGTTCACTGGCTGTGAATGCGATATCACCTATGGGCTGAGTTAGAATTCTAGGCCTAAATCACAGATACAAATCTCTTAGATTCCAGTCACATCTTTCCCACTAAACCTCCCATCCATTTTAGTTGGAAGAACCATGTCAGTGAGTGTCCTCTCCCTTCCATGCAATCTGCCTAATTGTTAAACAATTTGACACATTCTATTTCCCATCCAGTTAAAAAATAGCTGACATTTGAGTATTTACTGAGTGTCAGGCAACATACTAAGTATGTTATCTAGTTTGAATCACTTAACAACCTTAAGGGGTAATGCAATTAGTATCACTTTTCAGATGAGGAAACTAAGGCACAGAAGAGTTATTGTGCCTAAAATTCTATTAGCCAATGTCATCAGAGGGCTGAGACTCTTGGGCTGTCTTCCTTGAACATCAAACTCTATGTTCACCAGTAAAAAGTATTAAAACAGCCCATCAGCAGAAGAATGGATAACCAAACTATGGTACATACACACAATGAAATATTATGCAACACTAAAGAATAATGTAGAATCTGCAAAACACCACATAATGTGGATGAACTTGGAGGACATTATGCTGAGTGAAATAAGTCAATCACAGAAGGACAAATATGGTATTAGTTCACTATTGTAAAAAGTCAAGGAAAGTTTTATGTATGGAAGGAATTTTTCTTTGTTAGTTACTAGGAGTGGGAGGGGAGGGGAGAGAACACTGCTAGATAGGTAGACGTAAGTGTTGATTTGAGTGAAGGGAAGGGCAACGTACCAAACATGAGTGATCAACATGGTGGCATTGAGGAAGACATAGAGAGGTACATGGGAGGTACAGACAACAAAGATGAACTCTTTTGCTTGTACAGTACTGCATTGTCAATGATGGCAAGCACTAATCCACAGGTGGATACATGGGTGGACAGGCTGAATGAACAGGTATGTCTATGCATGGGGGAGGGTGCCCATGACCACGTATAGGGTTAGCAGACAATATTTCTATATGCATATTTGTATGCACTGTAAGAATTCCCAGGTGTATAGTAGAGCAAGGGGCAAGGTTCTGGTGGCTTCTTGGCCACAGGCAGCTACCTAGAGGGAGCGAGTAGTTGGACCTGTGGGTTTGGGACCGTGGTCACAGGAGACATCAAGCTTAATCAGCATAACATACTACACAAAAACATTGTTCCACATCCTACTTTGGTGAGTAGCGACTGGGATCTTAAAAGCTTGCAAGCAGCCATCTAGATCAATGATGGGTCTGTCCTCGTCCAGAGCAAAGAAGAATGAAGGAAACCAAAAGCGCATGGAAACAATTAGTCCAAAGGACTGGTAGACCATGCGATCTTCATCCTATATGACTATGAGATCAGAACTAGATGGTGCCCAGCTACTACCGTCAACCACTCAGAGGAGGATTGGTGTAGAAAATCCTGGATAGAGTGGGAGAACAATGTGGAACAAAACTCAAAATCATAAAACAGACCAGGTTTACTGGTCTAAGAGAGCCTGATAAGACCCCTAGGACCCATCTGGTCTGGAATTGAACTCACTCCTATGACTTCCAGGCAGACACTAGAAAGGCCTATGGGGTGAACATTTACATCAGCCAGATACACTCCTTGGAGCAAACAATCATGGGAGAACAGAAGGGCAATGTTTGCACAGGGAGACACCTCAGGGGATGGGAGTGCATGGGAGGGAAGGACACAGGGAAGAAGTAACTATGGGGAGCAAGTGGAAAGAGAGCTGTTACATTATGGGGAATTTCAGTCAATGTCATGAAACATAATGTATACAAACTGCTGTATGGAAAATGAATTTGCTCTGTAAACTTTCACCCAAATCACCATAAAATTTTTTTTAAAAAAAGTATTAAAACAGCTTTCATCTTACTGACAATATAGTATGCTCAGTGCAAGTGCCTTAGAAAATTTATGTACTTCCCCTTCCATCCTTAAATTCCCTCTCTTTTGGTTCAGATGCACTACACCTGCCAAGTTCAGGTAGGGGCAACTATAATTTCATTAAAATGAATAAGAAAAGTTGTAATTTCCAGAACTTCTGCAGGCACTGTTTTTGCATTTTTGGAATATGGCTCCCAGTGCAAAGTCCCTGGGCTGAAATGAAAGCAAGCATTTAGTTCCCTGATTCCTATGGGAGAAGGAAGCATAGGACCGGGGGGTTGGGAATAGTTGCTAGATTGACCATTCCAGTGCATCTGTGACATATGGAGATACTGTTCTGATGCAATCAAAATTCTGTTGCATCTCTGAATTGTTGAGGGTTGGGGATGACAAAAACCTTCACAGTTCTTCAGAGGCAAGGACTCCTCATGTGGCACCCTATGACCTGAATCAAACCTGATTCACCTCTTATAGTAAAAAAGATGAGAATTCTTATCTGAAATGAGAGGCAAGGCCATCTCCTGTGCCAAAGGGGAGTGTGATTAAGACAAGCTTAAGGACTACTTTGTTGTTGCTAGGTGCCCTCGAGTTGTCTCCCACTCACAGCGATCCTGTGTACAACAGAATGAAATACTGCCCAGTCCTGTGCCAGCCTCACAATCCTTGTTATACCTGAGCCCATTGTTGCAGCCACTGTGTCAAGCCACCTGTTGAGGGCCTTCCCCATTTTCATTCATCCTAAGCTGCTTCTTATACACAGGAAGCAGACCACATCCTTAAGGCAGCTACTCAGCTGCTCACAGTAGATTCCACCATGGAGTTGATTACCAGTCTCATCATGGGGAATACTACATCCAGCTGCCCAGCCATTCATCCAGGCCCAGCCAACTTGACACATAAACTTAACTACCACAGTTGGTAAAAATCTTCAATTTCTTCATCTTTGGCTTTGGTGGTTGGTGCATAAATTTGAATAATAGTAGTTTTAACTGGTCTTCCTTGTAGCCATATGGATATTATCCTATCACTGACAGCATTGTACTTCAGGATAGATCTTGATACATTCTTTGTAATGATGAATGCCACGCTATTCCTCTTCAATTTGTCATATCCAGCATAGTAGATCATATGATTATCTGATTCAAAATGGCCAAAACCAGTCCATTTCAGCTCACTAATGCCTAGGATATTGACCTTTTTGCATTCCATTTCATTTTTGACAACTTCCAATTTTCCAAGATTCATACACTGTACATTTCATGTTCTGATTATTAATGGATGTTTGCAGCTGTTTCTTCTCATTGAGTCATGCCATGTTAGCAAATGGAGGTCCCAATAGCTTTATTCTATCCCCATCATTAAGGTTAGCTTTACTCGGAGGAGGCAGCTTTTCCCCAGTTGTATTTTAAGTGCTTTCTTACCTGAGGGGCTCATTTTCCGGCAATGTATCAGAGAATATTTCAGGGCTATTCATAAAGTTTTCTATAAAATCAGATGGTGTTTCACTGCTATTCATAAGGTTTTCACTGGCCAACTCTTTGAGAAGTGGATGCCCTCTTCCTTCTTCCAAGTTTGTCTTAGTAACCACCACAGTATGATAAACTGACAGACAAGTTTGTCTCCCTTAGCTATTCCAAACCGAGCATAGTGAGGTCTAAAATAACCACAAAGAACTGAGAAGGAATGGATATATAAAATGACAGTTTCACAGGGTTTTTGTTGGCTCAGTTGAATCAGAAATGGTAAGTTTACAGTGGTCTTGATCACCAGTAGGGTGTGCTTTTCTCCAACAGGGCTCAGATCAGGTGTGGAAGTGGAGAAAGCAAATGGCCAGACTTCTCTAAGGACAGGCATTTGCAGAGCAGAGGCCATGAAAGGAAACAAAGGTCACAAAAGTAGAAGATGCAGGCAATAGAGTGGCTGAAGATACACTAAGGTCTTGACTGGCTGAGGAAAGAGTAGTTCTGTAGCAATAATAAGGTGTAAATTGTAGCCATGGGAAAGAGGAACTGAGAAGAGTTAAAATCAAGTAAAAAAATTTGAGGTTAAAATAGCATAAGCATGGGCCATTCATTCAGTTGTATGTAGCTATCACAAGATAATTTAAAAAATGAAGAAAAAAAAAAAAAAAAAGACTTGAGAATGGAGAAAGTACAGATTGATATCAAAGGGCCCTGACTTACAGATGTCATGAATCCCACTCAAGTAGTTCTGCCTGTAGGGGGAAGAGTAATAGTCTGAAAGATGTCAAGACTATGAGGCCTCTGTTGCAGACAGCATAGAATGAGAAGGTTCCATTTGTGAAGGCTATAGAGGTCTGGAACATTTCTACTAAAGGAAAAAAAAAAAAAAACAAACCCAATGCCAGTGAGTCGGTTCCGACTCATAGTGACAATGTTCTGAAAGAGACTAATATAGATAACCCAGTTACAGGTAGCTTCAGAAGACACCTTGGAAAGGCAGGTGTCTGTGCATGTAAAACTACTAAAAACGTAAGGCCCCGGTGTGACCGTTGGCAGTAAAAACCTCTCTTGAGCCTATTTACTTATCTATAAAATAGGGACAATGCCTGTCACATATACCTTATAAGGTGATGAGGATGAATTAAGATGTAAATGCAATGTATAACTATAAAGCAATTTGAGTTATGAAACTAGAATTTGGGCACAATGTCATGCTGAAGTATATACCTGGGCTACCAACAAATGATTACAGCTACATATGCAATAATGGTTTTTATAATGCCTATGTGTTTCACTCCATGTGAATATGAAACTAACTTAAACCAAGGGATGTGAAAATACAAGAGCAGTCAAAGGTGTCAAAAGAGGCAGAGATCTAATTGAGATAGCAAAGAATGCTTCTCTTGTTAGGTGCCATTGAGTTGATGTTTGACTCACTGACCCCATGTGACAGAGCAGAACTGCCCCATAGAGTTTTCCAGGCTGTAATCTTTCAGGGAGCACATCAACAAGTCTTTCTCCTACAGAGCCTTGAACTGGCAACATTCCAGTGAGCAGCTGAGCGCTTAACCAACGTGTCACCAGGGATCCTAGTACAGAATATGAGACTTGACAATTAGGTCACTGTTGACCAGGTAAGTAGTTAATTTTTTACTAGGTGATTTACAAGGAACTTGACATGGATATAAAATGAACAAATATTTCAACTGGTTATCAGAGTTAGGGGCTTTCATGTCAGTCATATGCTCAACAGCAATCTTAAAGAGATTATTCTTATTCTCCAGATGGCAAAAATGAGGTTATGTCTAGTCAGATTGGCAGATAAAGTGCTAAAGCAAGGATCAGAAAACTTCTGTTAAGTGCCAGACAAGCATTTTAGGTTTTGTGGCCCATATGGTCTTGCTCACAACTACTCAATTCAGATGCAGCAAGGAAGCCATTAATGAATGCATAGCTGTGTTCATATAAAATTTTATTCATAAAAGCAACACAAACAATTTGTGTTTTGCAAGATTTGGCCCATAGGCCAGATTTGACCACAGGCTTGCTGACTTCTACTCCAAACTTTTCTAATCCCAAAGCCAACATTCTCCCTCCCTCATTATACTGCAGATAATATAATTAACTAGCCCAATGATCCTTTTTCAAAGCATACTGTTCAAGCCATAGACACATCTTTAATGGCCCCAATTTGGAACACAGTCACATTTCTAAGAAAAGAGGAAGAAAAAAGCAAAAAGCAGTTCAATGTCTGGAAAAACGGAATTTAGACTAAGATAGAATTGGAGTCAATATATCATAGTTCCGATCTCAACTATTGCTCATCACCTATATAAACCTAGTTCAGGTTACTTTTCACCTCCTCATATCTGTTAAACAGCAAGTTGGATTCTAAGAAAGCTCTAAGGTCTCAAAGATGCATGAAAACAATTAGTCCAATTGCGTAGTGAACCACGCAAACCTCAGCCTACATGACCCTGAGACTAGAACTAGGTGGTTCCTGGCTACCATTGTCAACCACTTGGAAAAGGATCAAAACAAGAGATCCTGGGCAGAGTGGGAAAAAAATGTGGAACAAAACTCAAAATTATAAAAAAACAGACTTAAAAAAAAAAACAGGCTTAGTGGTCTGATAGAGACTGGTCAAACCTTCAAGACTACGGCCCCTAGTCACTCTTCAGGCCTGGAATTGAACTCACTCCTGTGGCTTCCAGCCAAATAACAGACAGGCATACAAGGTGAACATTTATACCAGGTAGGTGTATGAATCAACCACGGGAAATCAGAAGGGCAGTATTTGCACAGGGAGATTGGTCAGAGAGCAGGAATGCATAGGAACACAGGACACAGGGAAAAGGTAACCACAGGGAGGAAGTGGGAAGAGAGCTGTTACATTATGGGTACTGCAATCAATGTCATGAAATAAAGTATGTATGAATTATTATATGGAAAATGAATGTGCTCTATAAACTTCCACCCAAATAATAATAATAAAAGTGCTAAGGTCTTTTCCACCTCTGATAACGTGACTTCACTAAAGTGATTAAAATATTCCACTTTACAAAAGTTCTAGCAAGTTATCAGTCCATCTCCTGCCATTTTTGCCAGGACATTTCCAAAGACTGTCAATAAACTATCAATCACAACACATTGGTCTTCTCCTCATTATGTATTTCTATGTATGGAAAGTTACCAAAGTCACCTTCGTTAGTGACACACAGGGAGACTGCCAGCAAATTCCCTTAAGAACCTAGAAGTATATTGCCCTTTGATAAACAAACACTGTAAAATGAGTCAAGCTCCGATTAAGGTAACCAGGAATTCAACTGTTACTAAGCAAGTAGAAATCTTTATATTATACTCTGTATGTAAACACCAGGAGTATGATCAGTCTGGGACACACACACACACACACACACACACACACAAATGCGGTTACATCAATTGGCATAACACTACACACAAAGATTGTTCCACATCCTACTTTGGTTGAGTAGTGACTGGGGTCTTAAAAGCTTGCAAGCAGCCATCTAGAGGTAACAACTGGGCCTCTCCTTATCCAGAGCAAAGAAGAATGAAGAAAACCAAAGACTCATGTGAACAGTTTGCAGTGGACCATGTGAACCAAAGCTTATATGATGAGACCAGAACTAGATGGTGCCTGGTTACCACTGTCAACCACTTGGAAAGGGATCAGTATAGATCTTGGATAGAATGAGAGAACAATGTAGAAAACAAAATCTTAAAAAAGACCAGGTTTATTGGTCTGATAAGAGCCTGGTGAGACCCCTGCGACTATGGTCCCTAGTTACCCTTCAAGTCTGGAATTGAACTCACTCCCGTGGCTTGCAGTCAAACAACAGACAGGAATATAAGGTGAACATTTACATCATGTAAATACACTCCTTTAGAATGTGGGAGAATGGGGCAGTATTCATACAGGAAGATAGTTCATGGGGCAGGAATGCACAGGAAAGGGCATAGGGAAGTACAGAGAAGTAGGAAGAGAGCTGTTACATACATTGTGGGGAATTGCAGTCAATGTCATGAAACAAAATGTACATGAACTGCTGTATGGAAAATGAATTTGTTCTGTAAACTTTCACCCAAATCACAAAACAAAAAACAAAAAAAATGCAGCTACAGCAGCAGCATGGTATATATCCACAGCACTACCTAGAAGAGATGCACTTGGGAGACTTTCTGGTCAATGTAGAGGTGAATTTGATGCACCATCGGACATCAGGTTGGACAGAATGAATTTTAGCTCTCATTCCTTGCTCACTGCTGGTACAGTGGTTAAATTATTTGGCTGCTAACCAAAAGGAAGGCAGTTTGAACCCAACAGTTGCTCCATGGGAGAAAAATGAGGCAATCTGCTTCTGTAAAGATTTACAACTTTGGAAACCCTATGGGGCAGTTCTACTGTTGCCAGGGTTGCGATGAGTCAGAATCCACTTGATGGCAGTAGATTTTGGTCCCATGTTCAGCAATAGCCTTATTTGGCCTACAAGGTATTCTGGTATGAGGAATGGGAATCAAAAGAGCCTAGCACAAGACATCAGTTTCTTAAGTAAACTGATTTTTGGTTTCCTGAGATTGACTGATGTGTAACAGTCTACCTGCGTTTAGTCAACAGCAGAGAGCCAGATATTGGAATATTAAGTTTACAAAGGGCCACACCAATTGGTAAAGGCTGTTCCTCAACATCGATGTGAATTCTATTATAGCCTCAATGGTCAAAGCTAAACTGTACAATATAAAGAAATTGCAGAAAAGTGCAGGAAAACGACAATCAGAAGCTATATTCCTAGCTACTACCAGAATGTCATCTACCTAAAACTATAGAACTTGTGAAATAGACTGAAAATATGCTAAAATCATAGAGGTGAGCATATCAGATTTAGGAACAGGACTTTAAATCAGTGTTCTGAAGGACAGTATGGTATACTTGCAAGAATCCTAGATTAAAAATGAGTGTCCAGAAAGGCATTTTTGTTAACAGTTCCAGATCTGTGCTGTCAATAGTGGCCACTAGCCATGCGCAACTATGTAAATTCATAATTTAGTCTCTCAGTCATGCTACCCACATTTCAAGGGATTAATAATAATAAAACACCAAGCACTGCCATGGAGTCGAATCTGACTCATGGCATCCTCCTTGGGTTTCTGAGGCAGTATCTCTATGGAAGTAGACTGCTCAATCTTCCTTCCAAAGAGTGGCTGGTGGGTTAGTAGTCAAATGCCTTAGGCACTAAGCCACCAGAGTTCCTAAATAGCTACCATATATTGGACAGCAAAGATCTAGAAGATATTATGGTAGAAACTTCTACTGGACAGTGCTATTCTAGACAAAACTGAGTGTAGGTGGCACTTGGAAGAAACCTGCAACCCCTTTAGTATTTTCAACTCTCACTTTTGATAACATTCACCAAGTTACCCACATGAAGTATTTGTTGTTGTTAGTTGTTGTTACGCGCCGTCGAGTCAGACCCGACTCACAGTGACCCCTCCTTGGGCTTCCAGGCGGTATCACTATGGAAGTAGATCTCCCAACCTTCCTTCCGAGTGGCTGGTGGGTTTGAACCGCCAGCCTTCTGGTTAGCAGTCAAATGCCTTAAACACTACGCTACCAGAGCTCCTCATGAAGCATTAGGAATGAAAATACATACATGAAGCATTAGGAATGAATGTACAGTGCTTTTTGTCTTTTTCATTATTTCTAAGAAGGCATTTATTCATCTATTCCCTGTAGTGCCTTCAACTGTCACCTCAAGAATTAACAACAGGGCTGTTATTAATCACCAGGGGTATTTCTGTACCACTGTCCTAGAAAACATTAGGTATTCCACAATGATCTGTGCTAACACAGACCTTAGTTGATAGAGTCGCTTTAAATACAAGATAACTTTTTAACCTACAAAAAATTAATTTACCGTTAAAAAATAGGAATTCTCTGTATATATGATTGATACTGGCTCTTAAGGAAGATATGCCTTGTAGTGTGAATTAGCCAGCCATCATAATTAAGATGGTACTGTCAGTTAAATGACAGCAAGTTTACCAAGGCTTGATCACTTCAAAATCAAGATTTCTGGGTTGTGACAAAAACCAAGTTTCAAAATCTGTAGTCCAAGATGAAAGGTTTAGTAATTCTATAGGCTTAGTGCCCATCTAGGAGCTCTGGTAAAGTAGTGCCTAAGGCACTTGACTGCTAACCAGAAGGCTGGCAGTTCAAACTCACTAGCCACTCCTCGGAAGGCAGGTTGGGCAATCTACTTCAGTAGTGATACCCCCTCAGAAACCTAAAGAGGGGTCGCTATGAGTCAGGTCTGACTTGACAGCATATAACATTACCCATCTTAACAATGATTATTTTTAGTATCATTCCCAGGATACATAAAAATGAAAATTAATCCCTGAACCTACAAGTTTTTCAACACTGGTCTAGAATTAACCATTCGTTAGAAGCTAACTGCCATACTGTCTCTGAATACCACTAACATATGCAGTTACCAAGATCTATTACAAGAGGCTCTACCTCTGATGCATTTCCTGGGTGCATTTTTAAATTTCCCACCAATAGCACCTAGGCCAGAACTTCACATTTGAGTTAAAGGCTTTTTTTTTTCTTGCCTTGCATGTATTACTAAACTGGTTTCCTTACTCTCACATATTTCCTTCAACTGAAAAGACTCACTGGTTACTAATTATTTTGTCAAACCTTACAGGCTTATCTAATAATTTCCATCACCTTTGAAACCACTCACTTTCTTTGAAACCCTCTTCCCAGTCTCCTCATTGTCCCATAAAGAAAATGACTCTCATTTCTGCCAGCAAAGATTGGTTACTGAGAAATTCTCACCATTCTTTATGGTTCAGTTTATAGTTCACCTTCATAAGATTTCCAGGAACTATTTCAATGTGTATGGCTAAGATTGTAAGAGGTAATTCAGTACATAATTATATACTGCTACTTACCATAAAACTAAGATAAGAAGCACATTCTTCTACCTGTATACATCAGTATAGATGCTATAGTTATTTTGGACAAGAAACTCTAAGGCAGAATTACTGATGTTGCTGTGTAGATTTCTAGGACTACTATACTTTTTAACCATTATGATTTTGACATCAGTCATTAAATCAAGTACAATCAAAAAATCATAATCATTATCTTTTAATTAAGTCTTACGATCACATAATTTACAAATTTGTGCCAATAATGTATCTTCTCTATCGTAATCCTTCCTATGAGTTGGTAAAAGCACCATTACCAATCAAAAGTACTTCAACAGTTTTGTGTTTCTGAATAGCTGTTTAAACACAATCCTGAATTACAACTTAGTCTAAGAGAATAAAGAATTTAAAAAACAAAGTTCAACTTGCTACTACATCTCACGCTTTTAAAAGCACCCTACCTTATAGATCATCTATAAAATATGAGAAATGTTATAGTCTTTATTTGATATCATACACAAACCACACTGAAATGCTTTTGTTAAAAAGCAGCATTTTAGATACAGGGAATTTAATTAGATCAACACAGTTGAAAGCATCTTTAATGTTTGTATTTAAACAAGCTGATGAACACAAATTGAAACAGGTGAATCTTGCTCTGTTTCTTCACACAGTGAATAGACTTCCTGGGTATTTAAATATATTCATATTATCAGTTATATAAATCTAAACATAAATCAATCTCCTATAGGCTGTGGGATGGCATTCACTATCTTTGTGAAAAACTGACATTACTAATCCAACCTAGCCTCAAGTCCAATCATATCTTTAGAAGGGAGAAGCAGGGGTAACACTTGAACCAAAATTACTATCAAAATTTAAAAAGTTCGATCATATTAATTTAACCACAGCCAATCTTTTAATTCAGGACCGTCCAACAAAAATATTCTATCAGCCATTCATGATCTGAACTCTGATGTACGAGAGAAATTTAAATATGGTACATGTAAAAAAAAAAAAAAAAAGTCACAAGACATTCTTTTTTTGTAATAAATAAGGCTGTAGCCAACTATTACTCATTAGTAGCTTTCCTGAGATAAGCTATCAAGTCTGCCCTTTCTGCCTTCTTCTTAATGCCAGCAAAGATCATTTTTGTCCCAGGGATGTACTTCTTGGGATTCTCCAAGTACTCCATCAGTGTGTCCTCTCCCCAGGTGATACCTAGACAAGGAGAGATACATTAGTTAAGTATTTTATAATCTTGACAAAGGGTTTACCGTAGGCTAAATTCATGTAATTAGTACTTTTGATTATTAAACAACTGCAGTCCTCTTACCTTTGTTCTTATTGGCATCCGTGTAAGAGAACCCAGGGGCTTGACCTGTCTTACGCCCAAATAAACCATGCAGATTTGGCCCAGTCTTGTGCTTGCCTCCTTTTTCCACAGTGTGGCACTGGGCACACTTCTGAATAAAAATCTTCTTGCCCTTCTCAACATCACCCATTTTGAATTCTAAAAATGAAAGCTCCAAGTTAGTTAACTTTTCCTCCACCTAACAAATACAATGGAAATCAATGATCACTCCAATCACTTAATGACTAATGCACTGCTACTCTACGACATTAACTCCTTCAAGACTGAATTACCTCCTGCTTTGAATTTTTTGTGGAAGCAAGGCACTTTCAGTAATGGAAGACATTTTTAATGAAATGGAAAAACAATTCTTTTTGGAGGTAATATGGATTTTGAAACAATTAGCAGAACACATATGTCCTGAGGGGTCTCTGGTGCTGGGGTTGGTGGGATGTCGTCACCTGTAATTATACATCCCCCACCAGATGGTAGCCCGCACTGAAAGAGGGGAACCAGCTTCCCACTAAACTCCTTAAATGGAAACTGTAGGTGGACATTATAGTCTTATGGGTTATAAAAGGGTTAGGTATTGGGATGAATCTTGATTCACTTAGTACATTTCCAACAAACTTTTTAATACTAAAACACTATTTAGGAGGAGAATCTTATTAAACACACACATTTCTGTGTGTGTGTGTGTAAGGGACTAAGGTTAAAGCAAAATGGGAACCTAGTTCAAACCCCAGTTTCAAAAGCCCAGGTCAAGGTCACAGTGTCACAACTCTGATTAAGTTGTACCTCGATTACATGAAACCAAAACTACCAAAATCCCAACTTTTAAAAAAGTCTATCTACTCATATTCCAATAAAACCACCTCTTCCTGAGGATAAAGCAAGTCACATCAATTGAAAAAAAAATAATAAAATTAGGAGCTGATTCAGTCGGCTCAGTTCACAGGTATGGCTTAGACAACTATAACCTTCCTTGAGTGGGCGACAGGAAAAGGTCCTCCCTACCCTCAACTCTGTGTTCCCCGGAAGCCATCAAGAGGTCACCCATGCAGACCGGTTTCAAGAAGACTACGATGAAAACCCCCTTTCTGGGACAGCAAAGACAAAAGAACTGACAGGTAGTCAGAAAAAGAAGAGAACCCTTATTAGAGAAACAGCAACTTCTGCTCTCTGTGAAGGACGACAAAAAGCGCCAATCACCGTCTGCCCATTCCCCATCACCGGAGAGAAAGTTCTGTCCATCATTTTCATGGCCCCTCAGCACCAACAACGGGAGAGCCCGCGTTTTTGTCGGTCACGGATCAAACCCGCCTCCAGGTTTTCAAGATTTTGGCAGAGTCCCTACTTCTACCTTGACGGGGTTCCGCTACCCACAATCCCTGAACCACCGTGTTCGGCCTGACCACAAGCGGGGGTCCTCACTCCCGTTCCTGCCGCTCCGCGCGGGCTCCACCCGAAGGTCCACAGACGCCAGCCTCAAAACGCCCACAAGCATACACCTTCGTGGGAGGCACCTCCCACGAAGGTGTACACTTCTCACGGGTCAGACTCCCACCCCCGAGGCTTCCAGGACCCCGTGCTCACCACTCTCCTGTCGCGCGTGATACGAAAGTAACCGCTCAGAAGCCCGACGTCCCGCAATCTAAGTCCAAGGACACGCCGGTCCGCATCTATGAGCCGGTGTTAGTGCAACCAAACTTGCTCCGCCCTCCCGCGGCCCAGCGTGAGGCCCGGCGGCTACTGCGGGGTGACGTCAGCTGTGCCCCATTGGCTCCAGTCTTCTGGGCTTGTGTCAGTCATTTGCGCGCGCATGCCGGCTAGCAGGGTAGGCTGTGCTGCCTGCGTGCCCTTTCTCTGCAGGCCTTTCTTGCCCGGCCTTTACGGCAGGCCCTTGGACGTACGACGTCGAGATTGTGCCGCGAAGGGCTGACTGCCCACGCTCTGATTTTTGTGCGCATGCGTAAATTCGTGAGTCGTGAGGCGCTGGGTCGCGCTGTGGATCCGTGGCGTTATCCGCGTAAGGTCACAGTTCTTGGGCGTGTGACGTAATGCTCTTTGAGAGAAGTGTTTCCTCTTCTGAGACAGAGCTGCCCCCCAACTCTGACGCAGCTAGACGTCTCCTGGCTTTTTAGCTGGCGACCTTTACCCAGACTCTGTCGTACTTCCACAGCTGGCGTCCACTGCACCCCAGAGGGAGAACTTGGAAGGAGTTACACGATTTGGACTTGGGCCGGTGACTTTGTTCTTGAGTTCCATCTCCACGCTGTCAATTCTCAGTCATCTTCAGTATCGCCCTTTGATGGTCGTCCCAAGACTGGGGAAGGTGCTTATGTTACGGCAGAGACAAGATTATAGCTCTGAACCCTCATTTGCAGGCTTCTTTACTCCTCTCCCCTCAATTTGTGTGCGGAAAGAACGTGGAGGATGCAAGCAGCAAATAGAAACATTTTTAGATGATCAGAGGATTCTTGAGGAGTCTTAGTGGTGCAGTTGAAGCTTGCAGCTGCTAACTGAAAACTGGTTGGAACTCACCAGCAGCTCTGCAGGGAGAAAGATGTGACAGTTGTTATTTGCCATCGAGTCGGCCCCGACTCATAGCGACCCCTCCTTGGGTTTCCGAGGCAGTATCACTGCGGAAGTAGGAATGCCCAACCTTCCTTCCGAGGATGTGACAGTAGGCTTCCTTAAAGTTTTACAGATTTGGAAACCCTATGACAGTTCGTTGTGGGTCGGAATAGACTTTATGACAGTGAGGTTGTTTTCTTTTTACTCTGCCCTGTAGTGTCGCCATGAGTCAGGAGTTCACTTGACAGCAATGGGTTTTGTTTTGTTTTTAGCGGAGTCTTGGAAATGTGCATCCCTTCTAACCTCGGTAGGAGCTCTGGTAGCATAGTGCCTAAGGCATTGGACTGCTAAGAAGGCTGGCGGTTCAAACCCACCAGCCACTCCTGGGAAGGAAGGTAGGACAATCTAATCTACTTCTATAGAGATACCACCTCGGAAACTCAAGAAGGGGTCGTTATGAGTCGGATCGGACTGGAAGGTAGTGAGTTTGGTTTTGGTTTGGTCTAACCGAAGTAAAGGTCATATTAAAGTAAGCTAATGCAATTGGGTTCATATTAGAAATTCAAGTTTGCTTACTAGTAACTGGTTGCTGCCAATGAATTACCACGCATGGCAACATGATGTGTGTATCAGGAGTATAACTGCTCCATAAAGTTTTCTATGGCTGTTTTTCGGAATTAAAAAAGTAAAAGCCAGGCCTTTCGTCTAAGCACCTCTAGGTGGACTACAGTTCTACAACTTCAGTTATCATATAGCTCCCTTTCCTGACATGTTCTGTTAAGTCACTCTGAGTTTCATCTCAACTCCCTTTTCCCCTCAAATTCAGCACCTAAGATGTGATGAATTTATCTCCTTTTTTATATTCTATCTAAAAAACCCTTTGTTGTGGATTCCAACTCATGATGACCACATGTGTTTCAGAGTAGAACCACATAGGGTTTTCAATGTCTGAGCCTTGGTGGCACAACGGTTAAGTGCTTGGTTACTAACTGAAAGGTAAGGGGTTCAAACCTACCAGCGGCTCCACGGGTGAAAATACCTTGCACTCTGCACCCTTAAAAGATTACAGCCTAGGAATCCCTATGGGGCAGTTCTATCATATAGGATTGCTTTGAGTGGGAATCAAATTGATGATACACAATAACAAGGAGCTCTGGTAGCATAGTGCCTAAGGCACTTGACTGCTAACCAGGAGG
>NW_006921595.1:10322524-10327114 GCF_000298275.1 Orycteropus afer afer | reverse complement strand
TTCAGGTTTTTCCCCTAGTTGGTGCCTAATCCACTTCTGTATAGTTCCTTTCAAAGCTCAGGGTTCCAGGAGTATCTTCTGTATCTCTGTCAATTGGTTTTTCTTTTCTTTGTTGAAGAGGGTCTGTGTCGCTTCTCTGCCTATTCCTCCATCTTACCGGAAGTGTCCAAACTATATACGTTTTAAAAGATAAAGCTCAGCAACACTTTACAAATTCAGCGTGTACTTTTCAAGCCAACTCCAAAAACATCTTCAGTATGATATGCTGGTGGAAAATGTGAGAATAAGCCAAATAAGTGATTAAAATGGAATGTTGTAGAAATGATTGCCCCTGCATCTTTAAAGTCTTTAATGGTGTCACTAATACCTGTCTGTATTCCCCTCCCCTTGAGATGTGGTATTGAGTTTATTTTTTTATTTGGGAGAGGGTGCTCAAGATACTTCTATTTGACCATTTCTTACTTCATGAATGAGGGGGGTCAAAGTAAGGATTCTGCCAATTGCTAAGTATATCTACTCGACACACTCAAGAACTGGGGAAATACCTATAGCCTGAATCTATGGTCCCATTGGCTCCACTAAGAAGCAACTTGAGTAAAAGCCCTGAATTCTGCCCCCCCACACCCAGTGATCTTCTTATTTCTGTTTCATTACTAAGGGATATTCTTGTCAGACACATAATTTAATTCAGCAATTATTTTCTTTTAGTATATTGAAGCTTTTCATACATTCTTTTTCATTGTTGCTATTGAGAACTCAACTGCCAATCTAATATTCTCATGTCAGTCTTTTTCTCATTTTGCTTTTAAGGTATTATCTTTGTCTTTGATATTCAGCAGTCTTAAGGATTTATTTGGTTTCTTGACTCTATGGTAAAAATGGTGTGGAAGCTTCCTCAGACATTCTCATCTTAACTTCACAAGGGAAAGAGGGAGAATCAAGATCAACATGAGACCAAGGCTGTTACCTATGAGGTGGAGGTCAAACATACTTTTACCCTCTAACCTCCAACATTTTTTTACCAATTGTGACACCAGCTGTCCCTCCCACAACACTTTATATTTCTCTACTGGGTTGAAAATTCATTGCACCGGCCACAAAGAACTCACAGACAATACTCACAGTTATGGAGTTTATCAGGGAAGTAACAGATTACAATTTGGGATCAGGATCAGGAAGCATGTAGGTAGTCTCCCTTCTTTCTCACTTTCTGAGTACAGGACAGGTCTAAGCTCCTCTCAGCTGTGCAGGTTTCCTCTTGGCCCCCTGAAGATAGGCTGTACTTGGCCCCTTAGGACAGGCCTTCTCTCTTGGCCTTTGGCCCTTGGCCCCACTCAAGCCTGGCCTCTGCCCTTGTTGGGCAAATGTTACAAAGCTCTTTAGCTCTCTCAGTAAGTGCTGAGAGGCAACACACTTTGCTGGAAAGCCTCCTGCACAAAGTGTCTCAGCTCTCTCACTCTGTCAGTTGACACACCCACCGTGGCCACCTTACTTCATGGGCCAGGAATCCCACCATGATGTCTTATTCCAGTTTCCTGGATCTGCTGCTTCTGTTTCTCTCCCACTGCTTCTTGCTATGTCCGGTGTTACAGCTCTCTGCCTCCTAGGTCTAAGAGGTCCTCAGCGCAGGAATCTTGGATCCAAAGGACACGTTCCACTCCTGACTCTTCTTGATGGCAATGAGGTCCTCTCCTTTAGCTCCTGGAATTGGCTCATTTTAAGACTAGAAGGAAGCAAAACAGACCAATCCCCTTGTCAGGGTCCCATATACCTTTTTTGCATGGCCCCACCCCTGCAAAGGCTCCATTCACCTTATTTGCATTATTAGCATAGTGTCCTATCCCCTCAGTGGGCCACAAGTACCTTATTTACATAGTTGCACCCAATCATTTTGTGGGAGTTGGAAGACCATGCATGGCTAGAAGTAACTCACTGTACTGCATTATCTTTCCTTACTTTTGGAAAATGCTCAGCCATCACTTCTTCAAATATTGCTTCCATTCTATTTTTTCTCTCTCTTCTCCTTGTGGTACTCTACTTAAATGTACATTATACAGTGTCACTGTATCTTCTATGTCTCTTACTATCTCTTCTTTATTTTCCAAGCATTTGTCTCTCTGTGTTGCCCTCTAGATAGTCGCTTCTCATCAGTCTTTCAGTTACCCCTTCTTTCTTCAGCTGCACCTAATCTGCTAAAACTGTCCACTGAATTATTAATTTTATTATTCATTTCTAGAATTTCTGTTTGATTCTTTTTTCAAAGCTGCTGTCTTCTTCTTTTTCTTTTTAATAGTTTCTAGTTTCTTTCTAAAACTTTCAAGTTTGGCTTTTATCAGTCTGCCTGATAATTCCAAAATCTGAAGTCACTGTGATATTTTTCTTGCTTCTGTTGTTTCTCACTTATGTTGTTTATCTAATTTGTCTATCTTTCTTTGCTGAACATTTTCTTGAAAAACTTATTTATACAAATAATTCGAGGCCGAGACTGATGTTACTTCTTCCAGAGAGGATTTTCATTTGGTTCTGCCAGGTAATTGGAGGCAATAGAACTCCTTATTCAAAGTTCAAAAGTTGAAGTTTTCCTTATTGTTGTTAGGTGCTGTTGAGTCAGTTCCTACTCATAACAATCCCATGTACAACAGAACAAAACACTCTCTCACCCTGTACCATCCTCACAGTTGTTGCTCTGTTTGAGCCCATTGTTGCAGCTATTGTGTTATTCCATTTCTTTGAGGGTCTTCCTTTTTTTCAGTAACCCCCTACTTTACCAAGCATGATGTCTTTTTCCAGGGATTGGTACCTTATGATAGCGTGCACAAAGTACATGAGACAAAGTCTCATTATCCTCACTTCTAAGAGGCATTCTGCTGTACTTCTTCCAAGACAGATTTGTTCATTCTTCTGGCAGTTCATGGTATATTAAATATTCTTTGCCAACACCACAATTCAAATGTATCAGTTCTTCTTTGATCTTTCTTATTCATTGTCCAGATCTCTCATGCATTTGAGGCAATGTCTTGGGTCAGATGCATCTTAGTCCTTAAAGTGACATCTTTGCTTTTGAGCACTTTAAATAGGTCTTTTGGGGATAGACCTAGGAAGACAGATCTCTAGTTTCCCTGTCACTTTAGGAACTTAACATAGGTGTAGCTTTTTGTTTCCCAGGAGATAAAAGAAGTTTTATTATCCTTCAGGATGATGACTGTTAATTTTAAAAATGACAACCCTAGTTCTCTGGTTGAACTTAGGTTGAAGGAATGTAAAAAACAAAGACTCAACCAAGAGGGAGCTGGTCACAGACCCTCCTATAGAAAACAGAATGTTGTAAACCCAAATGACAAGTGATAATTGTGCTGCCAACTGGGATATGTTGTTGTTATGTGCCGTCAAGTTGGACCCGACTCATAGCAACCCCTCCTTGGGTTTCCGAGGCAGTATCACTACAAAAGTAGATTGCCCCATCTTTCTTCCAAGGAGTGGCTGGTGGGTGTGAACCGCCAGCCTTCTGGTTAGCAGTCAAGTGCCTTAGCCAGTATGCCATTAATCTTAATAGGAGCTCTGGTAGCATAGTGCTTAAGGTACTTGACTGCTAACCAGAAGGCTGCCTCGGAAACCCAAGGAGGGGTTGCTTTGAGTTGGGTCTGACTCGACGGCACATAACAACAACAATATTAATCTTAAAATCACATATACTGGTTAAAATATTATGATATAAAAGAATTGTAATTTAGGTATATGAACTGTGTGAGGTTTTATTCCCACTTTATAGTCTTGTGCTAACTATGTACAAGTGTTTTGTTGTAAAGACTGTTCAGGAATAAACATGTTTACTTTCATCCTATATTGATGATGAGGTTTTTTTGTTGTTGTTGATAGGATTTTTACTTCCCCAACTAAACCCCCAAAAACGAAACCAGTTGTCGTCAAGTCAATTAATTCTGACTCATGGGAACCTTATGTATAACAGAATGAAGTGTTGCCATAAATGATTTTACTCAATGCCTTCTTCACAAGCCCCATTTTTCAAATTTGTGTCTGATATCTCTGTGTCCTAGCTGCAAAGGTAGCTGCAAACATGAGCTTTTGGCTTCATATATGGCAGGCATGAATCCATAAGACGAGGAATTCCTCAAATATTGGAAGGTGGCCATGGAAATAACAGTGTCCACCACAGGGATCATACTTAGCAATATGATTAAACTCTTCCTGAAGATACACTTTGTATGAATAGCTAAACATTTATTGAGCACTTGCTGTATTCTTGGTATTGTAATAAGTGCTTTACAAACTTAACCTCATTTCTTTCTCACCACAATGCTGTGAAGCAGCTCTATTACTATTCCCATATTACATACCTTAAGTAACTTTCCTGAACCATGCAGGTAAAATGTCAAGAATCAGGTTTCTACCCTGGTTTATATGGTTTTAAAGTAAACCTGAACTTAAAACCACTGTGCTTATTGTCTCTGCTGAACCATCAGAATAATTTTAATAAAGGAAGGAAATTTAAAAATACAAAATTCCTTCTCTCCTCATCCAGAGCAAAGAAGAATGAAGAAAACCAAAGATGTATGGAAACAATTAGTCCAA
>NW_006921595.1:10319669-10321324 GCF_000298275.1 Orycteropus afer afer | reverse complement strand
TTTTTTTTTGGTAACTTAATCTTTTAATTTTGAGATAAAATTGTGAGAAATAATACAGAGATAATAATACAAAGATATCCTGTATACCTTTTACCCAGTTTCCTACAATGTTAACTTCTTACAAAACAATAGTGAAGTATCATAACCAGGTTATTGACCTTCATACAGTCAAGACACAGAACATTTCCTTCACCATAAGGATCCCTCATGTTGCATTTTATAGTGACATCCATTTTCTTCCTGCCCTCACCTCTCCTTAACCCCTGGCGACCACAAATCTGTTCTCCCTTTGTATACTTTTGTCATTTCAAGAATTATTCCATTTCTCTGCATCTTTACAAGCATTTGGTACTGTCACTATTTATTTCACATTCTGATAAGTGTGTAGAACATTTGTAGTACAAAGGTTAAGTGCTCAACTGCTAACCAAATGGTTGATGGTCTGAATCTGCCAGCTACTCCCCAGGAGAAAAGACCTGGCAATTGTGCTTCTATGAAGATTACAGCCTAGGAAACCCTAGGGGGCAAATCTAGTCTGTCACTGTGAGTTGGAATCAACTCAATGGTACAACAACAACAGTTGGTATGTAAGTATGTAGTGATATCATTGTAATTTGTAAAATTGTTTTTTTTTTTGTTGTTGTTGTTGTTAAGAATATACAGATGACAGATTGCACTGGGGAAATCTGCTGCAAAAGACCTCTTTAAAGTGTTAAAGAGCAAAGATATTGCTTTGAAGATTAAGGTGCACTGCCCAAATCATGGTGTTTTCAGTAGCCTCAAATGCATGTGAAAGCTGGACAGTGAATAAAGAAGACCACAGAAGAATTGACCCTCAAGTGGGAGGAAAAACAGAGGGGAAAGAAAAGGGAAGCCAGGGTGTCCAGGACAGAGCGAGCGAGCGGCAGGGATCCTGGTAAGGGGAGGGTGGAGAGGTTTTCAATAGCTAAGGGAGACAAACTGTCTGTTGGTTTGTTGTGCTCTGGTGGTGCATTGCTGTGAGGCTTCTGGCTGTGCCACTGGTGTTTCAAATGCCAGCGGGGTTACACATGGTGCCCAGGTTTCAGTGCGGCTTGCAGACTGAGACAGACTAGGAAGAAGGAGGAGGCCATCCACTTCTCAAAGAATTGGCCAGGGAAAATCTTATGAATAGCAGAAGAACACTGTTACATTACTAGGCAACTATATGAATAGCCTGGAAACACTGTCTAATATGGTGCAAGATGACAAGCCACTTATGTTGGAAGGCTTTCAAAACAGGACTGGGAAAGTACTGCATCATCAGAGTAGAACCAACCTTAATGATATGGATAAAGCTTTTGAGACCTCCATTTGCTGACGTGACATGACTCAAATTGAGGAGAAACAGCTATAAACATCCATTAATAATTGGAACATAGAATGTATGAAGTATGAATGTAGGAAAATTGGAAGTTGTCAAAAATGAAATGGAATGCATAAAGATTGATATCTTAGGCATTAGTGAGCTGAAGTGGACTGGTTTTGGCCATTTTGAATTAGACAACCATATGATCTACTATGCCAGGAATGACAATTTGAAGAAGAATGGCTTGGCCTTCATCATCACAAAGGGTATTTCAAGATCTGTCCTGAAGTACAATGCTGTCAGTGATAGGATAATATCCATACGTCTA
>NW_006921595.1:10314315-10318544 GCF_000298275.1 Orycteropus afer afer | reverse complement strand
TAAGCCTTGAGTTGCAATACTGAAAGATTCTCTGGGCAAAATATTGAATGATGCAGGAAACATCAAAAGAAGATGGAAGGAATACACAGAGCCACTGTACCAAAAAGAACTGGTAGATCTTCATCCATTTCAGGAGGTGGCACATGATCAAGAATCAGTGATACTGAAGGAAGAAGCTGAAACTGCACTAAAGGAATTGGCAAAGAACAAGCCTCCAGGAATGGCGGAATACCCATTGAGATATTTCAACAAACAGATGCCCCACTGGAGGCACTCACTTGATTATGCCAAGAGATTTGGAAGACAGCTACCTGGCCAGCTGACTGGAAGAGATCCATATTTGTACCCATTTCAAAGAAAGGTGATTCTACAGAATGTGGAAATTATTGAACAATATCTTTAATATTGCATGCAAGTAAAATCTTACTGAAGATAATTCAAAAATGGTTGCAGCAGTATATTGACAGAGAACTTGCAGAGGTGCAAGCCAGATTCAAAAGAGGACATGGAATGAGGGATATTATTGCTGGTATCAGATGGATCTTGGCTGAAAGCAAAGAATTCCAGAAAGATGTTTACTTGTTTTTTATTGACTACACAAAAGCATTTGATTGTGTGGATCTTAACAAATTGTGGATAACATTGAGAAGAATGGGAATTCCAGAACACTTCATTGTACTCATGAGTAACCTGTCGTTAGATGGAACAAGTGTTCAGATGGAACACTGCATGGTTTAGAGTCAAGAAGGGAGTGTGTCAGCATTGTGTCCTTTCACTATACTTATTCAATCTATATGCTGAGCAAATAATCCAAGAAGCTGGACTATATGAAGAAGAACGTGGCATCAAGATTGGAGGAAGCATCATTAACAATCTGCAATACGCTGACAACACAACTTTGCTTGCTGAAAGTGAGGATGACTTGAAGCACTTACTGATGAAGACTGGATAATACAGTCTGCACTATGGATTACATCTCAATATAAATAAAACAAAAACCCTCACAACTGGACTTATAAGCAGCATCACGATAAATGGAGAAAAGATTGAGGTTGTCAAAGACTTCACATTGCTTGGTGCTACAATCAACAGCAATGGAAGCAGCAGTCAGGACATCAGACAACGTATAGCACTGGGCAAATTGGCTGCAAAAGACCTCTTTGAAGTGCTGAAGAGCAAGGATGTCTCCTTGAGGACTAAAGTGCGTCTGACACAAACCATGATATTTTCAATCACCTCATATGCATGTGAGAGCTGAACAATGAATAAGGAAGACTGAAGAATTGATGCTTTTGAGTTGTGGTGCTGCCAAAGGATGCTGAAAGTGCCATGGACTGCTAAAGGAACTAACAAATCTGTCCTGGAGGAAGTGCAGTTGGAATGCTCCTTGGAAGCGAGATGGCCAGACTTCATCTCACCAGTGCTATGTTTCTCGACAGTGACATGTTTCAGGGCTGCTTCTTAAAATGCCTCACAGTGACAACAGTCCAAAGTCCAGTACAGCAAAGGGGCTCTAGAATTCTAGGCAGTGCCAAAATGGTGTCAGTTAGCTAAATAGTTTATATTAGTCACTTCAAAGTATGCATTTTAATGTATAAGTATGGAATGAACGGTCATACTTAAGTTCACAATAAATATATACATAAACTTCCTTTTTTGAACAGATAAGATTTACTCTTCCTCCTGCAGGAGTTGATACTTAATTAAGTTACCTATATTGGTTATTCTGTTTTTGTCCATCTAGACCCCTTTTCCACATTTCTCTGCCTTACAGCACTGACCGCTAAGGACTGTATCATCTGTGCTCCTTACTCTATAGCTTCCAGGTGGGTTTGGCCAACGGAAGGCACCCTAGCACTGGACCTTTCCCTTTTCATGAAGGGTTGGGTTTCGTGAAGGTACTGCTTCTTGCTGGGGCTGCTCCCTGGGTGACTCGCTATCTCCTGTAGGTTCCCTCAACTCTGCCTACATCTTTGTAAATAGTCCCTTCATTAAACTCTCCTTAGTGAAATACTTTGAGAGTCTGTTTTCTGATGGGCCCCTGATTGATACAATCACTTACTCCATTGTCAGAACAGTACTGAGTTGTCAGCTAGTTCATGCAGGAAATCCTTTTTTACCTTTCTTCAGAAAATAATCCTTTTGAAGTCTGTCAAGATGAGGGAGGGCAGTTGCCCAGCACTGTGGAGTTGAGGGGAGGATCTAAGGGCCCCACTGTGTGTTTTCACCCAAATTTCCTTAATGTAGCAAGTAGCCTCCTTCACTCTCAGACCCAGAGGCTCCTGGTGCTGATTCTTGAATCTTTTAAGGATTCTGTGGTATAAACTAGGTTGTTTTCTCTGCCGCCTGTTTAGGGTTTTAACGTCTTCAGCCTGCCAGGATCTACTTTTCATTCATATCCTTTCCAAAATGTTCCTGATGTCTCAGCACCTATTCCCCCCACTGACCTGTTTATTTTATGCTTTTGTATATATATATATAAAAAAAAAAAACATAAAAAGATTTCACTGTAGTTTTAATGTGCTTTTTGAATGAATTAATGTACAGTTCAGTGACATTGATTACATTCTTTGAATCATGTAACCATTTTCACCCTCCTTTTCCTAGTTGTTCCTCCTTCATTAACATAAACCCGCTACCCCTCCCCCAAGCTGCTATCTAATGTTTTGAGTTGCTGTTGCCAATTTGACTGCATAGAGCTAGATCTTCAAAGAGCACAATGCTCAAGTCAGATATTCTTTACTAGTTAAGGTAAACTATTACTTAGTTTTAAGTTTCTGAATATTTTGGTTTAAGATTTACATATTATTTCAGGGCAGTAGTTTCAGGGGTTCATCCACCCTCCAGGGCTCCAAAAAAATCAGGACTCCATGAGAATTTTAAATTCTGTTCTGCATTTCCCCCCTTTTGATCAAAATTATTTTATGGACTCTTTGATCAAAATGTTCAATAATGGTAGCTAGCCATTATCCAGGTCTTTTGGTCTTACGGCAGAGGAGGCAGTTGTTCGCGGAGGCAGTTAGCCACACATCCATTTTTTCCTCCAGTTCCTGACTGTCCTTCTTCCTCTGCTGCCCTAGCTGAATAGATATCAATTTTTGTATCTGGGATGGCTGCTTGCAAGCTTTTAAGACTCCAGGCACTATGCAGTGTACTAAGTGGTAGAACAGAAGCAGTGAACATGTTAATAGGCCAATTAGTTCCTTGAAACTATGACCTTAAACCTTCAAACCAAAGAACCAAATCCCATGAGGTGTTTGGCTGTACACAGCAGTGTCAGCAGCTACTATGTCTTTTTGTAAGGTATAGCTATCACACAACCTTTGCCGATTAGACTTTTTACAAGTGTACAATTTATAAACCAAACCAAACCAAACTTACTAACGTCAAGTCGATTCTGACTCATAGTGACCTCTGCTGGGTTTCTGAGGCTGTAAATCTTTATGGAAGTAGATCACCCCATCTTCCTTCCACGGAGCAGCTGGTAGGTTTGAACTACTGATCTTCTGGTTAGCAGCCAAGTGCCTTATCCACTGTGCCATCCTTAATGAGATTTTTCTATCACCATAAACTGAAATAATTCAATCTATTTTAACCTGGAATACTCCATAAATATTTTTCAAAATTCAGCATTTGATAAGCATTGAATGATGGAAAATTAATGTCTCTGATAAGTATTTGTAGTATAGGTATTCTTTGTCATCAAACAGGATAGATCCATTCACCTTAACATCATTATAGTTAGGAGTATGGCTAAAACCCTCTTAGGAAGGTTGAGGAGGAAGGCCAAGGTGTCGCAAGAGAAGGCTGGGCCACCTCTGCATGGAGGTGGACAGAGTAAAGACCTATAATCTGAATACGGTTCTTCATCCCTGCAACTCAAGGGAGAATGTGCAGTTAAAACCCTGAATTTCTATGTTGCAGTGCTGCATCTTCCAGTCTATTCTTTGGAATTCTAGTTCAATGATATGGTCTATGGTAAGAGAGTGAAATTAGTTTGAGAAACGTGTACACTGTATCCCTGTCACCTTGGACATTTCCAGTGTACATTGCATGTTAAAGGATATGGAGAATCCTGTGATGAAATCATATGATTGACTTTGTTACCCCAGTTTTTCCCAATATTATTTTACTATGTAATTTTTGCCTCCTGTAATACATAAGGGAGCTCTGGTGGCATAATGCCTAAGGCATTTGACTGTTAACCAGAAGGCTGGTAGTTCAAACCC
>NW_006921595.1:10310961-10311745 GCF_000298275.1 Orycteropus afer afer | reverse complement strand
TCCCATAATTCATCTGGCTTTCGGTCATTGGTGTTCAATGCATCAAATCTATTCTTTAGATGATCTCTAAATTCAGGAGGGATATATTCAAGAGCTGCTGTATGGAAAGTGAATTTGCTCTGTGAACTTTCACCCAAATCACACACACACACACACACACACACAAACCTTGCAAGTGGCTATCCAGAGGCAACAATGGGTCTCTTCTCATCCAAATAAGAATGAAGAAGACCTAAGACACATGCAAACAATTAGTCCAAAGGACTAGTGGACCATGGGAACCTCAGCCTATATGATCATGAGACCAGAAGAACTAGATGGTGCCCAACTACCACTGCCAACCATTTGGAAAGGGATCAGTGCAGGAGATCCTGGATAGAGTGAGAGAACAATGTGGAACAAAACTCAAATTCATAGAAAAGACCAGGTTTACTGGTCTGACAGAACCTGGTGACATACTCAAGATTATGGCCCCTAGTTACACTTCAGGTCTGGAATTAAAGTTACTCCTGTGGCTTCCAGCCAAAGAACAGACAAATATATAAGGTGCACATTTACATCAGGTAGATACACTCCTTACAAAATCAATCATGGGAGAATAGAAGGGCCGTATTTGTACAGGGAGAGAGCTCAGGGGGAGGAGTGCATAGGAAAGAAGGACACAGGGAAGAGGTAACTACAGGGAGAAGTGGGAAGAGCTGTTACATTGTGGGGAAATGCAGTCAATGTCATGAAACAAAATGTGTACGAACTGCTGTGTGGAAAATGAATATGCTTTGTGAAC
>NW_006921595.1:10302580-10310801 GCF_000298275.1 Orycteropus afer afer | reverse complement strand
AAAAAAAAAAAACAAAGTCATTGCTTTTTTATCTGCAGTAAATGGTTGTTTCTCTTCTCTAGCATAAGTTTAAAGGGAAGGAAACATATCCAACTTGTTCCAGTAGTAATGTGTGTATGCAGAGCATTTTGGGTTCCTTCTTTTCTGCTTACTGTTATTTTGTCCACAAATTTACATGAATGAAGATGGTCCACATATTTATAATATAGTTTATATAGTTGCTCGTCCCTCAGTTAGCTAGGCATTTGAATTTTGTCCTTTCCACCTAATTTTATTTCTTAAATTTTTTTTATTGTGATTTAGGTGATAGTTGCCAGAGCATATTCATTTTCCATACAGCAGTACATACACATTCTGTTTCATGACATTGCCTGCCATTGCCCACAGTGTAACAGCTCTCTTCCCACTTCCTCCTTGTAGTTACCTCTTTCCTGTGTGCTTCTTTGCTATACATTCCTGCCCCCTGAGCTATCTCCCTATGCAAATACTGCCCTTCTGTTCTACCACAATTGATCATTCTAAGGAGTGTATCTACCCGATGTAAATGTTCACCCAATATGCCTGTCTATTGTTTGACTGGAAGCCATGGAGTAAGTTCAATTCCAGACCTGAAGGGTAACTAGGGGCCATGGTCTCCAGGAGTCTCACCAGGCTCTATCTGACCAGTAAGCCTGGTCTTTTTTTTTGAGTTTTGTTGTACATTGTTCTCCCACTCTATGCAGGATCTCCTATACTGATCCCTTTATGAGTGGTTGCCAGTGGTAGCTGGGCACTATCTATTTTTTTCTGGTCTCATGCTCATATAGTCTGAGGTCCACCTAATGTTATTTTGTACAAATATTTACATAAAGGGGTAGTGCTCACATATTTATTTCATTATGGTGCTATTAAGGTATAGTCATCTGCCATTTATTAGGTATTTGACTTTTTTCAGATTTTCATTTTTGTAAAACGATGTTGGCTTTATTGTACACATTTTGGAAAACTTCCTTAGAGTATAATTTGAAAATGAGATTAAAGACTATACATTTTCTAGTCCTAATATTTTATTGCCAAATTGTTAAACTTTTCAAGAAGTCAGAACATCACCTTTTCTGGGTTCTTCTGAACAGATCCTAACTTAAATTCCTGAAAACATAAACTTCATTAACAAGAGCATTATGGCTTATCTTGAAAACAGAATCCAGCAATAAGAAGGAAATTCTGTTATAGTTTTTCTTTTCTTCCAAGAGAATGGGTTTTGAAGGGATGCATGACAATCTCAATTGTAGAAATAATAGGAGTTATGGCCATAGAATTGGTGCTTCATCCCTGATTGGTCCTTATCCCTGAGGTCTCTATGGTCATCTAGAATTGATTTATGGAAACGTTTGCGTTCACCAGTTTTTGAAAAAGAGTTCTTAAGGTCCAGCAGGTTGGTCTGAGGCTTGGCCACACCTGCTCTAGGAATCCAACTCAGGATAGGTCTTGCTTCTTTGTTGTCTTCCATGTTCAAGGCCAACTGATGTTCTTCTGGCTTACCGAAAAACTGTTCTAAAGTGAAAGCTTCTGTGCCATGTTTATTTTGTAACATACTAGGCTTACTAAGGCTATTAGGATCTTGACACACAGTATACTGGTCAGATTTAAAATGTTCATAGTGAATATAATTGTTTGCTTTAGAGTGAGGTACAGGTTGGGGTTTTACTGCCAGCTGTCTCCAGTATAAATCTTCTGTCTTTTTAGTATCCGTGACTTTTGGAAATGGTTTTATGCTGTAAAGGTCAGTCAGAACTTTTGTTGGGTAACAAGATGGAAGTGCATAGCAGGATAGCAAGCTCTGTTCTTCCTTAATTTTCTCTTCAATGTCCTGGTTTTTATGGGTCACACCGGCCCGTGTGTTATCCTTAAGTGCCCTCATTTCTTCAGAACTGGGTATAAAGGTATGAAAAGTACATAAAACTGTGGGAGTACAATCTGGACAAGAAGGTGGCTTTTCCTGGACAGTAGCCTCCAGAGAACGTCGGTCATTAATCATTCGAGCAATTCGTCCTTCCAATGGTCTGACGGGTTTTAAGGCAGGATGGAATTTTTCTTGCTGTAGTGGTGGGATAACAAGAAGAAAATAAATTAATTTATAAATCTGGCATTTTGAGGATGTTGCTGCAAATGGCAGATCAAGTAAACAAGAGGTGGGTATAGGAGTGCACACTATGGTGTTCTTTGATACTTATTTAAAGCCTATTGAAATTCGGGTGGTAATAAACATATTTATCTCTTCTACTGGTTTTTGCTAAGATGGAAAAGGCATATTTTTAATTTATCTACAGAGAAGCTCCTTTATGTAGGAACTCATTGCATTCAGACTCCTGAAGATATAAAATAATCATCGCAACAAAACTTCTACCCATCACCGACTGATGACGTTAAAAGTACAGTTATTTAAATCTCAGCCAAAGCATTCTTTATTAGGCCAAGGCAGGAGGTTCTTAAACCTTAGCTGAGTCAGAATCACCTCTGTAGTGGGCAGAAAATGAGACCTAGGCCTGACTCTCTGAGATTATGATTCAAAAGGTTTGCAGTGGGGGTAAAGAATCTTCATTTTTAAGGAGTACGTCAGCTGGTGCTTTGGTTGGTGATGTGTTCACTATGTTTTGAGAAATACTGGTCTGAGGCGGGGTTTTCCTGTTTGTTGTGTACTTCTTTTTTAGGTATTTTATAAATAGTGTTAATCATGTCTGCAGTGAGTATATTCAAAGTGCTACTAACAGATATATGTCTAGCAGGGGGAGGTGAGAAGGAAATGACTGGGAAAGGTCATGAGGGAACTTTCTGGGATGATGGATCTATATCTTGATATGGGTTTAGGTTACAAAGATGTATGAATTTGCCAAAACTGTATGAACGTACACTTACGATAAGTGCAGTTTCATTGCACATAAATTTTACCTTCAACTGAAAAAATCCACAAATCTTGAACTCTGGTTAATGATAAAAAACCAAAAACCAAACTCACTGCCATTGAATCGATTCTAACTCATAGCAACCCCCTTTGGGTTTTTGAGGTGGTAAATTTTTATGGAAGTAGATTGTCCAGTCTTGCTTCTGTGGAGTGGCTGGTGAGTTTGAACTACCAGCCTTTTGGTTAGCAGTCAAATGCTTTAGGCACTATGCTACCAGAGCTCCTGGTTAATGATACACATGCTAAATGTTTAAGGGTGGAGTACACTAATATCTGCAGTTACTCTTATATGCATAAAAAATAATAGAGTAGATTGATGGATGGATACAGCAATGAAGATTGATGGATCATGTGACATAACA
The DNA here is from genome assembly GCF_000298275.1 of Orycteropus afer afer. Lineage (NCBI taxonomy): Eukaryota > Metazoa > Chordata > Mammalia > Tubulidentata > Orycteropodidae > Orycteropus > Orycteropus afer. The sequence continues at coordinate 10,307,498 of NW_006921595.1, read as the reverse complement.
AATATAATCAGAACCCATTGCCATTGAGTTGATTCTGACTCCTAGTGACCCTATAGGGTAGAATAGGGATGCCTCATAGGGTTTCCAAGGCTGTAATCTTTACAGAAGCAAAGCAACACATCTTTCTCTTATGGAGCGGCTGGTGGGTTTGAACCACCAATCTTTCGGTTAGCAGCCAAATGCTTAGCCACGCACCACCAGGACTCCTTAAAACAGAGTGATATGTTATGGCAGACTCTAAATGGTGGGTAAATGGGTGTAAACTGTATTTCAACTTTTAAAAAAATATAAACACATACAAAAGTTGAAATACATTTTTATAATATTGTTAATAAAAAAGCATAAAAAAAAGCTAAGAAGGAATGAATGTATAATGATGATATAATTGACAGCAGACAATAAAAATAGAAGTGGTGAGAAAATAATAACCGTACTGTGGATTTACAAAAATAAGGAACATCCTTTTAGAAACTAATCTGTAGTTGGAAGAATTTCCATACTGAATTATTAAGACATTTATTATAACCTTTAGCTAATCAAGTTTGGGTAGATACTATGAAGGAAAGACTAAAACCACCCAGTTGTCTGAAATACTTTGTTAAATTTGTCATTAACAAAAAAGAAGAGGGCTTATCATATCCTACTTTGATGGTTTCCTTTAATGCAAGAAGCAAATTTTAGTACCTTCATTTTATTTTACTACAAAATAAATTTTCATAAGCACCTCAAAGTCTGTTATTTATGTTTCAGTCAGAAATCCACAAGATTTACTGAAACTTCCTTATGAACATCAAACTATTTTAGGTGTATTTTATCTTATTATTCAAAACAAAAAAACAAAACAAACTCACTGCTATTGAGTTGATTCCGACTCATAGCAACCCCCTTTGGGTTTCTGAGGTGGTAAATCTTTACAGAAGTAGATTGCCCATTCTTCCTTCTGTGGAGTAGCTGGTGGGTTTGAACCACCAGCCTTCTGGTTAGCAGTCAAATGCCTTAGGCATGAAGCCACCAGAGCTGAAAAGTCAGTATTTAAATGTTGATTTACTTTCATGATAGTCTTGCATATTCTTGGCAAGCATACTTTGCATAAGTGTACATGTATTTCCCTGTAAAAAATGATAAAGCTGCTTCCTGAGTAACTTTCTTCAAATCTGTGGAAATCTAGACAGTTTATGGAATACAACTGACAATGTCAGGGTATACGTATAATATTTTATGGCCTTAGTGAGTACTCATTACAAGTGAAAAATAAAATTAAAAACCCTTCAGGGAATGAGAAAGCACAGCCTATGGAACTACTTCTGCTTCTATGATTATATATCACCTTAGGAAATACTGAAGCTAATGTAAAATGAATGTGTACAACTCAATCGGAAAAAGCCTGAGAGTGAAGTCATCTTACAGTTGTTTTTTTATGTGTCTTTGCACAATTTATATCTCTGAAAATAATAATTTTGTTTTGAAAATTTTGTAGTTTTAAAGGATAAAGTTTAGGCCCCAATAAAATAACATATATGCATACTAATAAGTCATTTCATTTTATTTACATAGTTAAGCCAACAGATTATAACTTCTTTCACTAAAGGGCTTGATAATTTCATTCAGAGAATTTCATAAAATCAATTAAGAAATGCCTATTGCTATTTGCAGAGAATTTATTGGCTTTTGGTTGTAATTCAGCCAACTCTCAATTATTGTGGAGATCAGAAGGAAGCCTCCATCTCTTCAAAAGCAATGGTAATATACAAGATACACAAGTATGCAAATATTCACAGAATCATCAAAGAATCTCATTAAATTAATAATTAAACTCTGCTCTTGTGTAAACCAATTCCTTTGTAAGTTATTTTAGCAACAGTTATAGTAGGAAATCTATGAAAGCAGAACTGGGAGGAGGAAAGGACACTTTTTTTTTTGTTCTTCCAAATAGTGGGCAAGGGTATTCAAACCACTTCTGAATTAACTTCTAAAATGAGTAAAAATTTCCCTTTGTTAACTGGGTCACTAATAATCAAGAATCAAATAAAAAAATGGGCAAAGCAAAAAGGAGCCCAGCATCTGTATACTTTCCCCCTAAATAACTGAGAGTTGACTGCAATTACTTACAGGCTCTGGGTCAAATCCTATCTGTCCAGTTAAGTCGGCTACCTCCTTTTCATGGTAATCATCCAGTTCAAGGGGGTTCATGGGCCCCAGACCTTAATGGAAACATTATGTCTTATTATTCTGTTAGAGTAAATGAAAAATGGCATTTAAATTACCTTTTATAGGAAAACATACCCATTCCCTTTGTAATATAATGAGAACCAATGAAATGAAAACCTACCCTACCTCCCAGCTACCCACTAAGAGAAACTTATCACCCATCTTAATTCTTATTAGTTCATAGACTCAGAAACAGGGGGAAATATCTAAGGATGAGAGCTTATAAGAGCAACTGTCAAATATTCCTATTTTTTTTCCTTGTTATTAAAATGAAGTCACACCTGTAAAATCATGAGTGTATGTTGTGATCCAGTGGGACTTCTCCAGATTTCTTTGTATGTTGGCTTCTTTTAGAGAGTTAATAGGATCCCAGGAATTTAAAGAAGTATTAGGAGCGAAGGTCTTAGGAGGTTTTGGGTAGAACACTGGCTTATTTTTCTCAACACATTTAGGAAACTAGAAAATGAACATAAAGATTAATGCTATTAATGACATTTAGTAGAATAAGGGCCTTTACGTAACCTCACAGGGAAACGAGACAAAGGAAATTGGAGGCTGAAGTCAGATCCTATTTCTTTCTTCATTAATTACTAACATTCTGCCAGCTGTAATCATATTTAGAGTTAAAAGCAATCTTTTAATCAAAGAAACAATGAAGTCTTTTCTAGAAGTCTTTTGCTTTAGCAGGGACACTGATAACGAACATTCGAGAAATGTCCCTGGAAATATATTATATCCCATGAAATTTTATTAGTGATACAAAGGACTCCTATGTGCTCCTTTGGGTAAGTTTAGCCGAAATTGTGTGGCTCCTACTTCTCCTTTCCTGCCTGAAATGACACCATTTGAGCCATGAGGTACTCCCATCCAGCTCAGCATCTGCTTTATTTTATATCATCATCCAGGAAAGTGCAAAAGTTGATTATGGTTTGGATGAGCTGGAAGAATGATGGAAAGGTCAGAAATTAAGAGCAATTAGACTATTAAGAAAGTGAGATTAATCATCAGAGAGAAGAATTGAATTCATCAGTCAAACATATTTATGTACAAAAACACTGTGGGGGGTATACACATTACAAAACGTTCTGGTCTCAAAGGGCTTGTAATTTAGTTTACAAGGAGGAGATATAAAATACATGTGAAAATTACTGGTTATAGTCAGTAAGTAAGGCACTCTGGTGGCACAGTGCCTAAGCCATTTGAGTGCTAATCAGAAGGTTGGTTGTTCAAGCCTACCAGCCGCTCTGTGGAAGGAACATGGGCCAATCTACTTCCATAAATATTTACTACCTTGGAAACCCAGCAGGGGTTGCTATGAGTCAGAATCAATTCAATGGCAGTGGGTTTGGTTTGGTTTTGGTCAGTAAGTGTTGTAGAAAATTATTGCTTATAATCAGTAAGGGAGAAATCACTTCTGTGGCAAAATAATGCTTTATAAATTATAACACTTTCTAGTTTTCAGAGTGGTTTCATATGTCAGTTAATCCTCATATCCTTTGAAGTTTATAGGACAGATTTTACTGAAATCATACAAATAAATTTTATGACTGAAACTCAGAGAAGAAAGCAATCTGCCTGATACCACTTAGTAAATGGCAGATAAGAGAAAAGTAGACCATAGGTGTCCTGACTTGATTCACTGACTACTACACACAGTGCGGTGTAGTAAATTACCTGGTATGGCTTTTCTAGCCATAAGTCTTTGTAAACTCCGCAGTGGAATTTGCCCTGAGCAATTGAGGAGCTCCTGATCATTAAAGTTATCTGTCTGGGGTATTTCTGTTGAGAGTGGCACAAAGCAATGTTCTGGGAAGTTCATTCTCTCTCAGGTGTTTAGAATTCTGATTTATGATTAGTTAGTTTGGCTACTCTGCCAGGCTCAAAAGGAGGCCTCCTGGAGGCAGAAGTCTCTCTGACTGCTGGTCGAGAAAGATGTGCTGCTGAGAGAAACATGCTCCTGAGAAACACACACTGCTGAGAAAGAGACACCGAGAGACATGCATTGCTGTGAAAGAGACACCGAGAGACATGCGCTGCTGAGAAAGAGACACCAAGAGACAAGCATTGCTGAGAGACACCAAGAGACACCCACTGCTGGGAGAGTGGCTGAGAGAGACTGTTGGCTGAGAGACGGCGGGCTGAGAAAGACTGAGCATTTTTCCTGAACTTGAATTGGTAGCCTGGTGCTTCCCTAATAAACCTCATAATCTGTGAGTTCTGTGTGGCCACTGCAGTGAATTATTGAACCTGGCAGAAAGGTGGTGAGTGCTGTGGGAGGAATGGTTGGTGTCAGGGTTAGTGAAAGGGCTGGAGGGAGGCAGCATGTCTAGCCTAGCAGGAATAGGCCTTGAGCTACTGATGTTGATTCTGTCTTCCTCTTGTGCGGTTAGAGGAGGTCAGAAGATGCAGCCTCCCTGCCCTTTTGGCACACAGAAACAAATGAGAGTTGAGTTGAGCCTTGAAAAATTATTAAGTTTTAGATAGGCAGAGAAGCCATGAGGGGAGGACATTCCAGGATTGGGAATGGGCTGAACCCTAGTTCAGAAGAAGAGCTAAATAGGTGGGCTGTGTTCCAGGACCAGGGAGTAGAGCCAGGCTACAAGAGACTAAGCAAGGCCAGAAGGCGAAGGGTCCTCACAGTTTAGTTAGGAGCCCTGGTGGCGTAGTGCCTAAGGCATTTGACTGCTAACCTGAAGGCTGGCAGTTCAAA
>NW_006921595.1:10299768-10301745 GCF_000298275.1 Orycteropus afer afer | reverse complement strand
TTGGAAACTCCACATGACACTTCTACTCTGTACTTTGGGTTGCTATGAGTCAGAATGAACTCGATGGCAGTGGGACTGGTTTTTGTGGTGGAAGGTGTTCTATAACTGTCAAAAGGAACTGAGATTAGCCAAGAAAATTAAACAAAATATCTGAATTATAGTCAAAATCTCAAAATTTTCATCTAAACAGAAAATAAAAACAGTCCATCTTTTGGATGTTTATAAAATTATTGGGCAAAAATATTTTTTACTTTGCTTTAAACACACATTTAAAAAGATATTCCTGTGGCTTCCAACCAGAAAACAGACAGCCCTACAAGGTGAGCAATTACATCAGGAAGTCACCCTCCTTAGGACAATCAACCATGGGCAGCATTTGCACAGGGAGATAGCTCAGAGGACAGGAATGCATGGGAAAGAAGGACACAGGGAAAGGGTAATCACAGGGAGAAGTGGGCAGAGGGCTGTTACATTGTGGGAACTGCAATCGATGTCATGAAACATAATGTACATGAACTGTTGAGTGGAAAACAAATTTGCTTTGTAAACTTTCACCCAAATCACATTTAAAAAAAAAAAAAAAAAGATTAAAAAAACACTCACGTCATAATATACACCCTGCCCAGGCCATGTTAAAGCTTTCTTCTTTGAATCCGAGGGAAAATCAACCAGTTCGTATCTATAAGGATTACCTGAAAAGTTCAGGGGAAGTATTATTATGCTGAATAAATAAGAACAGGCTGCTAATTAATGAGCTTTATAGATAAAATAAATAGAAGCAAGCTAACGTCAGGTAGAGAGGACTGCTAGTGCACATTATCAATGTACAGCAGTAGTTTGTAAGTTGCAACCTGCCCTAGAATTCTTAGGCCCTTCATCAGTAGAGTGTGGGCCACACACGGTCTCTGACCCTAGTGCTCCAGCAGTACTGTTAGTGTCTTTTTAGCTGCTATTGAGTCAGTTCTGACTCGTGGTGACTCCGTGTGCAGAGGGGAACTACTCTACAGCGCTCTCAAGGCTGGATCTTCCAGAAAGAGCTCACCAGGCCTTACTGCTGAGGCAACTCTGGGCGAGTCTGAACCACCAATTTTTCAGTCAGTAGTCCAGCATTTAACCATCTGCATCACCCAGTGGAACTAGGGGACATCGTTACTTCACTTTTTTTTGTTAACGATGGGGATATCCTTATGGAAATAACTCTCCATGGATCCTTTTTCTGGTCTCTGAAGGCTCAGCAAATACATTTCTATACTCCCTGTTTTGGCTTTTTCCCACCTTAATAGCGATAGTTTTCTAAAATGGAGTTTGTGCTTTTATATATATATATATATATACATATATATATATATATATATATATATATATATAGAGAGAGAGAGAGGTAAATTGAAGCAATCTCGGTCTAGAACCTATACTCTTAACCTATTAAAAAAACCCAAACCTACTACTATCAAGTTGATTGTAACTCATAATGATCCTATAGGACAGAGTAGAACTGTTTCCAAGGTGGTAAATCTTTATGGAAGCATCATTCATAAAGCTTCATCTTTCTCCCATAGAGTGGCTGGTGGGCTCTAACCACTGACCTTTTGATTAGAAGCCAAATGCTTTCACCACTGTGCCACCAGAGCTCCTTTCTGAACCTATATGCTACTTAATTTCTAATAAAGAAGACTTAAAATAAGTGGAAGAGTAGGAAACCTAACACAGACTTGTTCTTGGGTTATTAAAATGTACTCATCCTTTTCAAATGTAAGAGTGACTACTGATCAGAGAGTGGTAGATGCTTGGAAGCAGGTAACTTTTTTCTTTAGTCCATTCTCTACAACTGCACTGAAAAAAGTTTTTTTTTTTTTAAAATAAATCCAACACACATTTCTTTGATTTCTTGCTAACTGTATGTACTTCATATAATTTCAGGAATTACCCAATTCAGGGACTGGAAAAGACAGTGAACATAATAAGCTACAAAATTTT
>NW_006921595.1:10298701-10299323 GCF_000298275.1 Orycteropus afer afer | reverse complement strand
TATTAAAATGCAGTGTCTTCTGGTCAGGTACTTAAGTGCGTAATAATGATGACAGTGTTCAGTTCTTGTACCTTGATCCAAATAGAAGATGTACCAAGATCTGATGTATAGAGGAACTGCATTATAGGCCTGTTCTTAGGTCTTACTGCCTCGTAGTCTGAACTCATTGATCTCTGCCTAGTGTGTACCTACCTGTTCTGTCACCTTCAGTCACCCTCTTCTCTAGTACCCTCAATCTTTCACCAGAGGTTTCTTCTCTGTTTTCACACATGTGTAGGCTTCCTCAGCAAAAGCCAAGGTATCCAGTGTGGAAGATATGTGATTACTATCCTAATAGAACACATCCCAGAAGACCCTAGAGTTTGCATCTGGGAGAAGATGTTCAGGTATTAAGAGGAACTGAACAAACCACTCCTATTACTTTCTGAGTCTCTATTTAATAAGAATCTTTTTCAGTCTACCCTCCACTGTTATCTCCACACCCAGACTGTAAGAGCTGGACTGAACCCTGTCCCTTATTCTAATCACCTGAGTTGGGATGGAATTTTAAACACCTGAACCATAAAAGAGAGCAGGAAGGAAATAAGAGTAGAAAATATAAATAGAAAAAAAAAAAAAAAAA
>NW_006921595.1:10281270-10293141 GCF_000298275.1 Orycteropus afer afer | reverse complement strand
TGCACTGGCCAGGAAGTGAACCCAGGTCTCCTGCACGGAAGGTGATTATTCTACCGCTGAACTGCTACTGCTCCCTGTATTTATATTTACCACAAGACAAAATGATATAAGATAAATCCACCACCAACAAAAAACATCGAGCAGAAGATAATCTGGATTTTACAGTGCTTAGGATGCTTCAGGAGGAATTTCTAGTTGCTTTCAACTCTTGCCCCTTGCTTTATGGGTATTAGAGGATACTCAATTATTTGTGGAATAGCTTTGGGCATTCAACTTCAACAGCGCAAAGATGCACTAAACTTTCAACTGGGTTATCTGTTTCTAAGCAATCAACTAACAAAACATACTAAACCAAACCTAACCCACTGCCATCAAGTGGATTCCGACTCACAGCGACCTCCATTGGGTTTCTGAGGTGGTAAATCTTTACAGAAGTAGACTGCCCAATCTTCCTTCCACAGAGTGGCTGATGGGTTTGAACCACCAACCTTCTGGTTAGCAGTCAGATGCCTTAGGCACTGTGCCACCAGAGCTCCTTCTAAAAAATATACATCCTGTTTATGTACATAGAACAGTTTAGAAATTAAACAGCCAAAAATAGCTAGTGCAATGAAGAAAAACAAAACACAGGGATGTATTTTTCCTGTCATCTAGGAAGGGGCAGAAGTTAAATCCTTGTGGGGGCTATCTAAACTAAGTGCTCAGGATAGAACTAGAAATTAAAGTAGAAAAAAACAAGACCAGGTAAGCTTCTGGCCTCCAAAGAAGCCTGCATGTGACAAAGGTATGGGCGCTCAGGGTGCTTAAGGGAGGAGAGCTAAAGGAAGAGTTTAAAAGATTAACTGTGATTATGATCATAATCCACAGAAGCTATGGGAAATCTGTTTAATGTCTACATTTACCAGGCCAAAATAAACATGTCTCATGATTGTTAGTGTTGGAGTCCTGTTCCAGAATTTTCCTTTTCAACACTCTTTTCTATCTAGGAATTGATAGAATAGCTTCTGTAAATGACTATATATGGTATGACTATGAAATAATGAGAATAGTTTCTGTAAGAAACATACTTTAAAATGTCTCATTATTTTTCCATCATACAATGTTTTTCAATCCCAAGCACATTTTTTTTTTTTTTTTGCCATACATTTTCAAAGGCATGTAAATCAAAGTATCAAGAAGAAACAACTTCATGGCCCTACAGCTAAAATGGCAAATTTCCTAAGGTATCTTAAGTTATGTCATGAAGCTTCCCTTTCAAACCCAAATCTCAATAAGCCATCTGACTGGCAGATTACAAACTGCTGTGGGCCAGCCCCAGATCCAGGTCTCTCCTGCTTACTCGGCACAACACACACAAACTGGACCGAATTAAATTCACTGGGCATCTTGGAGGGAAGTCTTTGAAATACCTAGCCATTCAGATGCTTAGCAAAATTCCTGGTCTTATGGATACCATAAGAAGTCTGGACTCTGGGCAAAAGTCGTTCATGAGGCTAGTCAGCTCCTTTCGTTTTTGTGTAAACTGATTGAGTTTTTTTTGTCCTTGTCATAAACTTTCTTGATTAAAGACAATTTTGAATTGGTTCTAGAGTGTAATTGCTAGTCACTAAATACTTTTTCAATTTATTTACTTTGCTTAAAAAAATGCCTCATCGTCATCGACTACAGCCCTGCGTGGTGTAAGGTCTGGTAGTGGTGCAGCCAACATAGGATCAGGTACTCCTGAATTCCAACTGACTGACTTCCTTGTGGTCCAGTGGTACCATCGCAGAAAACACTGTAGTAATTGCTCTTTCAATGAACTAGTACTAGATGAACTTTTTATTTAGAACAAAATGACTATCCTATGTTCTAAGTGTTTTTCAGTATCCAGTTCAGTGTATTCTATAGTAAACCAAGCCCCTCAAATTAATTTCCCCTTACACATCTGCTTGAAAACAAGTGAGCATTTATAGTTTAACTAAACTGCATTTGTATGAATAAAACCAAAAAAACCAAACACACTCCCTTCAAGTCAGATCCGACTCATAGTGACCGCTCTTTGGGTTTCTGAGGCATTATCACTATAGAAGTAGGTTGCCCAACCTTCCTTCTGAGGAGTGGCTGGTGGGTTTGAACTGCCAGCCTTCTGGTTAGCAGTCAAATGCCTTAGCACTACATCACCAGAGCTCCCTGTATAAATAAAGCCAGGACATACTTTTGTGCATGGAGAGAATGTTCAGTCTATTTGAGTTGGGAAAAGATAGGGTTTGCTGTGGTCTAGTGTAAGGCCAGAAAGGTTGATGGATTGAACGCTCAGCTGTTCAACAGGAAAAGACCTGGAGATTTGCTTCTGTAAAGGTAACCCAGTGTCACTGGGTCAATTCTGACTCCTAGCTTTAGGACAGAGTAGAACTGCCCTATTGGGTTTCCAAGGCTGTACATTTTACAGAAGCAGACTGCCTCCTATTTCTCCTGTGGAGTGGCTGATGGGTTTGAACTACTGACCTTTTTGGTTAGTAGCTGAATGCTTTAATCACTATACCGCCATAGCTCAGTTCTACTCTGTCCTACAGGGTCGCTATGAGTAGGAATCAACTTGATAGCAGTGCGTTTATCTGCTGTCCTAAAGATTACAGAAACATAAAGCCTATTTTCCAAGGGAAAGTCTTGCACATTCCAAGTAGGGGATAAGGAGGAAAGAGATTCTGGGAACAGTGAAGAGTGAAATAGAAAGGCTAAGTTTCAAACATTGTCCAATAACCAGGATATATTTAGTCATGAAGCATACTAGAAAGAGTTGGTAAATGGAACAAGTGGAAATATAATTGCTAATAGATTAAGTTGAAATATAATGATTATCCTAATACATGCTAATTAACTTATCTGGGCAGGAAATTCATTTTGATTCCCCTGGGTTCTTCTTGGGAGCTCTGGTGGCATAGTGTCTAAGGCATTTGACTGCTAACCAGAAGGCTGGTAGTTCAAACCCACCAACCACTCCTCGGAAGGAAGGTTGGGCAATCTACTTCCATAATGATACTGCCTTGGAAACCCAAGGAGCAGTTGCTATGAGTCAGATCCGACAGCAGTGAGTTTGGTTTTTTGGTTTGGGTTCTTCTTAGTATGTGCCAGACCGAGTTGGGAAGATGTGGGATCAGTGGGACTGAATTTTGAGCTTCTTTCTGATACCATTTCCCACATATTTGAATGTAGTTTAAGAAAATGTGGTATTACTATTTTACAAGATAGTCATAACGGTCCACTGTCTACAGAAAATTATCTCAGCAGGTAATCTGGGAGGTAGTCAGATACTGTAAATACTGAGTGAAAGGAATTATAGTCCTGGGATACTGCCTTTAATTGTTGTTAACAACAATTATAACAAGAATAAAAGACTTACATGCCAGGCACTGTGCTAAGTGCTTTAGTTGCATTCTTTATTGGAATTGTTCAACAAACTGAATACTAATATGTACCACGCCAGAGGCCAGGGCAAAGTAGCCTGATTGGGTACTAATCTGATGTTTGCAAGGACTTCCTGAACAAATGCCACTGCATTTTGTTTGCATTAAATCTTGCTTTTATTACAATATTACAAAGACATGGCTAGAAGGTAGTTTAACTTGTTAATTTAGAGAACAAGCTCTAAAGGCAAAAAACAAAACCAAACCAAATTCTAAAGGCAAAGAATCTCTCTCTCACACACATACACATACACACAACACACAATCCATAATTCCATGAGCTATTTCCTTCTGATGACTAGACCCTTTGATAGAAAGTAAATGTCCAAAATGTGTATAATATGTAGGCTTTGAAATCTTCTGGTTCCAGTCTGCAACCAGGATTTTGGCTTCCTGAAGAAGAGGTCAAAATGGGAAGGCAGGAAGGTAGGGAGAGGCCTAAATTAATTCTGATCATTTGGGATCATTGAGGCAAAGATTCTACTTCTAATGGATTCTAGAAATGTGTATTTTCTAGAAAATAGTATAAAAAACAAATATGATAATAATTGAGGAAAACACATACACACACACATATACATATATATTTACACACACACACACACACACATATACATACACTTTTTTTTATTGTGATTTGGGTGAAAGTTCACAGAGCAAATTGGTTCTCCATTCAACAATTCATACACATTTTGTTTTATGACACTGATTGCACCCCCACAATGTAACAGTACTCTTCCTATGTCCTCCCTGTGTTTACCATTTCCCTCCTTCCTTTCCTATCCCTTCCTGCCTTCGGAACTTTACCTTGGGCAAACGCTGCCCTTTTGAACTTGTATGGTTGATTGTTCCAACGAGTGTGTGCCTTCCTGGTGTTATTGTTCACCTTATAGGACTATCATTTGGCTGAAAGTTGAGCCACAGGGTGAGTTCAGTTCCTTGAAGGGTGTTTAAGGGTCAAAGTGTCAGGGGTTCTTCCAGTCTCTTATCAGACCAGGAAGCTTGGTCTTTCTTATGATTTTGAGTTTTGTTCTACAGTTTTCTCCCACTCTATATGGGATCTCCTATTGTGGTCCGTTTCAGAGCAGTCAGCAGTAGTAACTGGGTTCCACCTAGTTCTTCTGGTCTCAGGCAGGGTTGTGGAGGCTGGGGATCACATGATCCATTAGTCTTTTGGACTAATTGTAGGAAAACATATTTCACTCTAACACCTGAAAGCTATGAACTGTGTGTGTCTTAAGAAATGTATATTATGAGATTTTATTTAATTTCTTATAAATACTACAAAGATTATTTTTGCTTACTAAAAGAATTGCAAAATTATACCTTCAAAAGTGAAATAAAATTTCAATTCCCATTCAAGTTGTGGCTATAACTATATTAAATGACCAAAATATATTATCTTCCTTTATATTAGGACTATATAGAAAATAATTATGTTCTCATTAGATGATTCATAAAGATTACTTTTCACTTTGTGTTTTGAGGCCCTAAATAGAAAGGAGATCATAAAGAAAAGGCAGACTATTAAGTACTCATTTAACCACACACATACTTAATCTTAGGGATTAGGTTTGTTTTTATGAATCATTCAGCTAATGGCATGGGCTGCATCTGTACTCAATTTGCCCTATATTTTTCACCACGATGCCACACATCTCATTGAAGGGGGTATTTGAGGAGTTCAGGTCAAAGGAAGAGACTTTGGGGCTTAATGGGCTACAGGCAAAAACATGAAATTGAGAAAATAACCCAATAAAAAAAGGTTTTACTTTTCATCTTGCTAAGAAAATAATTTGAAAAGCTGACATAGTTTTTAAACATACAAACAAACAAAAACACTAGGGCTGACCATTAATATGCTTTTGAGCATGTATTTTCTTTTAACTCAGTTTTTAAAATTCACCTTACTATTTTCAGTTAAGATTGGTAGAGTACTCCAGGAGCCCTGAGTGCACCAAGTACCCAGATCTTGGTTTCTAATATTATTCTCCTGTAAAAGGAACCAGGGCTTTTTAGAGAAAAGGTTGATTCTAGCACTAAGACAGGAAATATACTAGATAAGCCTGGAGCATTCTGTAGTACTGAAAATTAAGAAAGTGCTAAAAAAAAAATGTCTCACAACGAGGGGTATGACAAAGGGATTTAGGAGCCAGCTGAAAGAACCCCCAGTGACTGCCTTGAACAACACAGTACAGTGGTATCGGGTTGTAACCAAAAACCAAACTCACTGCCATTGCGTCAGATCCAACTCACAGAGAGCCCTCACAGAGAGCCCTCCTCGGTTTCCGAGGCTGTATCACTACAGAGGTAGATTGCCCAACCTTCCTTCCGAGGAGTGGCTGATGGGTTTGAACCGCCAGCCTTCTCGTTATCAGTCATGTGCCTTAGGCACTATCCCACCAGAGCTCCTATGTAAACCCAAGTATAAATAAATATGTATGAGCTCATAGTCATAGGAATATATGATTGAATAAATAAGTAAATGGAGGAGATCAGCAGACATATCTCCTATGCAGAAGAATTCCAAATAATTTATGTAGGTATTCTTCCTCAAGGAGGTGGAACCTAACTCCAGATTCCTTAAGTGTGGCTGTGCATAGTGACTTCTTCCAAAGAATACACTGCAGCAAGTGGGAAACAAAGAGTAACTTTATAGTGGAGAAACCTATTAAATACTACCTCAGTCAGAGCCAGATGGTCAAGGTCAACATCAACAGTGCTAAGTTATGCCGGTAGTATGTACCCTTGATATGACATGAGGAAAATCACACTTTTCCTCTGTAGTCTTCCTCCTAAAACCCATTACCTCAGTCTAATCATGAGAAATACATCAGACAAATCCTAGTTGAGGGATAGTCTACAAATACTTGACTAATAATTCTGAAAACTGCCCAGGCCATCCATAAATAAGGAAAATCTGAGGAATTGTTACAACCAAGAGAGATGGAAGGATTCCTTAAATCAAACATTATATTGAATGTCATACAGTATTCTAGATGGGGCTCTGGACCAGAAAAAAAGAACATTAGGGAAAAACTCAGGGAATAATAAAATGTGCATTTAAATTAGCAATAATGTATTAAGATTGATCCATTAGTTGTGAGAAATGTACCATGTTAATCTAAGATGTTAACAGGGGAAATGGTATGGGGTACACAGAAACTCTCTGTACTATTGTCTCAAAAATTTTATAACTCCAAAACTGTTCTAAAACAAAATATTAGGAAAAAAACAAAAGATTGGCAAGAGATATAATTGGAGTAAATCAATAATACTGTTACCTTGGACTTGTACCAGCCTCTCCTCCCAATTGTTTAAACAAAAAAAAAAGAGCTTTCATGAAGTCTCATTTGTCCTCATACATTCTAAGACCTAGAATATATCAATTTTTTTTTTTCTTGATTATAACATAGAAAGAAATTTAAGTTGTATACTTACTCTACCATAGCACTAGGTGGTTTGGGAATCCTAGAACAGAAATAGGAAACAAGGATTTTAAAAAGTATATATTTCTATTATAAAGTTGCTTAAAAATAAAGATGTATCCCATTTTCAAACTACAGTGTCATTAAGATAAAATTTGTGATTGATCTTCTGATAATAAATACTGACGAGACAGAAAAATCTGATTATTTCCATATCTAAGTTGTCTATTGATCGATTTATTTCCTATTCCATTTATTCTAACTCTGTCCTACTCACCACGCTTTTATTGGTAGTGAAGGTACAGGGGCCAACTACAAATGATAAAAGTGCTCTGGTTCTCACTGACATTCACTTTCATACTTGGGCAGCAGCCAGAGTGCTCTGACCGAGCCTGGCACCACACCTGTGATGCAATTACATGACGTAAAGTGATGTGAGTGTGACCTGGTTAGAGCAGAGATGTAAGTACTGCGTGTGCTTTCTCCCTTTGCCCAAATTGCTGATGCCCCGTGATATTAAATGCTGCCAGTCAATGGAGAGGCTGCAGTAAAACTGTCCAAATTCCTGGAAGCATGCTTTTTCTGAACGAGTTCATTCCCAGGCTGTGTTTACTAATTACTCTGAGCTTTGCCAAGAAATTATACTGCAGCCCTGGAACAAAGTCTATACTTGACAAGAACAACCAACCGTTTACATGTGATTTTAATAATGAATTTTAGCTTTTGGAAAGAAGATTCTGAGGTCTCAGACATGAAGAAGGAACAGAATGTTATCGGCTTCATAGTAAAAATCAGTAAAATTGAATATATTGTTTAATTTTATTATAAGTTCCTTCTAGCTAGAGGAAACTGGTATATAAGCTATACAATTTTATTATCCTATAATATATTATTAACACACAATTCACATGAACCATTAAAGGTTTATATATTTATTTAGACTCTGAGCTTGTGGGCTTGGAACTAAAAACAGCACGTCCTGTCTTCCAGATGTATTTCTGGTAGTGTTGGGGGCTGGGGAGGCAATGAATATAGCAATCCAAGACATCTAGAGTTACTAGATTGGCTACTACATATAAAGCATTAAATTGGTGTATAAAATTATTCTAAAGTGACAAATTTAGCTATGATATTGACAATATGTCTAAAATTGATTTGATCCAAAAATGAAAAAAAAAATTATTATTTTTTTTTTAAAAAAAAACTCAAAGAAATCAACAAATGCTCAGATATATCATTTCTTTAACCTGAACTGGTCCTTATCTGGTTTGCAAATTTCACTAATCTCAAAATGCCACATCTTTCTTTTGTGGAGAAAGCTGATGGGTTTGAATGGCGGACTTTCTCCATTAACAGTGGAGGGGGGCTTAACCACTGCACCACCAGGGCTCCTTACATATGTCGTGTTGTTGTTGTTGTTATGTGCCGTCAAGCCGGCCCCAACTCATAGCGACCCCTCCTTGGGTTTCCGAGGCAGTATCACTACGGAAGTAGGATTGCCCAACCTTCCTTCCGAGGAGTGGCTGGTGCTCCTTACATATAGTCTACCAAAAAAAAAATACAAAATCTCACTGCCTTAGTGTCAATTCGACTCAAAGCAACTCCTCCTTGGGCTTCCGAGGCAGTATCTCTATGGAAGTAGATTACCCAATCTTCCTTCTGAGGAGTAGCTAGTAGGTTTGAACCCCCAGTCTTCCGGTTAGCAGTCAAATGCCTTAGGCACTACGCCAGCAGAGCTCCAGGCATATGGTCTAGCAATGACAAATTTCATGTCTTTTTGGCTCCCTCTAGTGGCCCAACTCTATATAACTTCTTACCTATTAATATGGGAGCTCTGGTGGCATAGTGCCTAAGGCATTTGACTGCTAACCAGAAGACTGGAGGTTCAAACCTACCAGCCACTCCTCAGAAGGAAGACTGGGCTATCTACTTCCGTAGTGATACCGCCTCAGAAACCCGTGGATGGGTCGCTAAGAGTTGGAGATGACTCGATGGCACATAACAACAACAACAACAACCTATTAATAAAACTCAAAAAACGTGCAGTGGGTTAAAATGCTCAGCTGCTGACTGAAAGAAAAAAAGGTCTACAGTTTGAACTCACCAGCCCAGTCCTGCAAGAGAAAGATGTGGCCATCTGTTTCCATAAAGTTTTATAGCCTTGGAAACCCTATGGTGCAGTTGTACACTGTCTTACAGGCTACTTATGAGTCAAAAGGAGCTCTGCTGGGTAGGCGTTTGACTGCTAACCAGAAGGTAGGAAGTTCATACCCACTAGCCACTCTGCATAAAGATTTACTGCCTCAGAAACCCAGGGGGTGGCTATGAGTTGGAATGGACTTGATGGCAGTGAGTTTTTGTTTATTTACAAGTCAAAATCTACTCGATGGCAATGGGTAACAATTCTAACTATTAGAAGTGATATTTTCATTGTTACTTCAATAGTATCAGTGTTTTATCTTCATCTGAAAATTAAAAGTAAGTTTTTATTTTTAATACATATGAGTAAAAAATAATTCAATATACTGGAAAATAATACCACTATAAGCAAAAAAGGAGCTCTGGTAGCACAGTGCCTAAGGCACTTGACTGCTAACCAGAAGGCTGGCGGTTCAAACCCACCAGCCACTCCTCGGAAGGCAGGTTAGGCAATCTACTTCCGCAGTGATACTGCCTCGGAAACCCAAGGAGGGGCTGCTATGAGTTGGGTCCAACTCGATGGCACATAACAACAACAACATGAGCAAAGAATAAATTAACAACCAGTCTTCCTTATTCAAAGGAGCTCTGTTGGGCCAGTGGGTAAGGCATTTGGCTGCTAACCAGAAGGTCAACAATTCAAACCCACCAGCTACTCTCTGGGAAGAAGATGAGACAATCTGCTTCTGTAAAGATTTACAGATGCTACTTGATGGCAATGGGTTTAGTTTATTCCTTATTCAAGGAGCCCTGGTGACACAGTAGTTAGGAACTCAGCTGCCAACTGACAGGTCAACATTTCAAACCCACCAGCTGCTCTGCAGGAGAAAGATGTCAGTCTGTTTCCACAAAGACTTACAGTTTTAGAAACTTGTGGGGCAGTTCTACTCTGTTCCATAGGGTTGCCTATGTCCCATAGGGTTGGAATTGACTTGATAGCAGTAGCTTATTACAATGATAGTAAGCTATTATTCCTTATTCAAAACTGAGAAGACTAAGGGAGTAATTTTATTAGGACTTCTTTGTAGATGTCATAACAAACTGCTCTAATAAATTTTTGATTAAAAAAATTTTTGAGGGCCACTGTGAAATTTTCAATGAACCTTTAAAAAAATGTTATGAATTCTTGTATACTAGGGTTGAGGTAGTAGGTCAAAGGTAGGGAAATAGACCAACATGACCTGTGTAAATTCCTTCCAACATTACTTGTTCATATTTTATATTTTTTTCTTGGCTTATTTAAATGTCACAAATTATTAGTGGGTTTGTTTTGGTTGGCTTGGTTTTGATTGATCTTGGATTCTGGTTTAATGATCTTTATTAAAAAAAATAACAATTTTGTTTCTCTAAAAATTCTCATTTCAAGTCTTTTTATTTATCATATAACTTATTTCCACTTAAAAACGTTATTCGGTCTCATATATATATGTAATATATATATATAAAGAACTCCCAAACTTACAAACAATCATTTCCATAGATGTCACTTTTCTTGTTCTGTGTCAAATAATAGAATTGTTCAATAGGAAGTTTTCTGAAAGAAAAGATTAAATTACACATTGAAAAAATTAACAAAGTGTAGTAGTGAGACAGTAAAAGACATATATATATATATGGAAATTATATATAAAACCTAACCAAATTCATGCCATTGAGTCAACTCTGACTCATAGCGACCTCCTTTGGGGTTTTTTTTTTTTTTTAAAGATTTTTCTTTTAAAAGTCAAAAGCTAAAAGGAAATTTAATAATATCAAAGTTAAAATAAAAACCTTTTGTAAGACAAAGAACACAATAAGCAAAGCTAAAATAAAACGAAGACTGGAAGTAATACTTGAAATAGAGATAATAGATAAAAGATACATAGAACATATAGAGAACTAATAAAAATCTACAGGAAACAAAGACTCAGTATAAAATGGGCAAAGTCTAAGAACAGAAAAGGAAATATAAATGGCCAGTAAACATAAGACAAAAAACATGTTCACCTAACCATATCTAGAGAAATGTATACTGATACACAAAATATCCTTTTATACTCATGAGATCACCAAAAATTATATAGTTTTATAATGTAATGGAATTGGCTGACTGTGGGGAAATAGATGCTTTTAGATTCTGATACAAGAATATAAAGTATTTGGGCAACTACTAAAATCTACGAAAATTAAAAACATTCACGTACCGTTGTTAGGTGCAGCTGAGTTGATTTCGACCTGGAGCCACCCCATGTGCAACAGAACAAACACTTGGTCCTACACCATCCTCACAATTGTTGCTACGATTGAGCCCGTGGTTGCAGCCACTGTCCTTTTTCGCTGACTCTCCACTTTACTCAGTATCATAGCCTTCTCCAGGGACTGGTCCCTTCTGACAGTATCACCAAAATATGACAGATGACATCCTGCCATTCTTTCTTCTTAAGGAGCATTGTGACTGTACTTCCTCTAAAACAGATTTGTTCGGTCTTCTGGCAGACCATGGGACATTCAATATTCTTTGCCAATACCACAACTCAAATGCATCAATTCCTCTTGGATCTCCTTATTCATTATCCTGCTCTCACATGAATATGAGGCAAATGAAAATACCATGGCTTGCTTGGGTCAGGCACACCTCAGTCTTCAAAATTACAAAAGAGATCTTTTGTAGCAGATTTGCCCAGTGCAATATGTCATCTTATTTCTTGACTGCTGCTTTCATGGGTGTTGATTATGAATCAAGTAAAATGAAACCCCTAACTCTTTCAATCTTCTCTTCATTTATCTTGATGTTGCTTATTGGTCCAGTTGTGAGGATT
>NW_006921595.1:10274652-10280371 GCF_000298275.1 Orycteropus afer afer | reverse complement strand
TTACTGACATGGGATTGATATTTCTAGACTGCAAAGAGAAAAGAAAACTCAAGTGCCTAATACTATCAGGTAACTCCACATATAAAATAAGACCATAAACTTTCAATGGGTCCATTTATAATTATGTAAATATATAACTAAAGATACACCAAAGTTGTAAAAGTGATTACCTCCAGGAAGGAAAATGAGATTGGGGAGTACTGGTCAAAGGGAAATGGACCTCTGTGTAATGTTTAATGTTGTAGTGCTCAACTTACTTGTGGCTGCCTGATTTCTTTGAGCTGCTGTGGTGTAGTAAATCACATAGTGTGGCTTTTCTAGCCATAAGTCTTTGTAAACTTTCTAGCCATAAGTCTTTGTAAACTCCATGGTGGAATTTGCCATGAGCAACTGAGTAGCTCCTGATTATTAAAGTTATCCACCTGGGGTATTTCTATTGAGAGTGGCACGAAGCAATCTTCTGGGAAGTTCTCTTCTCTCTCAGGTATATAGAATTCTGATGCTGGGATTGGTTAGTTTGGCCACTCTGCCAAGCTCAAAAGGAGCTCTCCTAGAGGCAGAAGGAGTCTCTCTGACTGCTGGCTGAGGGATGCGAGAGACAGGCTCTGCTGAGAGAAACCTCGAGAGATACATACTGCTGAGAGAGATACTGAAAGACACGCACTGCTGAAAGAGACTGAGAGAGACTGTCAGCTGAGAGACAGCAGGCTGTGAGAGACTGAGTGCATTTCTGAACTTGAATTGTAGCCTGTTGCTTCCCTAATAAACCCTATAAATCTGTGAGTTCTGTGTGGCCACCGCAGAGAATTATCAAAACCAGCAGAGAGGCAGTGGGTGCTGTGGGAGAATGGTTGGTGTCGGGGATGGTGAAAGGGCTGGAGGAAGGCAACATGTCTGGCCTCGCAGGAACAGGCCTTGGGCTACTGATGGTGATTGTGTCTTCCTCTTGTAGGGTTAGAGGAGGTCAGAAGATGGCGCCTCCTTGCCCCCTTGGCAGCTGCCTGATTTCTTTTGAAGAGCCATTCTATATTTTTTATAGTGAGTCTGCACTGTGAATTTCACCTACCCAGAATAGATTGAAAGAAAATTTGTTTTGCAGTCTTTGATATTGGCCCAGGAGTGTGAGGGTTATTTGTACCTCACAAGAATGCTCAACAGAAGAACCCCACTATTGAGGATGTTCATAATAATCAAAACTCACTGCTGTCGGGTCCATACAGACTCATAGCAACCCAGTAGTACAGGGTAGAACTGTCCCATAGTGTTTCCAAGCTGTAATCTTTATAGAAGCGGACTGCTACATCTTTCTCCCATGAAGTGAGCTGCTGAGTTCAAACCACCAACCTTTGGTTAGCAGCTGAGCACATTAACCACTGTGCCACCAGGGCATGTTCAAAATAATTAGGTAGATAAAATGACCAGTTCTTTGTATTTCAATCAGGTTTTCTCCAGTCACCCCAGTGCTTGGTCAAGGCTTCATAAACAAAGTTATTAATGGGGACAGAGCAGAAATTATTCATAGTTTAAGTAACTTCCCTTCACCAAAACTGACCTGGCTGTTGTTACATTTGAATTTGCTAGTGAAAGTGATCTATCTACCTTAAGTATTTATCAGGTTAACATATTCTTGGGTATGATAATCAGCAATCTGGCTGTAGGTTGATTAAAAAAACCCAAATTCACTGCCCTGGAGTCGGTTCTGTCTCATAGCGACCCCTCCTTTGGTTTCCAAGTTGGTATCTCTACGGAAGTAGACTGCTCAATCTTCCTTCCCAGGAGTGGCTGGTGGGTTTGAACCGCCAGCCTTCTGGTTAGCAGTCAAATGCCTTAGGCACTAGGCCCACCACTCTTCTAAATATGGATTTCCTTCCCTTCTCACCATTCTTCTGCCAGTAGTATCAGCTGTGTTTCTCCTCAATGTTTTATTCACTGTCCTGTTATTTTAAACTATATGACTTTTGACTAAGGGACTCAATTTACCATACAGATATTGGCAATGGTTGCATCCAAATGATTCACTGGCCTTAGTATAATTACAGAATGGCAGAGTGGCCTATTAAAAATTTCATTTGTGGTTGAGTGTTGTCCTGTAGGATATGGCTCATGCTCTGAACCAGTGGCCAATAAATATTCCTGTTCTCCCCACAGCCAGAATGCATGAGTCTAAAGCCAAAGGGTGATAGTGGGAGTGGCATTAAGCCCCGTATAATTATTGTTACACTTCGGAAGTTTTTACGTCCTCCACAGTCACCTAAGATCTGCACTTTAGAGGTCAAAGGGAGAAATGCTTTCATCAGGGGACATAACAATACCCTTGAATTGGAAGTTGAATTGATGTGGTAATTCTGGACCCCTTTAAATTTTGGATAAGACAGTTAAGATTATACCAGATAGGCTGGGATGACTCATGCTACTTATCAGAATGCAAAGGAGTTGCTGTTACACAACAATGGAGGAAAGGAGTATATTACCTCCTGTGGCATAAATTTAATGAAATATTATAGAAGCCTCACACAGACTGGTAGGTATTGAACCATATCACCTCCCCAGCCCCTCAATAGGTGTTTTAAATCCTAACCCCTATAGTGGTTATAGGAGCTCTGGTGGTGTAATGCCTAAGGCATTTGACTGCTAACCAGAAGGCTGGCGGTTCAAACCCACCAGCCACTCCTCAGAAGGAAGGTTGGGCAATCTACTTCTGTAGTGATACAGCCTTGGAAACCCAAGCAGGGGTTGCTATGATCTGACTCCAGACTCCATGGCAGTGGTTGTGTTGCGTATAGTGGTTATAACCCCATTTAGGGATGAGTTTTCTTTGTTATGTTAATGAGACAGTATTAGTGTGGGGTGTGTCTTAAATCAGTCTCTTTTGAAATAGAAGAGACTAAACAAGCAAGCAAGAGAGCAGAGATGGGGGAAGATAGGTACCAACCCACAAGAAAATCACCAAGGAAACAAGGAACAAAGACTTTCCCATAGAGCTGACAAAGACAGAAAGCCTTCCTCTAGGGCCAGCACCCTGAATTCAGACTTCTAGCCTCCTAGAACGTACAAATGGGTGCTCTAAGTTTTGTCCATCACCCACATATTTACTAGACCTTGATTTGGATGTGAGTGGCTTTTGTGAGACATCTATATGACTAATTAGGTGGCAGCAGAGGTGTCAGTTTTCATAGGGGCCCATTCTCTGATGAAGTCTGAATAGTCAGGCTATTGTTCCAGAAAGTTTATCAATTAATTTCTCTAGCCTTCCCAACAGTTCCCCAACTAACCTAATATCCTCTAGCAGATCCTGTTCTTCAATTAGCCAGTATGGATTCTGTTGTCTGCAACTGAAAATCCTAACCCACACAAATAAATAACTTCTGTAATTAAAATTTAATTTTAAAAAGAACAAAAGTAGTTTTATTGGCAAAGTAAACTTAAAGAAAGCAAATGTAATTTAATTCAGATAATGTCTATAAAATACTTAGCACATGTATGGCATATTAAAGTCCTTGATACACATTGTTTTTGAAAGGGATTGTTTTGTTATTTTTATGGAAACGATACACTGTCATTATAACAATTTGACTAATACAAAAAAAGTATATACAAATAGCTCCATGTAGAACATGATTCTAGCTCTCTAAGTAAAAGGAAGTAAGAATGGAGAGATGTACAAATATAGTCAAAACTAAGTTTCAAGAACTGGATCAAAGTTCATGGCATTTTAAAAATAAAATTAAAGAAATTAATTTTATTAGCATTAACCTACATTTCTGACACAGGGTTGACCGGCACTCCAATTGGTACAAATATTTCCTCTCTCAGTGTCCTAGTGCTGCATTCAATTAAGGGACCAAACAGAAACCTCTCATTCCAAGCTGGATTTTCCTTGAGAAACAAGTCTTGGCTTTATTTTGACATACTGTTAATTCTGTGAGTTTCCTTCTCATTCTTTTAGAATATTATGCATTTTTTTAACATACAAATTTTAGGGACAACAGATGTCAACTCTATCAGGAGCTACCTTCTCTGTCTCTCCAACAATGTTTGCTATACTTAAATTGCTGAATAGGTGAGTGAATTAATTAATGAGTAGATGAGAAGAACTTGGGCTGTGGAAACAGGCCTGGACTGAAATCCCTGCTCCACGACTTTATAACTGTCTGACTCAAGGTAAGATACCGAGTCTCTTGAGATCTCTGTTTATTCACGTGCAAAACCAGGATAACAACATCCACCTTATAAAGATATCAATCTACCGGTATATTATACTAGAAGGTAAGTTCCATGACAGTGAGGACTTAAAAAAATCTTTTGAATGAACGAATGAACTTGGAGTCCTCACTATAATGTGTCAGATGTCTGAATCTTCCTAATTGCACAAGACTGTTAGATCTTTTCATTTGTCTGCCTTTTTATTGCCTTCCTGAGGCCTCCAGTAATGTTGATCACCCACTGCTGAATATCCCTACTGATAATGTTTCTGTCTCTAGCTGTGCTTGCCTTTCCTAATTTATTTCTTTTAACTACATTAGAACAAAAAACCCAGTAACTAGATTTTTAGTAAGCCAGGTAGCCAAGAGTGTTAAATAAAGCTCGGAGTAATGTCATTATCTTTATTGTTGTTGAGTAATGTCATTATCTTTATTGTTGTGTTGTTAACTGCCGGTGAGTCAGCTCTGACTCATGGTGACTCCATGCACAGCTTAATGAAATGCTGCCGGATCCTGCACCACGCCCATGACTGGTTGGGGATCAGACCATTGCCATTCGTAGCGTTTCCACTGACGTATTTTTCAGAAGTGGATTGCCAGGACTTTCCTCCTAGTCCCTTTCAGTCTAGAAGTTCTGCTGAAACCTGTTCAGCATCATACCAACACAGCAACCTTAACTGACAGGTAGTTGTGCCTGCACATGAGGTAAACTGGGCAGGAATCACATTGGGGTCTCCTGACCTGCATGGCAGGTGAGAATTCGACCCCTGAGCCGCCCCTGCTCCTCTGGAATCTTTAGTAAACAGTTAATGTGACATTTAATCGGCTGCTCAGATTTTTGTCTTTCTCTTCAGTTTTAACTTGTGTTTTGAAAAGCGTTTCTTAAAGAGTGATTTTAAGATTTATAAACTATTATTGAAATATTTTAATACTTGAAAATAATGCTTGGTAGATTCTAATGACTGTAATAAAGACTGATGAATATATTACAAAGCAGAAGTTCCAGTAACCAAGAACATCTGTATACATTAGACCAACTATTTGCTCAAAGAAAAGCATTTTTAATATATCTTTCTCTCTCCCAGGAATATTTCCATTTAGTATTAGAGAAGATGGGATAAGCAAGGGAATTAATCAAAATTTCTGATCACAGTATTTTCTTATCTCTAAGGACAGCAAAAGGCATCATAAACTCAGATTTTTAAACTGATTTCACAATTAGAAATTATAATTAGTTTTTTCATCTGTGTCTTTTTTTTCATAATAGGTTTAATTTTTTTTTTTTTTAATTGTGATTTGGGTGAAAGTTTACAGAGCAAGTTCACTTTCCATACAGCAGTTCACACACACTTTGTCTCATGTCACTGACCACAGTTTACCCCAATGCAACAGCTCCCCTCCCACTTCCTCCCCACAGTTACCTCTTCCCTGTGTCCATTCCTCCATGCACTCCTACCCCCTGAGCTGTCTCCTGGTACATAAGCAGCCCTTCTTTCTCCCATGATTATTCTCTCCAA
>NW_006921595.1:10272099-10274443 GCF_000298275.1 Orycteropus afer afer | reverse complement strand
GCATCCTCATCAGCATTTTGTTATTTTCTGTCTTGTTGAACTTTGTGACTAGTGCTGGGGCAAGATGGCATTTCATTGTTTTGATTTAGATCTCTCTAATGGCTAACGATTGTGAGCATTTCTTCATATGTTTGTTGGCCACCTGAATATCCTCCTTGGAAGTGTCTATTCATGTGTTCTGTTCATTTTTTAATTGGCTTATTTGTCTTTTTGTTGTTAGGGTGTTGGAGTTTTCTATAAATTCTAGATATAAGTCCCTTGTCAGATATGCCATCGCCAAATAGTTTTTCCCAATCTATAGGTTCTCTTTTGACTCTTTTGGAGAAGTCTTTGGAAACACTTAAAAATTTAATTTTTAGAAGGTCCCATTTATCTGGTTTATCTTCTGCTGTTTGTGCATTTTGGGTTATGCTTGATAGTCTATTTATGCCATATATTAGGGCCCCAAAATTTGCCCCTAGTTTTTCCTTGAGGAACTCTATAGTTTTAGGTTTCACATTTAAGTCTTTGATCCTAGGTTTCACATTTAAGTCTTTGATCCATCTGGAGTTCGTTTTTATGTATGGTGTGAGGTACAGATCTTGTTTCATTTTTCTACAAACAGATATCCAGTTTTTCCAGCATTATTGGTTTAATTTTTTGAGCAGTTTTTGGTTTACAGAACAATTGAGCAGAAAGCACAAAGAGTTCCCACACATGTTCTTTCTCCCTTGCACCATTTCTCCTATCATTAACTTCTTGCATTTGTGTGGCACATTTACAACTGATGAACCAATACTGACACAATATATTATGAACTGAAGTCCACAGTTTACCTTCAGTTTTCCTCTTTGGGTTGTTGTATAGTCCTATGGGTTTTGACACCATCTGTCTCTTTTCATAAACAATGAAAGAACTAAGTCTGGAGGCATACATAAGCTAACAAAGTACTCACAATGGAAACAAGGAAAAATGAGTGATGACAGTCTCTATGTAAGTAGCAGAAAGCTGATTTACCTTGGCCAGGTTTCTCCACCAAATCCATAATGCTGATGTCCTTTACCCATGATACAAAGAGGTTCACATTTTGGCCGGTATTCCTCAGGGAGTGAAATTGGTATTATCCCACCATATTCCCTGTCCGCGCCCCAGGGAAGTCTGCATTGTTGGAGTGATTCCCTCAATTCCTGATACCTGTGAAAAAAAGAGAAACTTTTGAAATAGCTTCAAAAATAACTAACCTTCCTATACCTTCATAATTATTTTTATATCATTGTCAGAAAACAGAATTCTCAGTGTAGGATGGACTATAATACATTAAAAACAAAACACAACAAAACCTCCTGCCATTGAGTAGATTCTGACTCATAGCAACCTATAGGGCAGAGTAGAACTGCTGCTCCATAGGGTTTCAAAGATTGTAAATCTTCACAGAAGCAGACTGCTTCATCTTTCTCTGGCAGAGCTGCTAGTGGGTTTGAACTGCTGACCTTTTGGTTAGCAGATAAATGCATTAACCACTGTGCCAACAGAGCTCCTGAACAGTACGTATGATACAGTATGATACATACTGGTTATGTAAGCAACATGGGATCCTTGAAGGAATGAGATCAAATTCTTGAAGTCCTATAGATTTTTATTTTAACTATTTTTTGAAATGGGGAACATTGTGAAGCAGAAGTTACTTGATCCTAAGTTCCACCTAGAGCTTCTTTAACAGTGGTTCTCAAAGTGTAGTCTCTGGACCAGCATCAGCAGCATCTCTTGAGAGCTTGTTAGAAATTCTAATGCTCAGGCTCCATCCCAGACCTAGGAATCAGAGTTTCTGGGCATGGGACCCAGTAATCTGTTTTAACTAGCCATGTAGGTGATTCTTCTTCTTCTAATTTTTTTTCGTTGTGATTTGGGTGAAAGTTTACAGAGGAAATTCACTTTCCATACATACAGCAGTTCACATACACTTTGTCTCATGACACTGACTACAATTTCCCACAATGCAACAGCTCCTCTTCTACTTTCTCCCCATAGTTACCTCTTCCCTGTGTTCTTCCCTCCTATGTACTCCTGCCCCACAAGCTGTCTCCCTGTGCATTCACAGCCATTCTAGTCACCCATGACTATTCTCTTCAAGGAGTGTATCTGTTGTTGTTATTATGTGCTGTCGAGTCAGATCCGACTCATAGCGATCCATCCTTGGGTTTCCAAGGTGGTATCACTACGGAAGTAGATTGCCCAACCTTCCTTCTGAGGAGTGGCTGGGGGGTTTGAACTGCTAGCCTTCTGGTCAGCAATCAAGTGCCTTAGGCACTACACTACCAGAGCTCCTAGGAGTGTATCTACCTAGTGTAAATGTTCACCTCATATG
>NW_006921595.1:10248204-10249658 GCF_000298275.1 Orycteropus afer afer | reverse complement strand
CATAGGAGGGAAGGATAAAGGGAAGAGGTAAGTACGAGGAGGAAGTGGGAAGAGAGCTGTTACACTGTAGGGAATTGTAGTCAATGTCATGAAACAACATGTGTATGAACTGCTGTATGGAAAATGAATTTGCTTTGTAAACTTTCACCCAAATCACACATTTTGTTTTTTAAAGTATAATATGATCTTTAAATGAAAAAGAGAAAAATACAAACACTGGAGAGGGTACATACTGGAATGTTAACAAAGTGGTTATTATTTCTGGAAAAAGAAAGTACAGAGATTTTCTTCCTTGTGCTTTCAGTATTTTCCCCCGTTGAAAAAATGGGGAGTTTGTTTCTTTTATGTATTTCTGTGATGTCAAAATAATTTTTTTTAATTGCAATTTGGGTGCAAATTTACAAAGCAGATTCATTTTATTCTCAACAGTTCATGCACATTTGATTTCCTGGCTCTGATAACAAACTCCAACCATAAAAAGCTCTCCTCCTGTAGTTATCCATCTCCTACTGTGATTATCCATTCTCTCTGCCCTTCTTATCTATGCATTCCTATCTGTCCAGGTTTCCTTCTGTGAATGCAGCCCTTCTGATTTCTCGTGGTTGACTGATCTAAGGGGTGCATCTCCCTGGGGCAGGTGTTCTGCTTGTAGGTCTTTCTATACTGTTTGGTTGAGAGCTAATCCACAGAAGTGAGTCTATTTCCAGGCCTGAAGGATAACCTGGAGCCATAGTCTTAAGGGTTCACCAGTCTCTATCTGACCAGTAAGTCTGGTCATTTTTATGTTTTTGGTGTCAAAATAATTTTTAAGGAACTTCTGTTAGTTTTATAATTATGGAAAAAACTTTTCCTTTTTTTTTAAATATAGAGAACATGTTCATAAACTAAAGTAGACCTGTTGAGGTCTAATCAAGATGGTAAAAGCCTAGATGTAAGAAAAGTTTGTGAGAACCAGTGATTAATCTGGCAAAGAAGATTCATAGGCCAAAAGAATTTTCAAACACTTGAAAGCCTGCTATTCTGGGGAAGATGAATTAGTCTTCATTTGGATTGTTTCAGAGCGAAGAATTAGGATTCACAGGTCACAATTACATGAAGAAACAATCTTCTCAATAGAAAGAAAATTATCTGCCAATCAGAAGCATTCAAAAATGGGATGAATTGTCTGTGTGGTAGTAATGTCTCATTTTAGAAATATTTACACTGAAGCTAGGTGACTTCCTGTCTGATTCTTTGAAGAAATAATTCTTAAATGCGATGTTGGACCAAGTGAAATTAAGAAAACAGCCATACAGTCTATTCGTTCACTGTCCAGGTGTTTAGAGTCTCCCCTCCCCTTATACCTCCCCTCCACACACAAATGATTCAGTACAGAAAAGCTGGCACTAGGATCTTGGCAAATTACTTGTCTGTATCTGTTACTTCAAATGTAAAAAGAGAATAATAATAGTACT
>NW_006921595.1:10226440-10247849 GCF_000298275.1 Orycteropus afer afer | reverse complement strand
AACAACAACCAGTATATTACAGGGAATTTGACAGAGCAAAAATTTAGGAAGCAGCTATGAGCAACAAATTCTGGGACTGATTATTTTTGAGTAGATGGTGTTAGGACATGATTGGGAACCACTACACTGGCTTCCTCTACCAAAAAAAAAAAAAAAACAAAACAAACTTTGATGAAAACAGATTAATTTCCAAATGAACTGGCCATTTCTAAAGTTTTAGGATTTGGTATCTGCCTTTCAATAGTACACACCAACTTACTTTTCACTAAATTCCTACTTAACAGCTGCAGACACTTTAAAGTTCAGCTCATTGTTATGTTTTATGATATGATAAACAGAAAAGGCCTGTAAGGATAGATGGGTTTTCTTACATACAAAATACACTGATACATTAAAATCCTTTTTCTTGTTTGCTTCTCTTGTTTTTGTTTTTACCTGTCCTCTGAGGCAGTTGGGCGAGCACATGTTTGTAGTGGAGTGTGTATTTCATTGGAGCTAAAGGTGTCTGACAGGAGGTCAGCTCCTTCAAGCTCCCCGCAACAGCAGGACTTTCCCCGAATTACCTCCATACTTCTTGACTAAAATGGTACCGATCTGGAAAAGAAAAGGAGGGCACACTTGGTTTGGGACTCAACCGACTGGATCACTACCACACTAACCCTCTCTCAGGGCAGGCAGGAAAGACACTTTGTCCTGCTGAACTGTTCAAGCCACTGCAGCACAGATCTGAGGCTTCCTTCCTCATCAAACGTCTGCAACGGACTGGACTCTCAGAGATCACTGCAGGAACAAAGCAATTTAACGAACTTCTTTGAAAATGAATTTCAACTGAAACAACTCCATAAAATGGAAGATGTTTTTAAATAGACTTTTAGTTCTCTACATGGACAACCTGTTAGTCCATGCAAGTGCGATACTTCGCAGACATCAAGTGAATTCAACTTTTGACTCAAAGTTACCAGTAAACTATTTAAGAAAACTTAGCCGATATCCAACGCCCCCCCCCCCATGGCCTTTCTAACAAGCAAAGTGATTCATCATCCAACAGAATCAAGAGCTATGCTTCTAAAAGGCTCCGGGAATTATGAACAAGAATCCCATTACAGAGTGGCTGGACCCCAAAGGGGATTCCTGGGTCCCGATAGAGGGTGAGAATCCCCCTCCTCCCTCGGACGTGGTGGGAGGCGCCGCAGCGAGGACCACAGGCCCAGAAAGGTGGGACCGAGCATTCTGGGCCATCATTGCCCTGCTAGTCGGTGCCAGAGAGCTTCGACGCACCTGGGGCATCAGTCTGGAAGCGGCACGTGACCTCGCCTCCTTTTCCCCTCTTCTGAGATGACAGGCCTCCGCGGGGCGTGGAATTCGGCCGATGTCCGCACCTGCGGCCCCCGGGAGCTTGCGGGCAGGTGCGGGTAAGGGAGAGAGAAGAAACGCGCACCGGCCGGGGGTGGGGTTCAGGGTGCCTGTGACGGCGACCGTGACCGTGGCACAATGCATCCTTGCGCGGAGAGGCAGGCTTCGGGGTGGAGGGCAAGAGAGCGGCGTATGTCCCTTAAGGGCCTCGGAGGGAGCCAGCCCAGGAGCTCCAGGGCGGGGAAGTAGCCGGAGAGGGACAGGAAGCGAGCAGGGAGGGTGAAACTCCAGTCCAAAGGCGAAAATACTATTCTATTACTCGGGTCTGTTCGCCCCGCCCCCAGCTCCTTGCTGCGCTCCCGGGCTCCCTCTGGTGGCCACGACTGCCTCAATTTCTCCTTCCAGGTGCCTGTACTAGCTAGCTGTATGGGAAGGGGGTAGGGTCTTCTTTGCACGAGTGGAGGAAGATCCTGCTGGACACAGATGTGTGAATTGGGTGATATTTGCTTCATCTTTGACACCTCTATACATATCTCTCTCTCTTTTTTTTTTTCAATTTTCCTTTCGAAGTCCACCCTAATTTTTTTGTCGTTTTGCTGCTCCTGGGTGATCAGGATCTCCCATTAACACTCCCCCCGCCCCCGATTAAATTCCCTGTCAGCCCAGGTCATTTCATGTTCCTATCCCTTCAGTACTTCCATGCTCCACCTGTCCCCATGCTCGACTTTAGTCCCATTCCTCATGGTTTGTTTCTTCCTGGGAGGTAATACCTAGATTTAATCAGAGCATCGAATGAAGCTTCTGTACAGCCCGTATGTTAGTATGTCCCTGAATGGTGGTGACAGCTGGGGAAGTTTGGCAACCCAGGCTTAAATGAGCATGGTGTGTGGCCATAGCTTCCAGGTCCTGGTGAGTTTGAGATTTTATTTTGCATCAAATGAATGTAAAACCAAAGCCCACTGCCACTGAATGGATTCAGAGTCATAGCAACCCTATAGGACAAAATAGAACTGCCCCATAGGCTAAGACACTTGACTGCTAACCAGAAGGCTGGCGGTTCAAACCCGCCAGCCACTCCTCGGAAGGAAGGTTGGGCAATCCTACTTCCGTAGTGATACTGCCTCGGAAACCCAAGGAGGGGTCGCTATGAGTCAGGGCTGACTCGACGGCACATAACAACAACAACAACAACATAGGGTTACCAAAGCTTAATCTTTACCGAAGTAGACTGCCTCATCTTTCTCCTGAGGAGCGGTTGATAGGTTGGAAGTACCAACGTTTTGGTTAGCGGCTGAATGCTTTAACCACTGTGCCACCAGAGCTCCTTAATGAATGTAAAGGGTAGGGAAATTAATTTTTCCTTTGTCATTTTTCAAATCTGCTGCAAAAGACTTTTTTTAAAGTGTTAAAATGCAAAGATGTCACTTTGAGGACTAAGGTGTGTCTGACCCAAGCCATGGTATTTTCAGTTGCTTCATATGCATGTTAAAGCTAGGCATTGAATAAGGAAGACAAAGAATTGATGCATGGGAGTTATGGTGTTGGTGAAGAATGTTGAATATACCATGGATTACAGAAGAAAAAATAAATCCGTCTTGGAAGAAGTACAGCCTGAATGCTCCTTGGAAGTGAGGATGGCAAGACTTCATGTCATGTACTTTAGACATATTATCAGGAGGGACCAGACCCTGGAGAAGGACATGGTGCTTGGTGAAGTAGAGGACTGGTGAAAAAGAGAAAGACTCTTCAATGAGATGGAATGACTCAGTGGCTACAACAACAGGCTCAAACATAGCAATGATTGTGATGATGGTGTACACCTGGGCAGTGTTTCTTTCTGTTGTACATAGCATCACTATCGGTCAGAACCACACAATGGCATCTGACAACCACAACATTTTTCAAATGAACCTTACAGGCCAGAGAAGAATCATTGTCAGATCTATGTAAAACAATTGCTCTATTTGAAAAATGGCTCTCCATTCTAAAGGATCTCTGGGATGTCAAGATTGGGCCTATTTGTTTCACCAACACTCCTTATCCTTAGCTTTTGTTGACTCCCAGCAGGTGATGTGTATGTGACCTTAACAACACAAAGTGGCCTTCTACACTAAACCAATACAAAACTCACTGCCATTGAGTTGATTACAACTCATAGTGACTCCCTTCGGGTTTCCGAGGTGGTACATCTTTAAGGAAGTAGATTGATCAGTTTTCCTTCTGCAGAGTGGCTGGTGGGTTTGACTGGTTAGCAGTCAAATGTCTTGGGCACTATGCCACGAGGATGCTCAAAATGATGGACTTCTTAAGTATATCATATCCAGTGGGGTCAGTTGCCACAGAACACCTTCTTTTCACTTCTGACATGTTGACCTTTTTTTTTCATTACCTCATTTACATTTTGCATCACTAGTAATCCCTCAAGCAGGGGAGATTTGGGCATGAGAAAGAATGTGGGCATGGGATGTTTACTGAGGCTGGATTGACAAAAATTCTATATCACAGCTAGGGCTTTCACCTTCAAATGAAGGATATGCAGATAATTTTAGAACTGTAAAGCATGAATTACACTCTATAATTTTTCTTTTAAGTTTGTGTACCATGACCTATAACCAGGTAGTCTTTGAAAATAAATAGTTTTTGAGGCACTCAGTTCTTCTTGGCAGTTACCAGTACTTTTTAAATGAAAAATTTTGGGGTCTGATTCCTTTCATGAAAGATGAAATGGCAAGTCACTTTCAGTGACTTTAAAGTGTGCATTTTTTTTTTAGCACATGGCAAAACTTAAAACCTCATTGATTCTAGTGTTTCTATTTACTTACTATGATGACCATTAAAACATATTCTACTGGCTTTAAGTTGAACCTGTGGGCTCGGGACCATAGTCACAGGGGGCATCAAGCTCAATTGGCATAACATACCATACAAAACATTTTTCTACCTCCTACTTTGGCAAGTAGCAACTGGGATCTTAAAAGCTTGCAAGCAGCCATCTAGATGCAACAATGGGTCTCTTCTGGTCCAGAGCAAAGAAGAATGAAGAAAACCAAAGATTCTTGGAAACAATTAGTCCTAGTGACTGGTACAGCATGCGATCCGCAGCCTATACAACTATGAGACCAGAAGAACTAGATGGTTCCCAGCTACCACTGTTGACCACTTGGAGGGGGATATATGTAGGAGATCCTGGATAGAGAGGGAGAACAATGTGGAACAAAACTCAAAATCATTTGGAGAAAAAAAAAAATTGGGGACCAGATTTGCTGGTCTGATAAAGCCTGGGAGAACCACTGAGAACTATGGCCCCTAACTGCCCTCAGGTCTGGAATTGAACCCACTCTTGTGGCTTCCACCCAGCCAAAAGACAAGCATTTGAGCTGAACATTTGCACTAGGTAGATACACTCCTTGGAGAGAACAATCATGGGTGAAAGAAGGGCTGTTTATGCACAGAGAGACAGCTCAGGGGGCAGGAGTGCATGGAGGGATAGACACAGGGAAGAGTTAACTATTGGGAGGAAGTGGGAGGGGAGCTGTTGCATTGTGGCAAATTGTAGTCAATGTCATGAGACAAAGTGTATGTGACCTGCTGTATGGAAAGTGAATTTGCTCTAAATTTTCCCTCAAATCAAAATTAAAAACAAACAAACAAACATATTCTACTGGCTTTAAAATTAAACTGCAAATGAATTAAATGATATTTTAGTATTAAAATTAAAATTTTGGCTTGAGTAACTTAAGGGACTATGTCATCATTTAGTAATGAACATTGAAATGACATGGATACATACATTTAAAAAACATGATTTGTACATAGTCCCTAGCTGCGTAAAATGTGTCAGAGATTGTTCCAGGAGGAGGGAAACATGAGGCACTTATGGGGATTTGGGGCAGTGAGCAGTCATAATCCAATGAGGTAAGTGCTAGTTGAGGGGCAAGCACAGTTGTTTCAGGAGCCATGTGTACCTTATGAAGCCTCTTCCATTGTGACAGGAGGAAAAAAAGAACAAGGATGGGAGGCATTTCAGGTTAACTTCTAAACCGGGGAAGGGAATGGTTCAGGAAGTTGACAAAGGGAAAGCAGAATTCATATCCTTTGTTGAAACTGAAGAAAGAGATGTTGGGATGGAAGGCATGCATAGTGGAGAAGGTCGGAAATAATTGCTATGGGGAAGGAAAATGCTTTTCATAGAAAATAATAAATACCACTTACATAGTGTCGTTAAACTTTACACTTTTCATGGTTACCTGGTAGTTTTTTTAGGTGGATGAAGGTGGTATAATAGTGCTTGAATAATTTTGTTTGGAAGGAAGGCCAGTCCCTATGTGGCAGAGGTTAAAGATGTCCCAAATGTCCAACTTTTCCACACTGTTGTGCCACTCCATCATCTCTGACATCAACTCTTCCCCCCCCCCCACCACCAGTAATCTCCCTCCTCAGGTTCCATAGTTTGCTGTAACATCTTACAGAACTCACAAACTGCCAAGAAGCAGATCACATGGTCATGGAGAGGCCACGAGGCTGGCAAGTCCCAAGTCCATGGGTAGGTCTGGATGATTCTCCCTACTTGTGTGGTTGCAGGGGCTGACGAACTCCCATTGCCAGGGCAGATGACCAGTTGCTGTCTCAAGTCCAGGGGTGAGATGATGAACGAAACACAGGACAGGAGCAAGAGAGTGAACTTGCCCAGAACGTTCCCATATACACCCTCAAGGAAGCTAAGGGTGGTGACTCGAGTCACACCCTCCAGCAAGGTGGGACCCTAAACAGGCATAGACACTAGGATTTACAGTACATCACAAAATGGAGGACAACAGCTAGAAGAGCCATATTAAGCAAGTCACAGCACTGCAAATATAAAAGAGTTGCTGGCCACTTGGGGCTGCTCACTGCACTGAACCAACAGGCAAAGAAGGCTTTTACTATACTGACTGGAATAATTGATCTCAGTTATTAAGGGGCAGTGGGTTGCAGGTATACCATAAGGGCGTGGAGGGTTCTGAAGATTCCCTGGGGTACCTTTTCGTAGTTCCATATTCAATGATAAGAATTAATGGAAAACTAAAGCAACCCAATTAAAGGCAGCCTCACTGAAATTCAGTCTTTCTGGAATAAAGGTTATTCTCCAGGTAAAGAACCCAGATTGACTGAGGGCAAAGGAAATAGCCGAATAAGGAATAAGTAGAATAAGAAAGTAGAAAGTAAAGTAGTCAATACCAAAAACAAAACAAAAGACAAAAAACCCTCTGTTGCCATCCAATTGATTATGCCTCACAGTGATTCTATAGAACAAAGTAGGACTGCCCATAGGCTTTCTACAGCTGTAATTTTTACAGGAGCAGTCTACCACATCTTTCTCCCATGGAGTGGCTGGGGTTGGAACTGCTGACCTTTAAGTTAGCAGCTGTGTACTTTAACCACTGTGCCACTAGGGCTCCTTAAGTAGTAAATGTTGTTATTGTTATGTGCCGTCGAGTCAGACCCGACTCATAGTGACCCCTCCTTGGGTTTCCAAGGCAGTGTCACTACAGAAGTAGATTGCCCCATCTTCCTTCCGAGGAGTGGGTGGTGGGTTTGAACCGCCAGCCTTCTGGTTAGCAGTCAAGTGCCTTAGGCACTACGCTACCAGAGCTCCCAAGTAGTGAATAGGAAGTTATAAATTACTGTCTCATGAATTATAGAAACGAGAACTGTAGAAATGCTGTGGATATATATATTTTAGCTTCTAGTGGTAACTAAGGAGTTCTGGTAGTGTAGCGCCTAAGGCATTTGACTGCTAACCAGAAGGCTGGTGGTTCAAACCCACCAGCCACTCCATGGAAGGCTGACTGAGCAACCTATTTCCACAAAGATTTTTCACCTCGGAAACCCAAAAGGGGTTGCAATGAGTTGGAATTGACTCGATG
The DNA here is from genome assembly GCF_000298275.1 of Orycteropus afer afer. Classification (NCBI taxonomy): domain Eukaryota; kingdom Metazoa; phylum Chordata; class Mammalia; order Tubulidentata; family Orycteropodidae; genus Orycteropus; species Orycteropus afer. The sequence continues at coordinate 10,240,590 of NW_006921595.1, read as the reverse complement.
ACAGTGAGTTTGGTTTTGGCTTTAGTGGTAGCTAGTCTCCAAAGATGGCACCCAGTGAACCACACCCCTCACTATACACAGTATACACTCCTGTATCTGTGACTAGGAACTCTGGTGGTGCAGTTGTTAACACATTTGGCTGTTAACTAAAAGGTTGGCAGTTTGAACCCACTAGCTGCTCCAAAGGAGAAAGATGAGGCAGTCTGCTTCCATAAAAATGTACAGCCTAGGAAACTCTATGGGGCAGTTCTACTCTGTCCTATAGGGTTCCTATGAGTCAAAATTGGCTGGACCACAGTAGGTTTTTTTTTTTTGGTTATCTGTGACTTATGATAAACCAAAACCAAACTCACTGCCATCGAGGCGTTCCCAACTCACAGCAACCCACTTTGGGTTTCTGAAGCAGTAAATCTTTATGGAAATAGATTGCCCAGTGTTCCTTCCATGGAGCAGCTAGTGGGTTTGAACCGCTGACCTTTGGTTGGCAGTCAAGTCCCTTATCCACTGTACCACCAGAGCTCGTGACTCACGATAGGCACTCAAATTAGTGGAAGTGATGCTGTGCCAATTCTTGCTCCAGACTGTAAGAGGACTGGCAGTTTTGCTCTCTTCCTGTTGGAACACTTGCTATTTAAAATGTTCATTATGCATTGTGATAAAGTATGCACAACACAGAATTTGCCATATTAGCCATTTTCAAGTGTAAACCTAGTGGCTCTGATACACAGTGTTGTGCCACCATCACCACTGTTTGTTGCCCCAAATAGAAACTCTGTTCCCTTCAAGCCTTAACTCTCCACACCCATTTGTCTACCATATTTCATATAATTGTCTGTCCTTTTGTGTGTGGCTCATTTCACTTAGATACATGTTTCATGTATCAGAACTATATTTCTACGACTGAATAATATTCCTTTGTATGCATATACAACATTTTTGCTTATCCACAGATCTGTTAGCAAGGATCGTGAGGCTGGCACAAGACCAGGGAGTGTTTCGTTCTACTGTGCATAGGGTCACGATGAGTCGGAGATGACTCAATGGCACCTAACAACAACAACAACAACACAGATCTGTTGATGGACACTTGAGTTGTTTCCGCCTTTCAGCTATTGCGAAAAATGCTGCAGTGAACTTTGGTATACAATATCTCTTTGAGTCCTTGCTTGCAAGTCTTTTGGACTTGAAACTCCACTAGAAGTGGAGAGGCTAAGTAATATGATAATTCTATTTTTAACTTTTGAGGAATTGACACACAGTTTACCACAGTCTCCATTATCATTTTACAATTCCACCAGCAATGGATAAGGTTCCAATTTCTGGAACACTTGCTTTTGAGAGCTTTGAGCCACCATGAAATATATCTGACTATCCTGTTGGAGAGATCCTGTGTCCCAGTGACCCAGTCAGGCTTTCAGATGACTCCAGCCTCAGCTGCCATCTCGTTGCAGCACAGAAAAGACCCCAAATGAAACCAGCAGAAATGCCCCACTGATCCCAGCCAACCTATAGGATCATGAGAGAGAATAAAATGGTTGTTCTTTTAAACCACCAGATTTTGGGATGGTTTACTATGCAACAATAGATAATTGGAATACTTGTTACATATATATTTGTATATATTATCTAATTTGTTCTCTCTCTTCCCTTTCCTCTATATGAGGATGTTGTTGGTGGTTGACTTTACAATTTAGTATTTAGGGTGGGATTGTAAAATGAATCTGGTGATCATGAAAACCTAAGGGAGAGAGGCTCTTCATTTTTATGAAGAATAATGTTGAGGTGGAAGCATGCTGTATTATTGTTGGATTGAAGTTTAACTATGGGTACAAAGTGTATGTGGATACTGAGTAGCCAATGGAGTGGGCTTTGCTGGTTGTTTTCTTATTCCCTTCAGTTCCAAGCCCACTTTCTATACTCTTGGAAATTCTGGGGCAAAGATTCTGTAAAGTACATTGTCCAGACTCTTGCTGGCTGACCTTCAATTAGATTTTGCCAATGGGAGGCACTGGAGAGAATGGAAGGCAGGAGAAGGGAAGAAAGATTCCTTGCTGTTTTCAGCTACTCTTTCCAGCAATAGGGTAGTAGCGGATAGCTCTAGCTCCAGCCTCCAGCTGCTACTGACACTCCCCTACACTAGCTTGTCTGTGTCCTTCAGTGGTCCCAAAAGCAGCCAGAGTGTGCTCTGTTGACAGCAGGGACACCAGTTATGCCTCCTCTGCTCTCCTGCTATGCCTTGTCCCTAGATCACCTTTACATACCCTGCTCTGGTGGTATAGTGCCTAAGGCATTTGACTGCTAACCAGCAGGCTGATGGTTCAAACCCACCAGCCACTCCTGGGAAGGAAGATGGGGCACTCTACTTCTGTAGTGACACTGCCTCGGAAACCCAAGGAGGGGTCACTATGAGTCGGGTCCGACTCGATGGTACACAACAACAGCAACAACAAACAGAAACTCAGAGCCCTGGTGGCACAGTGGCTAAAGTGCTTAGCTTCTAACCAACAGATGGGCACCACCAGCCACTCCATGGGAGAAAGATGTGCCAGTCGGCTTCTGTAAAGATTTATAGTGGAAATCATATGCGGCAGTTGTGTGGTGCCTGCTAACCAGAAGGCTGGGGGTTCAAACCCACCAGCCACTCTTCAGAAGGAAGGTTGGGCAAACTACTTCTGTAGTGATACTGCCTCTGAAACCCAAGGAGGGGTCTCTGTGAGTCAGATCCGACTCCATGGCAGTGAGTTTGGTTTTTGGATAGTGTTGCACTGAGTTGGAATCGACTCCTTGGCAGTGGGTTTTGGAAACAGAAGCTTGGAGTGCTTGGCTGGTGCATATTGTTAACATACTCAGCTGCTCACCAAAAGGGTGGAGATTTGAGTCTACCTAAAAGTGCGTTGGAAGAAAGGCCTGGAGAGCTCCTTCTGAAAAATCAGCCATTGAAAACCCTATAGAGCACTGCTCTATTCTGACACATATGGGGTCAACACACGTCAGAGCTGACCAGATGTAGCTGGTTTTATAATTGTTAGATGCTTCTTTCAAATTTGCTACTTTGTAACTTCCAGCAATAGATTGTAATTCCTTTCTCTTCTATGGCTAGCCCTGATTTTAGAAGTGCGTTGTTTCCATTAGTCCAAAAGAAGTGACACCCCCTACTCTCCTCCCCCTGCCTCTTCTATACCACGTTGCCATGTTTATTAGTATGAGAGTGAACAATGCCCATAGACTTGAAGTGGGGAGACCAGGTTTACTTAAGTTAAGAAACAAGTGTTGAGAAATAATTTATGGCTGTATCTTAGGTAAGGTCATTCATAACCCCATAAGGTAAAAGCCCTGGTAAGTCTGAGTGGCAAGTGAAAGGCTCATGTATCAGAGAAGTCACGGACTCAGTGATGTATAACCCTGGCTCTCTGCCTGCTCCGCTCATCTTGCAGGCTGCCACCATTGCCCTCTCACTGTTGTGTGATGGAGGATATTGCTGAGATTGACAGCGGGAGAAGGTTGAAGGGGCAGTAGTTAAAATGTCACCCACCCAGGCTGAAATCCAGAAGACTTAATTTAGCATGGTGCCTTTTTCATTACTGAGAATGTAAAGTGAAGAGGTTGTGTGGTTTCTAATCAAAGTAATGCTTTAGTTACGGAAATGTAAATGGATTAATTGGAAGGAAAGCAAAAGTTAATTAAGTCAAAAAGATAAATTCAGAAGAAACTAAACTCATCTCTGCCACAATCAGACCTACCCTTACTTTTTGAGAAAAGAACGCATGTAAAATTAAACTCACTACTGTTGAGTCGGATCTGACTCATAGTGATCCCTCCTTGAGTTTCTGAGGCAGTATCTCTATGGAAGAAGATTGCCCAGCCTTCCTTCCAAGGAGTGGCTGGTGGGTTTGAACTGCCAGCCTTCTGGTTAGCAGTCAAATGCCTTAGGCACTACGCCACCAGAGCTCCTCATGTAAAATTAGAGACTCAAAAGTAAATAATTTGAACATTTCTTTGTGGTTTTGTTAACTATATCAGGTTGATAGTAAATACCATCTCTTTATTCCACTGAAGATATTTTAAAGGGAAAAGAACCTTGCTGATTCTCTATGGGTGCTTTTTTGTTCAGCTTGGTTTGGTTTACGTACCTTGCCTTTCCTTGAATACACACTGATTCCCTGATGCTGAAGGAGTCCCTGGGTGGTACAAACAGGGAAGAGCTCAATTACCAACAGGAAGATTTACTGTTGAAACCCACCCCGAGGCACCTCGGAAGACAGGCCTGGCAATCTGCTTCTAAAAGGTCATAGCCTTGCAAACCCTATGGAGCTGCTCTAATCTGTACACATGGGCTCACCATGAATCAGAACTGACTCAACACAACTAACCAGAACAAATTGATGCTAATAAATGTTCCTAAACTCATAGGTCTACTGAGGCTGCACTGCTGAAAAAAGATATTTTACTTTTGCCTCGTAGAAAAGTGATTGTACTTTAGTTTACAATTTTAAGGTTGTTAACTGAACCATGTTAAGGGTACTGCATATTGTATAGTGTAAAACAAGATCTTAAAGATGTTTGTTATTGTTTTTGTTGCTGTTGTTTTGATGGTAGTAGTTACTGTTTTGTCCTAACAATTGAAAATTATGTGTAAAAGTGGTGCACTTAGTGCCCTCTAGTGGTTAAGAATAATTTTGCAATATTAGTTATATTTCGGTGCTTTAATTTTATTTGTAAGGGAAAAAACAAAACACCAAACTCACTGCCGTTGAGTCGCTTCCGACTCATAGCGACCCCTCCTTGGATTCCCAAGGCAGTATCTCTATGGAAGGAGATTGCCCAATCTTCCTTCTGAGGAGTGCCTGGTGGATTTGGACCGCCACCGTTCTGGTTAGTAGTCAAATGCCTTAGGCAGTACGCCACCAAAGCTAAAAATTTTTAGTGTGATTTGGGTGAAAGTTTATAGAGAAAATTCATTTTCCATACAGCAGTTCACATACATTTTGTCTCATGAGCTATATAATATTTTAAAAGGTATTTGAAAACTAGTTTGTACATTGTTGTAGCTAATTAGTATTGTGGATATTTTAAGAAAGAGAACCAATAGTTCTATATTTTATTAACCATGGTATGCAAATACCTGGAAATCTGCCAAGAAGTGAAATAAATTTTGAGGTAATTTTTCTTCATATTAAAATAATATTTCTCTACCGCTCCACAGAGAGTTTTAATGCAGACAGTAATCTAGTTATAATTTGATTCTACTCCTGCTTCTAATAGTAATTTTTTTGTTTGACTCCTTTCATACTTTAGTTCCTATATTTAGAATGAGAGTAATGGGTGGTAATACTTCCCATTGCCTATTCTACACCCAGAATTATATGTATGACAGTAGTGTTATATTATGAGGAGAAAATGTTACAATGTATTTTAAAAGCAACTATTTTTATTAGTTACCTTTGGGCATCTACTTGACTAATTATTATTACATATTCTGAGAAGTTAAGTGCAAGGGTTCTAAATTTTATTATGTAATTACAATATAAAAAGACCAGGGAAACAGACAAGAAGCAAAGTAAAACTGGGCTATTTGGAAGCATGTGATAGAGCATTGAAGAAAAGTGCTATAAAATAGTACATGAATCATTGTTGACTAGTCATTTCTCAGGAAAACTAAATGAATCAAACTCCTCATTTTCATTTTACTTCTGAAATAAATATCTCCTCATATCTGACAGCTATTAGAAACCTTTGTTGTCCCAGTATTTCCTTCTTTCTTCTAACTCCCACCAAAAAAAAAAAAAAAAAAATCTGTGTATAATGTTTTAAAACACTGAGGATTTATTCCTGGGCTCCAGTGCACTTACTTTTAAATCTTAAGCCTTAATTCAGCAAACTGAGTGTTTAACATGTTTGAGGGTCAGATGGGAAGTAGATGTGAGGAGGTGGGCAGAGTGGTGAATGGAGGAGGAAGAGCATAAACTTTGACGCCAGACAGACCTCAGTTGATCCCACCTGATAGTTCTACTTTCTTTGAAAGATTCTTTCTTGCATATGAAAGTGGGTATAGCAGAAATAGTTAAAACAGATCATTTATCATAAATAAAACCAAAAAACCCAAACTCACTGCCACTGAATTGATTCCGACTCATAGCAACTCCCATTGGCTTTCCAAGGCTGTAAATCTTTATGGAAGCAGACTGCCCCATCTTTCTTCCATGGAGCAGATGGTAGGTTCAAACCACTGACCTTTTGGTTAGCAGCCAAACACCTTAAACACTATACCACCAAAGTTCCTTATCATAAATAGGCACTATGCTTATTAAACTGGAAGAGAATATAAAGGTAGGACAGTCTAGTGCAGTGATTCTCAACTGGGGGAAATTTTCCCCCATTGGACATTTGGCAATGTTTGGTTGTTATTACTGTTGAGGGTGGGTGGGATGTTACTGGCATCTGATGAGTAGAGACCAAGGGTGCTGCTAGAAATCCTACAGTACACAGAACATCCCCTCACAGCAAAGAATTACCTCGTCCAAAATGTCAATAGTGCTGAAATCCTCATCCAGTGAAGGAAAAAAAAATATGTATGTATATACCAACCAACCAACCAACCAACCTCACTACCATGGAGTTGGACCTGACTCATAGTGACCTTTCCTTGGGTTTCTGAGGTGGTATCACTATAGAAGTAGATTGCCCCATTTTCCTTCCTGGGAGTGGCTTGTGGGTTTGAACCGCCAGCCTTCTGGTTAACAGTCAAATGCCGTAGGCACTATGTGTGTGTGCATATATATCTGTATCTATATCTATATTATACTGCTCTCAAGTTGATTCTAATCCATAGCAACCTCATAGCACATAGTAGAACTTCCCCATAGGGTTTCCAAGTCTGTAAATCTTTCTAGAAGCAGACTGCTTCATCTTTTTCCCATGGAATAGCTGGTGGGTTTGGACCACTGACTTTTTGGTTTAGCCACTGTGTCACCAGAGCTTTTATATATATATATATATATATATATATATATATATATATATATGCAGGGAGCTCTGGTGGTGTCGTGGATAAGGCATTTGGCTGCTAACTAGAAGGTCAGCAGTTCAAACCCACCAGCCACTCCGGGGAAGGATGATGGGACACTCTACTTCCATAAAGATTTACAGCCTTGGAGACCTAATGGGGGTCACTATGAATTGGGATCAATTTGATTTGATGGCAGTGAGTTTGGTTTTTGAATTTATATATGCATATATATATAGGAGCTCTGGTAGCATATATCTAAGGCACTTGACTGCTAACCAGAAGGCTGGCGGTTCAAACCCACCAGCCACTCCTTGAAAGGAAGGTTGGGCAATCCTACTTCTGTAGTGATACCAGCTCGGAAACCCAAGGAGGGGTCTCTATGAGTCAAGGCTGACTCGACGGCACATAACAACAACAACAAATGTATGTGTATATGTGTGCATGTATATGTGCATATATATATGTATGTGCATGTATAAAGGAATAGTGTAAGTAAGTGGCCTTTACAGGCTGTGCAGACACACTTAGTTGTTTGATCCATGTTCTCTTCTTCCATAGCAACAGCAGGTGGCACAATATATCCAATGAAGAAACTACATCTCCCAGCGTCTTTTGCAGATCAGAGTTGTTGGAATGTGATCTTTAAAGAGGCCAGATTGTATTGAAAGAGTACCTCTTTGCCTTGCTTCTTTGTTTTTGCTGCCTGGTAGGGAATGTGATGGCCTGCTGGGAACCATGGGCTAAGGATGGTGGACCAGCCCAGGCCTGCCTCCTTCGAGACATTTCTATGTAAGAAAAACAAAAACAAAACTCAACTTTGTTATATAGTTTTCCTGTTGCCTGCAGCTGCATCCAGATTTGACCTGGGCCTTAAAGGATGTTGATAGGTAGAGGAGGGACCTTTGAGCTGAAGGAATTATCACAGGCAAAGGCACAGAAGTACGAAAGAGTGTGTTTCTAGGTGGTAACATATAGTTTGGTATGTTCATGAAATAATACGATAAATTCCAAAGGAAGAGTGTCACATAATGTCCCCAGAAAGATCTTTAGGAAAAAAGGGAAGAAAGGAAAAATACCTCAAGTAAGTGATACTGCTTATTTCATTGCATTGGTCATAGTTGGGTGAACACTGACTTTCATTTTTCTCAGTGGGAAATCTGTTCCAGATTCAGGACTTCTCTTCTTCTTCTTCTTCTTTTTTTTTTTTTGCAAGGTCATTGTCATAGTATGAAGTATGAAATGTGTATCTGAGATCACATGGAAGTTGCCATCCATGAAAGTCATTGTTGTGTTGGTAATGAGTGTCAGATCACTCTGATCTGAATATTTTTCTGTGTGGAGTTCATCTTGTTATCAGATTTTCTTTTCATTTTTGTTGTTGTTGTTGATTTTGTGTTTACTAAGTCTTTATCATATTCTTCTTCCTTCTTTTGATTAGAAGGTTTAATTTTGTGTACTCTTTAATTTACTTTCATCTTCCTAAGTTTAAAGGCATCTATTCTATTTTGTTATTATCCTGACTTTCTCCCCATTTGGAAGTTCTATAATTAACTTTTTCTTTTGTACTTGTCATTTACAGATTGATGCCTCTGGTTCCCTACTTTCAGTCTTGTAAGTTCATTTTATTTTTGAGAATTCTTTTTCTGGGTTGGTTTCTGGGAAATGTCATGTGTGTTAATCTTAGGTTGTTGTCTGATGTTTTGGTTCTCTTTCCAAATGATTCTGTTTAGCATTTCTTATAAGATGTCTTTAGTTTTTATGAATTTCTTTATTTTCTTTTTATTTGGAAATATCCTAATTTCACCATTGTATTTGAGGGATATATAATATAGTTTTACTAGATATATATTCTTGGTTGACAATTTTTTTCTTTCAAAGTTTTATTATGTCATCCCCTTGCCTTCTTATTTTCATGGTTTTTGTCAGGAAATCAGATTTAGTCTTATTGGTTTCCCTTTGTAGGTAACATTTTGTTTTTCCTGAGCTGCTCTCTAGATTCTTTCTTTGTCTTTGGTTTTGGAAAGTTTGATTATGCTATGTCTTGATGACTTTCTCTTGGGGCTTGTTGAGCTTGGTGCATATCTTTTTGTCTTTCATGATATTAGGGAAGTTTTCTGCTAGCAAATCTTTGACAATTCTCTCTTGGGTTTTTTTTTTTGCATTCTATTCTGGAGTTCCAATCACACATACATTTTTCTTCTTGATAGTATCCTATGTAATTCTTAGCCCCCTTTTTTTTCTTCTTCTTCTTTTTTTCTGATTTCTCCTCATATAAATTGGTGTCATGGTATTTTTATTCTAATTCACTGATCTGTTCTATTGATTAAATTCTACTCTTCTATCCTTCCAATGTGTTATTTATCTCTGAAATCTTAGTGTTAATTATCTGGATTTCTAATTTCTACTTTTGTTTTGTTTCTAATTGTCTATTTATTTTGTCATTTTGCTCTTATATTGCTTTCCTGAATTCTTCTAGGGTGTTATCTTTGATTTTATATATGGTTTCTTTGATCTCTTTGGAAGGTCATATACATACATCTTTTGAATTCCTTATCAGGTAGTTCTATTACCCGTTCTTCCTCAGGGAGATTTCCTGTTTCTTTAGTTTGGTCATTTACTTGCAGTATGTTGTTTTGTTTCTTTGCTTCATTTGAAGTTGTTTGTTGTCTCTAAGACATTTTGGAGTTGTTGTATTCAGTGTGTTGATTTGTTTCACCTTGATTCTTTGCTTTGCTTTATTTTGATATATCTAGACAGGCAGCATGAGTGTGCCACTTCGGTCACTAGTTTGGCAGCACTGGGGCACTCTTTACCTGCATTCATGTCAGTGGGGTAACTGGTGGGAGTGTGGGTGTGGGTCTCTGTTTGCTGGTGGTAAAGAGCAGCTACAGGCAGAATGAACAGGTCCTGTCCACCATTTGTCATTGATCCAGTGATTTAGGAGCGAGTGGTGGCACTTGCCTGTTGGGTGGGGTGGTAGGTGGTAGATATGGTAGGTGTGGTTGACTAATGGGGAAATAATGTCCATTTCCTGCTGGGGAAGCAGAGGAAAAAAAAAGAGGAGGATGAGAAAAAAATGGGTAAAAATAAAGGAAGAAAATGAGAAAGGGGAAAAAAAATAAACAAATGAAAGGAAAAAGGGAAGAAAAGAAAAAGAAAAAAGAGCGGTGTGGCAATTGTTCCTGCACTTCTATGGCAGCAAGCACATGGCTCCTTATCCTCTAGGACTTGCACAACTGGCCAGAGTGATGGCAGGTGGCTGTTGCATGATCCACGTAAGTGTGTGCCTCTGGTTGCCAGGGAAAAAGCTACAGCATGTGCAGTGTGTGTGATCCTTGCAAGCAAGTGCCTGTGGAGATGTCAAGAGCCTGGTTATCCTCTAACATTTCCCATAATTTTCAGGGGGTTTAGGTCAAGAACCTATGTTCTACAACTAGAAATTGCCTTATGCTGTATAATCTCAGGAGAGCAAGACTTTTGTTTGTTTGTTTATTAGTGTAATAAGACATTGCATGATATTTTCTCTGTTTCTCAGGATAGGCAATTATAGACCAAATCTGAAGAAACAGAGAAGCTGAATACCTGATATTACAATGACAACCATGAATAATAGGGGCCGGACACCCCAATAGGGTTTACTTGGAGATGACAGAGCCACCCCAGCCCCTGCTCTGCCTGTGCCCCTCCCAGCCATATAAACAAACAAAACACCAAACCGGTTGCCATTGAGTCAATTCCTACTCATGGTGACCCCGTGTGTTACAGAGTACAACTGTGCTCCCCAGGATTTTCATGACTGCAACCTTTCGGAAGCAGATCATCAGATCTTTCTTCCTGACACATTCAAACCACCAACTTTTCAGTTAGTAGTCAAGCTAAACCATTTGTGCCATGTGGGGACTTGTAGTTGTAAGTTTTTGGTCTGCAAGGGCCTGCTGCAGCTACCTCTCCCCCACGAAGGAATAAAATCAAAGAAAATGGGGTACCTTTGTGAAGAAAGGACTGACATCTCGTCTCCAGACTGGCTGTTTGCTTAGGCAGTGAACTTGCCCCTGGCAAGGGCAAAGACAGATGAGGTAGTGGTGGGGCAGCCAAGGGGCAGCCTGCAGTCTCACTCTTCCCAGGGCAAGGAGGTCTACATTTTCTAAAGATCAAGTGAACACTGAAAAGGAAACCAGCTGTAGCCTTTCTTTTTGGCAGTGAGAGGCAATGGGGAGTACAGATGAGGTGGTTGTAAAAGAATAATGGCCTACAGGTCTCCCGGATCAGTGATTTGGCAGTGCAGAGATCCTTGCAAGGATTCCCCAAGAATTCGCCTGTACAGATAGTAACATTATATACAAAGGAATTAACAATGACTCTTGACCCCCATTCTACCTCTTACAACACCCTGGAGAAGATAGGAGGGGAGATTGATTCCCAGAGGCCTACCATCTCTCCTCCCACCATCCTACCTTTGAGGTGAGGAAGGAGTTGTTGTTGGGTGCTGTTGAGCCAATTCCAACTCATAGCAACCCCCTGTGACAGAGTAGAACTACCCCAAAGAGTTTTCGTGGCTGTAGTATTTATGGAAGAAGATTGACAAATCTTTCTCCTGGAGAGCAGCTAGAGAGGTTTGAACTGCCAACCTTTCAGTTAGCAGCTGAGTGCTTAACCATTGGGAGGAAAAGAGAACCTTGCCGCCTCACCACCTTAGAGCCCTCCAGCCCCAAGCCCAACCACAGTGGGGGAGGGGTAACTGAATTGGATAAGGGGTTGGTGTCTTTTACTGGACTTCATTGAGTTTTTTAATATCGGAAAGTATATAGAACCTGTCCAGTGTATCATTAAGGGAATCTCTACCCAGCAGGGGAGGAGATTCAACATGGCACAGCTAGAGGCAGGTTTGTTGTTGTTGTTATGTGCCGTGGAATCGGACCGGCTCATAGTGACCCCTCCTTGGGTTGCCGAGGCAGTATCACTACGGAAATAGATTGCCCAACCTTAGAGGCAGGTAGGGGAGATAAATAAAACCATTTCCTCAATGCATCCTATGGAGTGGGGACTGTTCATAAAGCAGTTATCTGATTAAGAGATTCCTATTCTTATAACTAGGAGCTCTGGTAGTATAGTGCCTAAGGCACTTGACTGCTAACCAGAAGGCTGGCGGTTCAAACCCACCAGCCACTCCTCAGAAGGAAGATGGGGGCAATCTACTTCCTAGTAATACTGGCTCGGAAATCCAAGAAGGGGTCGCTATGAGTCGGGTGCGACTCGACGGCACTTAACAACAACAACAACAACAATTCTTATAACTAGGAACTCTGGTGGCGTAGTGCCTAAGGCATTTGACTGCTAACCAGAAAGCTGGCAGTTCAAAGCCACCAGCCACTCCTTGGAAGGAAGGTTGGGCAATCTACTTCCGTAGTGATACCACCTCAGAAAACCAAGGAGAGTCGCTATGAGTCGGATCCGACTCGACGGCAGTGCGTTTGGCTTGCGTTTGGTATTCTTATAATTAAAGTCAAATCATTATGTGTTTGTGATGTGGCATACTACGTTTATAAACGACCAGATCTTTTTCTATGAATTAAAAACTTGAAATATTAAATATTTCCACATATATGTAAAGAACACAAAGACAAATTGCCTTTTTCTTTTATCTCCTCAAATCTAAGAGGGTTTTTTTTAACCTTATAAATTTACACACAGGGATAACAAGTGTTAAATTTCAATCTATCAGAGATTCACAAACAGTTGATGCAATGGCAGAAAAATAAGTGCATGAAAACAAGTTTATAAATGATTTGTTATACATGTTCACTTATTTGTCAACCATGCCATTCAGTTAAATTGGTTAATTTTCATCAAAATATTCGTCAGGCTACTCTTTCACTTCTATTTAATTTTTTTCTTAAGTGCAATAATGTCATAATTTTTATATCCCTGGTTAGTACTAATGGTTAATGGTCTAGGCTGCCATCAGAAAGGTGGGAGGTTCAAGTCTACCCAGAGGTACCTTGAAAGAAAGGCCAGCGATGTTCTTTTGAAAAATCAGCCATTGAAACCCTTATGGAGCACAGTTCTACTGTGACACACATGGGGTTGCCCTGAGGCTGAATTGACTCAACAGCAAATGGTTAGTAATGTGGCTTCTGTCTGTCACCTTTCTCTTTCACTGTGTCTCCCTTGCCATTACCAGAGGCTTCTTAAGTATTTGCAATTTTATTTTTTTTTACTTAGACAGCAATTATTTCCATATTATATTACAATTACTCTCTAAGTGACTAGCTGTACTGACAAAGAGACATTGGTATGAATGACACGTTCCAGTACAATGCAAACATGGGCTGTGACTCTTCATTCATTGTCTCACTGTAGAGCTGTTGGCAGATTATAGGCCATAACTTGATGTCTTCATCTTCGACAGTCTCCAGCTTTCTTACTTTTCTTGTTTCAATTCTGCATCATCTATTTTCTTGAATCCCAGCCTCCTAAAATGTAAGCAATCCAAAATGTTCTCATCCATCAGAACAATTGCATGTTAAAGCATATCAGAGTACAGGCCAGGCTCCTAACTGCCTAATTATACTTGAGTTGAATTTTATTGCACTTGAAATAGGTGAGATATTGATGGGTTCTTGCAATTGCAATGCCCACTTATAGTCAAAACCTTCCTGTTGACTCCTCTTTCCCTAACCACCTCCCCACTTCCAACCTCTGATTAGTTGCCAAAATCTACCTCAGTGCAATATCTCAGGACCTTAGTAGTAAATCAGCAGTTCTCCTGTTCCTGGTGAATAATGTCCAAAGATGTGTATTCCTTTACTCTCTCCTTCTAGACTTTCATCTCCTCTTTCCAAACCCTTTGCTTTCGCCAGACTCAACCCCAGCTGTTATTGGCTCATCTTGCTTTAGTATCTTTGCTTGTTGTTGTTATGTTGTTGTTATGTTGTTGTTATATGCCCTTGAGTGGACCCGACTCATAGCGACCCCTCTTGGGTATCCGAGGCAGTATCACTACGAAAGTAGATTGCCCAGCCTTCCTTCCAAGGAGTGGCTGGTGGGTACTCTTTTTTTTCACCCCCTCATTTGACTGAAAACGTTCTTTCCTCCTTCCAGTCTTTGAATATTCCAAATAAAATCACCCTTGAAAGCCCAACTC
>NW_006921595.1:10212307-10226030 GCF_000298275.1 Orycteropus afer afer | reverse complement strand
CGCTATGAGTCGGGTCTGACTCGACAGCACATAACAACAAATAACAACATATATAGCACAGTTCTATGCACTGGGGATATGCCAATGAACAAAAATTATTGGAGTTACAGAACTGAAATTCTAGTAAAGAGAAGAGACACCAAATATATAATATGCCAAATGGGGATAAATACTGTGGAGAGAAATAAAACAGTTTAAGGGAGACCTAGGATTGTCTGGGGAGCTCTGGTAGCGTAGTACCTAAAGCACTTGACTGCTGACCAGAAGGCTGGCGGTTCAAACCCACTAGCCACTCCTCTGAAGGAAGATGGGGCAATCTACTTCCGTAGTGATACTGCCTCGGAAACCCAAGGAGGGGTCGCTATGAGCGGGGTCCCACTCGACGGCACATAACAACAACAGGGGTTGTCTGAGAAGGTCTTACTGATAAGATACAGCTTGCCACCTTACTTCCTTCAGGTCTTAAATAAACTATCATGTTCCATTGTGCATTAAATCGTGCTTTTTATTATTATTATTTTTCACATGTACTCTCTACCCACCAGCCACTCCTCAGAAGGAAGGTTGGGCAATCTACTTCCGTAGTGATACCACCTCAGAAACCCAAGGAGGGGTCGCTATGAGTCGGGTCTGACTTGACGGCACATAACAACAACAACAACTGTACTAGGTAATAATAGGTAGGTAGCTTATAATTAATTTTGAATCTCTTACAGTGCCTTGCTTTCTGATTTGTATAGATATTGTTGTTGTTCTGTGGCATTAAGTTGATTTTGACTCACAAAATCACAAAAAGTGACCTGAAAGGATAGAGTAGAACTACCCCACAGGGTTTGCTAGACCAGAAGTTTTACAAGAGCAGATGCCAGCAGATTGGCAACGTATGTGCTTGTAAATTCATTAGGTCTTTTCTCCCATGGAACCAGTGATAGGTTTGAACCATCAACCTTTCAATTAACAGCTGAGCTCTTAACCATTGTGTCACCAGGGCTCTGATACTATTAACTACTTATTAACTGATGCAAAGTGATAATACGTTTGGTAAATAAAATAAGATCTAGGAAAAAGAAAAAAGCTGGTTAAAAGTTGGTGAAGAAAACCTGCTGAATTTGGGACCTAAGTCACTGAGATGGCAACCTTAATACTTGTGGGCAACTCCCTCACATGGGACCTTCTATACCAGGGAGGTTGAATGCCAGACAACATAGTACAGAGTTAAATTCCCAATCCTGTCATTGCATGGACTTATCATGTGTGAGTATAGAGTAATGAGATTGATGCCCATGTGTGGTTTAGGAGAAACCATCTTATTACTCTATACCTGGCCTTCTGCAGTTCTAGATGTGTAGGCATTTATTCCCCTATATTCTTGTTGTTCTCCTTCTTAGACACTTTGATAAGATACAACGTTTTGCAAGTTTCTGGACCAGCTTTCTATAACTTTTAATGTATGTTAACTGGTTTTTAGTGTTACCTTGGGAGATTTTGGCCAGGATTCTGGATTTCTTGGGACTGGCAGGTCATGGAGGAAAGTAACTCACTGATGGATGGTGAATCCATGGATTGTTGGATTAAATCACTCAATGCCTGAGTGACACTATTGGCCGCTACCATTCTCCCAAACCTTTGGGGCAGATTAGGAACACGTCTCAGGATGCTTCCCCCCATATTTCTTCCAAGTCTCAGGGGCAAGTTGGCCATTGGTGCAGGACTTTGTTCTTCCGTGGTCCTCCCAAATCTCAGGGGCAAGTAGGTGACTGAGCGTAGCATTTTGTTGACTGCAGGTGTAGTCATCTTAATGATGTTTTTTGGTTCCCAGTCTTTTAATTCTTCAGAATTGAGGCCTCTTTCCTTTTCCCCTTTGGCGTCTCCTCTAGGCTATAAGTAGAAATGACCATTACAATCATTTCTTATTGTTACAAGGAACAGACTTCGATTTGGAATTGAATTCAGACTTTAATCTGCAGAATTGTTAAGGCTATAAACAAAGTCTGTGTTCTCATATGCAGAATTTTTAAATAAATAATTTGCATTAAGCTTAAAGCAATCTAGTTTCTCAGTCCCTAGACTATTGTAAGACAACTATAAAATATTAATAAAATATATATAGTAACTATAGTAATGTGTTCAAGCAGCAGGAACATAATGAAGTATTGAAATGAGGCGAAAGTTTTACTGCAGTTATTCTCTTCTAGTCTTTTGATCCATCTCGTTTATGAAATATTTTATGTATTTTGATTTTAGAGAAACCTTGCCACTCCCTCTCCATGTCTCTTATTTTTCTCTCCCTCTTTAAAGACCAGAGTGCTGAATACATGGGCACTGATGCTAACATGGGTTTGGGGTATAGTTGTAGGAGGTCAAGATGAATTTCTTTTTACCTTTCTCAAGTCTGAACTCCAGGAGCTTTGGTGGCGTAGTGCTTAAGATATTTGACTGCTAAGCAGAAGGCTAGGAGTTCAAACCCACCAGCCACTCTTCGGAAGGAAGGTTGGGCAATCTACTTCCGTAGTGATACTGCCTCAGGAACCCAAGGAGGGGTCAACTATGAGTCAGATCCCACCCGCTGGCAGTGAGTTTGGTTTTTTTTTTTGAGTCTGAACTCTACTCCAAAAGCATTTCTCAAGAAACTAGTTGTATTTTTTATTAGAAATGCATCTTTAGTAAAGAACTGATTGGTTTGTGGGTTTCCCCACCACTGATATACCAACGCTATAAATTCATGCAAAATACAGTGACTCTTTAATTAAATTTACTTGTACTGTGAAGAAGCCCTAGTGGCACAGTGGTTAAGTGCTCGGCTGCTAACTGAAAGGTTAGTGGTTTGCACCCACCAGCTGCTCCATTGGAGAAAGATGTGGCAGTCTACTTCTGCAAAGATTCAGTCTAGGAAACCCAAGGAACAGATCTACCCTGTCCTATAGGGTCGTTATGAGTCACAATAGAATATGGCAAAGGGTTTTTTTTTTTTGTTCTTATTGTTGTTGTTTTGTTGTGACAGTTGATCTGTATGAAGATGTTTAAATAATATTTTCTGATTGTGAACTATAATACATTATCATTTCAGAAAATTTGGAAATTCTAGAAAAGCATAAAGAAGGAAAGAAAAACTTGTAATCTCACTATCTGGAAATAAACATTTTACTTAGATTTAGATTTGCCACAGTCTTCTTGTTACTGTTGTTAGTTGTCTACTTAAATTGTCCTTAGAGAAGCCGGGTTGTTTGCTGTTGTGCTAAGTAATACAAGTTACATCATTACACTGTTATAGCAAGGCTGAAGTTTAACCCAAAAGCAAAGCACAAACTAACTTATTCTTTACATTTTACAAAACCATTAGACTCAGTACAGATATTATGTCATTAACACCACTCATGTTAAATTAAAAAAAAAAAAAAACAACTTACCTCAAAATATTTGTCATAATTTTCTTTGCTGTGAGGATTGGTTATCATTAAATCATCTGCACAAAAGATGTTTGATGTCAATAAGCTTAAAGTGGCAAAAGTCAATAAATTGAATCGCTTGGATGAAATAATTTCCATTTTGTCAAAAAACCAAAATTAAGTTTATATGCACGCCTCAGTGTCTACAAGTAGGGAAATCATGATCTTTTATACTCTCTGAAAACAAAGGAAAATTTCCTTTAACAGTGAAACCAAGCCCACATGGTTTAAGTACTAATATTAATTAGAGTGGGTAATGAAAATATGCGTGTAAGGAATGTGGGTAATTTATTCTGGGAAGACAGCAATGCATCTGCTTGTAAATTCATTAGCTTTGAAAATAATTTTCCTCATTATGAAAGAGATTCTAATTAGGCAAGATTGGAGTGATAGTAATTAAGATTCCAAGCCAACAGAATGCTTTATTTCTCTGAGCTTAAACAAAAACTATTTTGTTTTTGATATTTGCGTCAATGCATGAGGGAAGGGGAAAAAAACTATTCAGTACTTGCTATTTTTTTTGTGTGTGTATGTGTGCCTTTATTGTCTGTACCTCTTGTGGGTCTCTCTGAATCTTCCTTTTCCTTAGTGATATTGTGCTGGTCACACACTTTTATTATATTGCTTTTCCCTTCACCAAAATCAAACCGTCTCTTAATTATCCATCTATTTTTTTTTTTTAAAGTCACACAAAAGAGTTAGGCATCATATGTTCAAAATGTCAAACAATATTAAGAATGTGAAAAGAATCCTAAGTCACATAAATACCAAAATAAGATGCCATTAATTACCTTATTGTAAAATGCTGTTTGGTTATTAAAAAGCTTTAGGAGTAAATGTCAGCTGTAACCTGAAGGATGTGCAGAAGTCCATTCCATAGGCATTTTGACAAACTGGCCATTCCAGAGAAGCTGGAGGTAGTTCAAAGTCTTTGGGATTTGCTGTGTGAGCCTTACTTGGTGAGCTGTGTCAATCACCAGGATTTTCTCTCTAAGATGCTGCTGCCCCTACCTTCCTGCTGAAAGCCCTTACAAACCCTAGCAGAGGACAGTCACACACATGCTGATTTTGTTGCTCCCTTCCCCTTACTATTTAGGTAATCTCTCATTGCCACAGGCACACTGACTTTATGACACAAGAAAAGAATTTTCAGAAATAAATGCTTATTTACTGGAGTGTCATGGTGAGTGTCTTTCAGAGCAGCTGACTGGCATTGTTACAGATCTGCTTTATTACTAATGAGTAGGTTCTGGAGAAACGATATTTCACTTCCACAGACACCTGACCATTCAGTCCTCTCAGGATAAAAAGACCTTACACTGATATCTAACATCCCAGCTTCTTCTAGAGATGAATTTACAAACAAGCAAGTCATAGAATTGCAGCTTTAGTACCAACCATCATGCCACCTCTTGCCTGTTTCACCAACCTCCTCTAATCTGGGAAATGAGATGGGCTGTGAAACCTTTTTCTGTACTAAAGATCTCCAGAATAAAACCAAAAGTTTAAAAACAACAGTGGGTCAGCTCTGGTGGTGCCTCGACATCACATTTGCCACTGCCTTTCCTGGCTTCTCTTTAGGCAGCTTACATCATTGGTCTCATTTGTTTTGGTCTGTGGTAGCCCCAAATCCCCACAGTAGGAGGCAATTAATTCAATTCACGGTCTAGTGTTAATTTTGTAAAGCTGTTATTGGATTATTTGGGTTTAATTTCCCCGAGGATTTAATATATTTCTCTTCTAAATTGTTCCTTTGCAAACTGCTGATGGAACTTCCTTTTTTTACGGTCAGTAGATCCATCCGAACTTTTGAGAAATGTGGGAACCAATGGGCAAGTTCACCAAGTTCATATCCTAGAAAAAGGGGAAGGGAGCAGCAGGAGTCTTGTGTAAGCAAAGTCCCAAAACTGAGGCATTCGACACAACTAAATGGCTACCCCAGAACTAAAATTGAAACCCCATTTTGAATTAAGCTGCATTTAGACCCAAAATCGTCACTACTGTTGTTTTTAAAAGACAATTTCTGTTTATAAAAGTTTAACTGCTTGTAACACAAAGGAAGCAAGAGTCAGGATTTTTAGCATGGGCTAGGAATCGTTTGTTAAAAGATGTTTGTCAACAATGTTTGCACAAGGGTTCTTGCTTTCTAGCCGGTGCCTGTCAGCAGAGACAGGTCACTGATGCCTAGTTCTGCAGGCAGTGCCTCCAAACTGTGTGGGAAGGGAGTGCTTGCTCTGCCCATCTCAAATAAAGTTGTTTGTCTAGTGGAGAAAAAAAAAAGAAAACAAGATTGTCCTATGCAGAATACTTTTAGTCAACATGTCCCAGGAGTACAAAATAGAATTGATAATGCTAAGTAAAGATGCAGCCCTGCAATTGTAACCAAGATGAGGTAAATGCCATTCAACCAAGCCTTAGTTCTAATTTCCTGACTCCCCAAACCAGACTGCATTACTATTCATTCACTAAGAGTTTAGCTCCATTTCTTTTAACTCCCTGTAGATCTGTAACAAAGATAGAAACATAACTTTAAGATAAGAGGAAGAGGCACACATGCAAGAGGACTTAATTGTTCTATGTTAACAAATGTTGTTGTTATGTGCCGTCGAGTCGGCCCCGACTCATAGCGACCCCTCCTTGGGTTTCCGAGGCAGTATCACTACGGAAGTAGGATTGCCCAACCTTCCTTCCGAGGAGTGGCTGGTGGGTTTGAACCGCCAGCCGTCTGGTTAGCAGGCAAGTGTCTTAGCCACTATGCTACCAGAGCTCCTGTAGACTCATTGATATTAGGAAAAATGTTTAAGAAAGTTTAATTTAAACTCCCTGTAACACTTTGCCTTGTATCCTTCCTGTACCTGCAAGCACACTGCTCTTTGTTTACTCCACCTGATAAAAAACTCCCTGTCCTTCTCCTATTTGGAACATTTTAGTGTCCTGCTTAGATGCTAGGATGTGCCGCATTTTGTGAAACTTTTTCCACAATAATTTTTGCCTTCACTTCTAACAGAATGCCAGCCTGGTGCGTCGCTATGACATTTTCTTTTAAATTTGTTTGTATCTAGTTGTTGTTTTCAAATAATGACACTTTAGCAATTCACCAGTTTTCAGTGCTACTGTTTGGGATTTTGACACATCAGTTAGAGTTTTTCTGATTCTAGTTAGCATCCAGAGGGGCTGGTATGAGTAATTGATTACTCCCTTCCTTCCACAAGATTAGGCTTCCAAGTGTGGAGTGTAATTAGAGTCATCTTATTAATATAGGGCTTGGATCTTTTCAACCATACCTTCATTTAGCTTTTAAAACTTTAACAGATACAGGACAGTATTACCTCACATATACAGGAGCTCTGGTGGCGCAGTACCTAAGGCACTTGATTGTTAGCCAGAAGGTTGGCAGTTCAAATCCACCAGCCATTCCTCGGAAGGAAGATTGGGCAATCTACTTCCATAGTGATATCGCCTCAGAAACCCAAGAAGGGGTTGCTATGAGTTGGAGCCGACTCAATGGCACATAACAACAACAACAATACTTCACATACACAGCATGAAACCATGAATCTTTTGATAAGGTGTGCTGCTGCTTACATGTAGAGATTAATTTGTTTAGTACCTTTTGATGGGACGTATGAGCCTATGAAAAATTAATGATAAAACCTATATCTCACTGATTTGTGATGTTTAAATACATGTTTCATTTACTAAGATTTTGGAGGCCAGAAGACTTCCCCTTCCAAATCTCTCTCTCTAGCCCAGCCAGCTGTTGAGTATTGAGCTTCCGATCTCCATTTTCAGCTTACTACCTGATCATTCTTTTGGAATTCCCACACACATCTCAAGCCAAGAGTGCCCAACACAGAATTTATCTTTTTAAAACTTGTTTTTCTTTCTAGATTTCCTATTTCAATGAATATTACTGTATCAGTCAGGTTCCAGCAAGGAGACAGAAATCACACACTAATTATTTTTTAATAGACTATTTTTTAAAGGAGTTTTAGGTTTACAGAAAAAATGTGCAGAAAGCACGGAGAGTTCTCATATACCTCCTTTTTCTCTCTACACAAGGAGCTCTGGTAGCACAGTGCCTAAGGCATCTGACTGCTAACCAGAAGGTTGGTGGTTCAAACCCACCAGCCACTCCACGGAAGCAAGACTGGGCAATCTACTTCTGTAAAGATTTATGGAAACCTTGGAAACCCTTTTGGGGTCGCTATGAGTCGGAATTGACTCTATGGTAGAGGGTTTGGTTTGGCTTTATTATCAATATCTTGAATTCATGTGGTACATTTGTTACAATTGATGAACCAATACTGATACATTCTTATTATCTGAAGGCCAAAGTTTACGTTAGAGTTCACTCTTTATATAGTACAGCCCATGGTTTTTGACAAATGCATAATATCCTGTGTCCACCATTACACTATCTGACAGAATAGTGTCCCTGACCTAAAAAATGCGAACACAGAGTGATTTGAGCAGCATTCAGGAACTGTTCTAAGTACTTTGTGAATGATCTCATTATCTTTCCTCATGATCCCATGAGCGGGATTATGAAAAGGAAAAGGAAAGAAAGGTGCGGAAAGGCTAAGTAATTTCCCCCGTAAGTGACAGAACCAGGACTTGAACCCAAGCAGTCTGAAAACTTCATCATGGCACTAGTCTTCCTGCCCAGTCAAGTCTGCACTCTTCTAAATTGCTTTCCAATCTCTTCACTTCCCTCATCTCCATTGCCATTATTCCATTCACCATTATCTTTTGGTGTAGTGCCTAAGGCATTTGACTGCTAACCAGAAGGCTGGTGGTTCAAACCCACCAGCCCCTCCACAGAAGGAAGACTGGGCAATCTACTTCTATAAAGATTTACTGCCTTGGAGACCAAAAGGGGGTCGCTAAGAGTTGGAATCGACTGGATGACAGTGAGTTTGGCTTTGGTTTCAGTTCCTTTTCTTGGTCTTTTCCAATTCATTCCCACAGTGCAGCCAGGAGAATATTTTTGAAATATGCTTACGACTTTTCTTCTAAAAACCTTTCAATGGCTTCCTGTTTCCCCCATGAGCTAGCTCACTCTTCATAATCTGTACTCTGCCTGCTTCTTTAGCATCATCTCTCACTACTCCCCACCAACTCTCTGCTTCATTCATAAAAAACTTCTTTCTGTTCTTCCAAATAGGTGAGCTTTGCCTCTGCTCATGGGTTTCTTTTGCATGGAATTAATTCATCCAGTCCCCTCTCTCCTTCTTACACCTATTCGTTGTTGGGTCTTTCCTGATGCTTTGCATGCTCCAGTACCTTAGTTCTTACTAACTCACTGCTCTTATCACTCTATCTTGCCCTGTTTCCTTGTCTGCACCATTCATTGGGCTATAAACTCTCAAAGGGCAGGACCTGGCTTGTGCACATTATAGTGATATTTCCATCGTCTCTATCATAGCTGCTAAAGACATTTCATTTTCAAACACATGAATAAATTTTTCATTAGTGATTAGGAATAGGAATTAAAACTGAAGTTGTTTGTGAATTATTTTTCCCAGTTCTGGTCATTGACTGGAATTTTCTCTTTACTTATATATAATTAAAGCTTAGATTTGTGGTTTATCTTGAAATCATAGTATCTTAACAGCCTCCTGTTTGAGATTCACATTTAAGGAGATGGAGAACCATGTCTGGCCAGTCGGGTGAAAGAGAATTGTATGTGAGTTTAAATGTATTTCGTTATAGTTGAACATACAGCTTGATGAGTTCAATACGCTCTGATGGATCTTACAGTGCCTTTTTCTTTTTTTTCCATCAAAGCATTAACTTTATTTTATTTAATTTATTTTTTTATTGTGCTTTGGATGCATATTTACAGAGCAAAATTTGTTTTAGATTCAACAGTTAGTGTACATTTGATTTCACACCCCGATTACCATCCCCAACCATAACATACTCTTCTCCCCTCCCATCTCTGTGACCAACCCCTCCCTGTTCCCTTCTTAACTATGCAGTCCTATCTGTCTAGCTTTCCCTCCATGTGAATGCTGGCCCACTGTTGTCCCATGGCCAATTGCTTTAAGGGGTGTAACTCCCTATAGTAGGTGGGTGCATCACCTTGGGGTGGGTGTTCTGCATGTAAGTCTTTCTACTGTTGGGATGAGAGCCAATCCTTGGGAGTGAGTCCAATCCTAGGCCCAAACGGTGTCCCAGGGCCATAATCTTGGGGATTTCACCAGATTATATCTGACCAGTAATACTGGTCATTTTGATGCTCTTAAATTTTTTTTTTCCACATTTTTTCTCCCACTCTATCCAGGATCTCCAGTTTTGATCTCTTCTCGAGTGGTTGGCATTGGTAGCTGGGCACCATCTGGTTCTTCTGGTGTTGGTGTCATATCCTTGGACTAATTGTTTCCAAATGGCTTTGATTTTCTTCATTCTTCTTTGGTTCAGATGAGAGAAGACCAATAGTTGCATCTTAGATGGCTGCTCAAAAGCTTTTAAGACCTCAGTCACTCCTCACCAAAATAGGTTGTGGAACAAGATTTTTATGTAACATGTTGTGCCAATTGAACTTGGCATCCCCCAATACTATCGTCCTGAGTCAGCAGGCCCAATGATTCTCTTTCTCAAGGTGTTTGGTTGTCTCTGAGAGGTTACTCCAACTCTGTCTTCTATTGCTTCTGTAATGAGTGTGGCTAATTTTGTGTCACTAGTATCTATGTAGGAGCTCTGGTAGTGTAGTGTCTAAGGCAATTGACTGCTAACCAGAAGGCTGGTGGTTCAAAACCACCAGCCACTCCTCAGAAGGAAGGTTGGGCAATCTGTTTCTGTAGTGATACTGCCTCGGAAACCCAAGGAGGGGTTGCTATGAGTGGCATTCGACTCAAAGGCAGTGAGTTTGTGTTTTTTGTTATCTATGTAAGATTATCTTCAGCTAAATCTATCCTTGATCTAAGGTACATTCTTACTCGCCAACCCCCACCTGATCTTCTCAGTTGTCTATGTATTCATCTGTAGGCTGGTGTTTGGTGTTAGTGGTAATGCAGTATTGTGCATGTATGAGTATTTGCCTCTGTTGTCTTTATCTTATGTGAGCGTTCCAGTGTCCTTCCTTTCCTCAGCGTCATCATGCTGCTCACAGACTCTTACCATACCATCCCCCCCTACCCAAAACAACATGTTAACCCTACCTACTCTGAAAATATCCCTCCTTTTCCCTCCCATCCCCAGTAACCTACAAAGGGAATTCCCTACCCTAAGTAAACCCTTTCTTGACTTTTTACAATAATGGGCTCATATAATATTTGTCCTTCTAGAATTGACTTATTTCACTCAGCATAACGTCCTCCAAATTCATCCATGTTGTGAGGTGATTTGCGTATTCTCCATTATTGTTTAATGTTGTGTAGTATTCTGTTGTGTGAATGTACCGTAATTCGGTTTTCCATTCATTAGTTGATGGGTACCTAGGTTATTTCCATCTCTTTGCTATAGTGAATTGTGCTGCAATGAACATTGGTGTGCATATGTCTGTTTGTGTCCTGTCTCTCACCTCTTTAGGGTATATTCCTAGTAATGGAATTGTTGGATCAAATGGTATTTCTATTTTTAGTTTTTTTGGGAAATACCATACCATTTTCCACAATGGTTGTACCATTTTGCAGTCTCACCAGCAGTGTATGAGAATTCCAATCTCTCTGCAGCCTTACCAGCATTTGTTGTTTTCTGTCTTGTAGAACTTTGCTATTATTGCTGGGGTGAGATGATATCTCATTGTTGTTTTGCCTTGCATCTCTCTAATGGCTAATGGTTGTGAGCATTTCCCCATGTGTTTATTGGTTGTCAGTATATCATCCTTAGTGAAGTGTCTATTTATGTCTCTTGCCCATCATTGAATTGTTTGTCTTTTTGGTATCGAAGTTTTCTATGCATGTTGGTAATAAGTCCTTTTGGATCTTACAGTATTGACAGGCATCAGTTGTGCCTCAAACACCAGGAAGGGTGTGGAAAGGAACTTCACAGATCCAGGAACACTTGCTGAAAATGCTTTATGGTCTCTAACCAGGAGACTTCATAGATCTGCTATGACTGCTATTACCTTTCTATGTCCAATGGGCTATACTCCACCTTCTACTGAGCTGACCTAAGGATGCATTTTAGACTTTGTAACTAACCAAGTGCTGTGAAGTCAGTTACACTTCATGGCAACCCCATGTATGCCAGAGTAGAATTGTGCTCCATAGGATTTTCAATGGCTGATATTTCAGAAGTAGATTACCAGGCCTTTCTTCCAAGGTGCCTCTGAGTAGACTCAAGCCACCACCTCAGTTAGCAGCTGACTGTGGTAAACACTTGCACCACCCAGGGACTCTTAGGACTTTGTAAGGCACTAGTTCATTGCACTGCTAGAGTGTGAGAGTCAAGTGTTTTCCACCAGAGCCTCTCCTCTCTGTTCCTGGACTCCAATTTTTATCTTCTAGAATGGTGAAATTACTAAAAGTCTTGTTCATTATATATATATAATCTCTTTTTTACTTGGCTTCTTGACCACTTATCCTACGTAGCTTAAGAATCTGCAAATGCTTAGAGGAAAGCCAGCATAGACTTTTGCACTCATTTCTTTGAGTGCTCTTTCAGTCCAAGATTTTAGCCATCTAAAAATCCCAGTCAGCTGCCAAAAAATCCAAATTTTGCCTCCCTAGCTCCACAGGAGTGACAGAGCTCTGCTGACTTCTGTGCCTCTTAGTTGCTTACCCTGTTCAGCTTTCTAGCCACGAAACTTAAGAACCAGCAAACCCTCCAGGGAAAGTAGCTTGCACAAGTTGGTCTTACCCAGATGAGCTTTCTTTCTCTCTGGGAACTGTCCCCTTGAAGTCCTGGCTGTCTTGGAAACTCTTTAGTGTCTTCAAACAGATGATTTATATGTTTTATACAAAAGATTCCCCAAGAGAAAGGGAACAATAACAATATGGCCACGGGAAGAATTTTGATGAAACTGAGAGTGACTCTATTATCCTTTGCAAGGCTTTATGATTTACAAACAAACAAACAAAAAACCCACAGCTGCCACTGGGTTGATTCCAATTCAGGGCAACCCCATCTCATGGGGACCCATGTGTTTTGGTATAGAATAGAGCTCCATGGGATTTTCAATGGCTGTGATCTTTGTAAGCATACTGCCAGTCCTTTCTTCTGAGGTACCACAAATCCACCAATCTTTCAGTTAATAGTTGAGTTCTGAACCATTTCATCACCCAGAACTCCTGAAGAAACTAAATATTAATGCATATGGATCAGTTTGGGAATGATATGATTTGGACTGTAAATATGGATCAGCTTGGGAATGATGTGATTTGGACTGTAAAGGCAACGGTATTCCAAATAAGTCAGATTAGGGTCACACTGGCAAATCTCTGAAATATACTGAAAGTATTTCCAGTCTGTGATGGAGTCAGCCCTCGGGGTACATATTCTAAGCAGTAGGAGATGGTTAGTTTTTTTTTGGAGCCACTAGGTTTATACATAGGAGCTTTGGTAGCATAGTGCCTAAAGCACTTGACTGCTCACCAGAAGGCTGGCGGTTCAAACCCACCAGCCACTCCTCGGAAGGAAGGTTGGGCAATCCTACTTCCGTAGTGATACTGCCTCGGAAACCCAAGGAGGGGTCGCTATGAGTCGGGGCCGACTTGACGGCACATAACAACAACATGAGTCCATTTTTTTTTTTTTTTTTTTTTTGGTTTATGCACTTCTTAACTCTTGGTTGAAAAGGAGAACTTCCCTACCCTCATGCTCACAAATGACAGCACCTTTTCTATCTTCTCACTCCCAACGCCAAGTGTTTTAAGCTTCCCCTGTGTCTTCTCCTTGACTCCCCCTGAAATTGGACCAAACACGGATCCCTGCCCGGTGCACAGTCAGGCCAAAACAGTTTACACACTGAGTGATTAAGAGGAGAGAAAATTATTATTGCAAAGTGGCAATGCAAGAAGGCAGGGGTCTGTACTCAGATCTGACTCCCTGAATCTCCATCGAATTACAGTTTTTGTAGGTTTGAGAAGAGAGGTTTATACATATTCATAAAAATTTCAGGAATTTGGGCATGAGATGGTTGACAATTGGCTGAAATTTCCTTTGCCTCAGTTTAAAGGGACAGTAGGTTTTTAATTGAGTGCTATCTATTCCCATCCAGGGTCCTCTGTTCTAATTATCTGTTTTAACCAGGGTGGAGAAATAGTTTTGACATTACGCGATTTCACCCCTTGTGAAAGAATGGCTGCATGGAGTTTTCTTGCCATCCT
>NW_006921595.1:10176691-10212130 GCF_000298275.1 Orycteropus afer afer | reverse complement strand
AATCCTCTCTTGGGGCCTAAAGAGCAAGGTGAGAAGAGCTACTGAAGCGCTCAGGTTAAATCAGAGCTCTGGCTTATTTCATATTCTGTCTGAAGAAGCTGGAGAAATAGGCAAGCATGACACTTTTCTTCACTGGACACCTGATTTTAGGATCCCATCAGTATGGGGACACTGATGGTTCAGTGGCAGAATTCTTGCCTTCCGTGTGGGGGATCTAGGTTTGATTCTCAGCCAGTGCACCTCATGTGGAGATCTGTCCACGGAGGATTGCATGTTGCTATGATGCTAAACAGGTTTTAGTGGAGCTTCCAGACTAAGATGGGCTAGGAAGAAAGGCCTGGCAATCTACTTCCAAAAATCAGCCAATGGATCCTAACAGTCTGATTCACAACTGATCACCAGAAGGTACAGCATTTCCTTCTGTTGTGCTTCTGTCCCCGAGAGCCGGAGGCCTATTCATTGGCAGCTAACAACAGCACCAATATCTTTTCCAGCCACCACTGCTGATGCTTTTGCTGTAGGCATTGAGTAAAGTGATACTTCTAATAGAATATTTAAAATAAGAGGGTGTTTTTGTGCTGTGGGCTGCAAGTTCCTATGTAAGTATTAATGGAAGAGGCAGCTTACCCAACACATTGATCCTTGCTTCCTGAGGCCATGGTGAAGTCTACCAAACAGGTGATTAATTTTAGTGCCCAGAGGAACCTCAAGAGAGCTCTTCTCCTCATCCTCATCCTAGTTGTTCACTTCCAGGGCACTGGCTTTTTTTTTCTTTTTACAATGTTTATTTCTTCCTTTCCACCTGAGCATAACCCAATTGTTGTGCTCTAGAAAAGAATTTATGGGCATAATAGCTTTTGTATTTCATGTTTGCAAAGTATTTTGCAACCATTTGTTAACTAATTCCAAACCCTCTTTAGAGGTGGGTGGTGGTATTACTGTGTAATTCATTTCCACATTATATGCAGTAAAGAGAAAGAAATACTTGCCTTTTTCCAAATTAAAAAAAAAAAAAAAAACCTATGCAAATTGGATAAAATCATTATTTAAAAAATGTGCAGTGGTGCCTTTGTTTCAAGATTTATGAGTGGTTTGTTTTAATGAGCTTGTCATATTGTGATAGCAGGACTGTATTTACTTCTCTGCTTTTTACTATGACAGATTACAGTGCCAGGGCCTTGGAAGGTGCTGACACGAACGCAAGGCGAAGATTATTCCTTCATGTAATAAAGGCAGTTGAAATCCAATTCAAGTTGAAGTAACTTAAAGGATCAATTTGTACAATACAAGAATAAACATTAAATATTTATAAAAATTAATTTGCATGATTTATTCTAGAAGGTTGATGAAATGGCAAAGTCCCTATGTCTAAAGGACAGATTTTAGAACAATATTTTAAACAAACCCTCAGCATCAGCGTTAGATCTTTCAAATGATGTAGAATAACAATGTTTGTGAATATTTTTAAAGGAATTGTGAAAGGCTGATTAGGAAGTAGCCTCCGTACAGAACAGCTTTCTTATTCTGGGCTTTTACATTTTTTAACATTTCATTTTTATAGACATTTTTTTTCCCTACAGGAAAAATGTGTGATTTTTACTGGCCTGGCAGGGAGATTTGGTACTTCTCGTCAAAGTGTCAAGAAAACTCAGAATTCTGTATGTGAGGGACAAAGACCAGATGTTTAGTTAAAGCAGCACATAGTTTTTTTAAAAATACAAATATGGGTAATGGAGACCAAGACTTTTATTGGGATTTGATTCTTTTTGACCAGTCTTGCTTTTGATGTCTTGAAAATAAGCAAGCAACCACCTTATTATTCCAACCTGAACAGAACAATTCAATTTCTTATGAAGTGTGTGCTCTTTCAATGTTTTGGATTTTTTTGTTTGTTTGTTTTATCTTTGCTTTGTGGGATTCTCCTCTAAAATGTGGAATGTGCTCTTCAAATAATGAGTTGTTCTAATAAAAAGAAAATATAAGACATCAAATGATTTAGGAAGGACTTTGCCTAATGCTTAGGGGGCTCTAGTAGCATAGTGCCTAAGGCACTTGACTGCTAACCAGAAGGCTGGCGGTTCAAACCCACTCCTCGGAAGGAAGGTTGGGCAATCTACTTTGGTAGTGATACCAACCCCATGGAGGGGTTGCTAAGAGTTGGGTCCAACTGGAGGGCACATAAAAACAACAACAATGCTTAAGCCACACTAGCCACTAGCCTCACCATACCTTCACTGATGGGGATGGGAGAGGATCTGTTGCTTAAACTTACACTGATGTGGGTTACAGAGGATGTTTGCAAGGACAACTATTTTCCCACTTAAACTCAGGAATAAGGGCAGATGTGTAATCAATAAAAATAGGCTTCATTGCTAGATACTCTTTCATCTCTGAGTGGGAGAAGGGGGCCTTATTAACATAAATATGCATATGCATGGGTGGTTGTTGTTTCTTCCTTTTCAAAGAGGGTCATGTGGTTTCTGTGGTAGAGTACCTGGAAGAAAGACCTGGAGATATACTTTCAAAAAGTCACAACCGTCAAAAAGCCTTTGGAGTACAGTTCTACTCTGAAACACATTGGATTGCCAAGAGTAGGAATCAACTCCGTGGCAATTAGTTAAATACTGTTGGTAAGAGCATTTAAGCTCTTATCTTAAATGTGAGGGAGCTCTGGTAGCGTAGTGCCTAAGGCATTTTACTGTTAACCGGAAGGCTGGCAGTTCAAACCCACCAGCCACTCCTTGGAAGGAAGATTGAGCAATCTATTTTTGTAGTGACACTGCCTGGGCAACCCAAGGAGGGGTCGCTATGAGTCAGATCTTACTCGACGGCAGTGCATTGCGTTGCGTTTGCTTAAATGTGAGCATCTGAAAAGGCTCACAGTAACCATGCATTTGCCTGGGTCTCAACAGGAGATAGCCTAGCTCTGACCACCCTTGCACTAACACACTTACACTTTGACTTTATTCTTTTCTGCTTGTAGCCCTTTGTTTTTTGGCAATACAACCAGTTCCCTTGCCCCAGGTCTGAGTTTATGTGGGTATCTCACACGTTTTGGGTCCCTGTGTCACTCAGGCACATTGGCTGGACTTCATCACCAAGGAGGGGTTACACTTTCCTTCAACACTGGTTTTATTGGATGCCCAAAGGGGTATGTCCATAATGTAGCCACGAAATACAGCAATCCCTTGACAAATGAAGCAAACAGACAAGCAAATAGGAAAACCATCAGTCAAGTTGTTACTACTGTCTTTGAAGGCACACATATAACCCTACTTTTAAACCTACAGTGACTTTGGACATAAGTTTAATTAATCTGGCACTCTTCTGATTCTAAAAGTTGAGATCTGGACAGAAAGTGTCAATTAATTGAGGTAAAATGAAATAAATAAATATTAATGTAATTTTCTTTAAATACCTCATGGATTTGATTGTATATTGGGTTTTATACCAGGTGAATTTAAGAGATCAGATCAGAACAGATAATAAAAAGAAAATAGGCAAAGCTGCTAAGAGTTTTAGAGCATATTTGGATGCACAATCAGGCATACTAGCTTCTGGAGGCCACAGCCTAGCATAAACACAGACTTGAATGACCAGAGCAGTGTTTGAACATTGTGTCTTGGCTGATGAGCTCTGTAGAGTTGTCTCTCTGATTCATTGATAGACATAGCCAGTGATGATGGCATCTAACCAGGAGAGCAGTATTGATCCTCTAGTGAAAAACATCTCTGTCCAGACCCAGGCCCCAATCTCTACGTTAAGTTCGGTGGAACAGCCCTTTGGAGGTTTTCATATCCTTTAGGCTAGTTTGTTTAAATTTACCACTTCAGAACTCCCCTTAGTGTATGCTTTAAGCTGATCTCACTTGGATAAGAACATCCAGGGAGAAGGAGTCCCAGAGTCCTGGGGAAGCCTTGCTATACAGGTTAAGTAGGGCATAGCAAGAGATGGAAAAGGAGAGAAACTACTGTGGTTTCTGTTGCACTTCCTGGATTCATAAGCAGTTTCCTATACTTATGTTTTGTAGTTGAGTTTTTCTATTGACAAGAGTAGGCTCTCCTTTACCTGATATATTAATTAGGACTCTTTTGGTTGCAAGTTGCTAAAATTTCTAATGTGTTTGAACAAAATGAGGACTTTATTATAAGGACACTGGGATGTCTTATGAATGGGATTGGAGCATACAGAACATCTGGAGCCCAGGACTCAAAGCACCAATGGGACTTTCTCCTGGGTTCTCACTTCCCTTTGTGCATCTGCTTTGTTAGTCTTCCCAACTGCTGTCTGAATTTTTCTTCTCTATCCATTTGCCAATGTCTTCCGAGTTTGCATAATCTCAGTTTCAGCCGCCTCAGAAGGAACAGCCTTATCTTTCTCAGTTCCAGATTCAGAATACCATGAGAGGGCTCTGATGGGTCTAGCCTAGATAAGGCCCTATCCTGAACCAGTCATCTGTGGTCAGGGTGGGCCCCATTATGCTAACACAGAAGACCCTATTGTTAATCTGTGAGAGGAGTTTTGTCACTGTTGGGGAGACAATACAAAAGGTGTCCAGTACAGCTGGGTAGACACAGTGTGAGGAAGAATCTGGCTCCTCTATTTGAATCTCATTCCCAGTGCAAAGGGAAACTGCTTCCCTAGATGGAGAAAAACTAAGTTCTGACTTGCAGGCAGAAGGTGATTCAACCATCCTGAGTCGGTACAGCCATTTCTCTGTTTCTCTCTAAAGATGCCAAGGAGGTCTCCATCCAAGGCCAGTGATACTAGTAGACAGGGCTTTCAGCTGTGCCATCTGGGTCTTTCACAAGCAGGTGTTCTTGTGTGATATTTTTGTGGCTCATATGGGGCTTTGATGGTAAAAAAACCAAAACAAAACAAATTCTAGATCTTCCTTCCCCAGGGGCAGCTGAGGGCACAGTTCCCAGGTATTTCTCCATATATCCATCAAAAGCAGTGCCAGCTTTGAGAGCCTGTAAGATCTCCCTTCTCTCCCTTGGCAGGTAAAAGTCCCGGCTCAGGTGTTTCTCTTTGGCATTTAGAGGTGCTCCTTTTTCCAGTGTTACGCTTAGCACCAGATATGAAGTACTGTCCTGAGAATTTCAGGACCAGATGGTTTGGTCCCTAAATGGCCCTAAATTTGTTTTAACTTGGTCCTCTTTCCTAAATGTTTCACACCCTTTATTTTGCTATGGTGATCCTGGCTGGCCTCATGTCTTCCCACTGAGTTTACTAAAGGTGCATAATTTCTATGACCCAGAGCAGAATGGTTCACTGCTTTTGGAACAAGAATGTTTATTTTTCTATTAAGTTGGCAGGTTTGCCATTTTCTGCCTAATACTTGGGTAGACTTCCTTGGAAACAGAATAAAACATTTCCTTTCCTTCTATAATGAACTGTGTATAGATCAGCACAGAGTATTTATTTTGGAGATAGTAAAAATAAGACTCTTGTGGATAATTCCAAATATAAGTGTATATTCTTTTGGTAATTAGCTTCATTGCTCTCTGTCAATTTTTGACAGTATTTACATTAAATTAGAAATAGTAATAATGAGACATTCTAATTCAGTCCTATAAGCTTTTCTGTCTACAATAAAATATTTGCTTTCAGTGACAGAAAGTATTTTAGAAGTGTTCATTAGAACAATTTGATAACTGCCTATCTATTATTAATAACCCAAGACAGGGAATTACATGTTACGTGACTCATGTGACCAATAAGGAAGCCACCATTTCCATAATTATAAAGAATTCATATCACATCCATTTTACTATTCTGTATCATTTGACCCATTTATGGCTCATTTTGAAAGAGTAAGATTTAAAAATTTATAAAGTTTTTTGAATGAAAAATCTGTCAGGTAGTACATTGCTGGTAGTACGTGCTCTTCATCTATAAGTCTGGGGCCATTTTGTAGGGGGAAGAATTCTGTACTCCTCTAACTATAGATGCCCAAGAAAGTACAAGATGTTCCAGGTTATTCTGATCCCCCCACCTCCCGCTTTTGAGAGAGCCTGAGAAGAAGGGTAAATTGTGAAACAGAGTTGGAGGCAGAAGGGGGACTGGTCAACTTCTGGAACTAAATAAAATTTTGGGGCGGGGGAGCAGTCACTCAGTGTCCACTGAGCTTTTGCTGGCCAAATCATCATGGCAAGCTCCCAGGAAATGTCAATTACTGGTTGCTGCTACTGTTGCTGCTGTTGTTAGTTGCCATGGAGTGAGCTCTGACTGATGACGACTTTATGTACAATAGAACAAAACATTGCCTGGTTCTGTGTCATCTTCATGGTTGTTGGTATCTTTGAGTTCATTGTTATTGTGGTCATTATAAACCCATTTCTTTGAAAGTTTCCTTCATTCTTGATGGCACTCTATCAAACATGATGTCTTCTTCTAAGGATTGGTCATTCCTGATGATGTGTGCAAATTAATTGAATCAAAGTGTCACTGTCTGCTTCTAAGGAACATTCTGGCTCTATTTCTTGTAAGACTGATTTGTCCCTTCTTCTGAAATCCACAATATGTTCAGTATACCCTGGGCAGTTGCTGCTACTACTGCTGCTATTATGCTTACTACCATCAAGATTTAATGCATGTGAGTGAGAATGGGACGCAAGCTGGGAGGGAGGAGAGCAAAATGTGGAAGGCTGTAGAAGATGAACTTTATCTTTTGTTTTTTCTTATGAAGAAGAGAAAACCAGGCCTACTGAATGATCTTGTCCTGGATTTGCAGCCCCCCTCCCCCCAAATCTTAGAAGTAATTGACTTTGGAACAGCTTGTAATTAGGGTCAAGGAGATCCCCAGATTATTGTCACACTTGAGAACCTGCAGCAGCATTGTTCTTAATAGGTGGTGAATTAGTACTGAGAGATGCTAACTCTTTTCCCACGTGTTCCTATTGCATTACCCTCTCTCTTTTTGGACATGTGTGTGAACAACAGTTGCTGAAGTGATTTTGATGAAATATGACATTTGTAGATGTGGCCACTGACCAAAGAATCTGAGCTGTGGTATCCAACACTTTACAGTCCACAAAATATATTCTGCCTGGCATTTATTGCTTGTACTATCAGCTTGAGCCAAGTTTCCAACCCTCCAGAGCAGACTTCTTATTGTTGCTAATTTTACTATCAGCAAACAAAAGGGAAATAGGAAACAATATTGAACAGCTGGTCAAGAGTGTTCATGAGAACTATGTGAACTCAGATAATCTGAAGAGGGCAGGTTTTCTGTTTTCTAAAAGTGAAAAACACTCAAATTGCACAGAAATAAAATGGAAAAAGAGATGTAAAGTACAAAAAATTGTAAGTAGAAGTTTTACACTGACTTCTCACAATGTCAGAGATTTACATATTAAAGCAGCCATCAGGGAAATGTTGAAAACTCTTTTGGAAAATTTCCAATATAATGGATAGAACTTTAATATTAATAGAGAATTCATCATGATAATGTAAGCCATAGATCTAAATCTCCCTTCATCAATTGAATAGTTCCTTTTCCAGCCTATTATGCAGGTAGTACATGTTTTAAATAGTGTCATATAATAGGTCTGAAGTCTTTCTTTATTTGCACTTTCTGAAGTTCTGTTCCCAGGAATGGTAACTGACTGAGTCAGTGACTCATCTTTCATTTTTGGTTTCCTTACTTTTCATTAATATTTGTTGTTGTTGTTATGTGCCGTCGAGTCAAACCCGACTCATAGCGACCCCTCCTTGGGTTTCTGAGGCAGTTATCGCTACGGAAGTAGGATTGCCCAACCTTCCTTCCGAGGAGTGGCTGGTGGGTTTGAACCGCCAGCCATCTGGTTAGCAGGCAAGTGTCTTAGCCACTATGCTACCAGAGCTCCCCATTAATATTTAGTGCTCCTTAAAACCTACTGAGGGGGCAATGATGGTTCGGGGTAGAATTCTTGGCTTCCATGTGGGAGACCTGGGTTTGAATCCTGGCCAGCACACTTTAAGTGTAGGCAGCCGCCCCTCATCTGTCAGTGGAAGTTTGCATGCTGCTATGATGCTGAACAGATTAAGGCAGACTAGGAAGAATGGCCTGGCAATCTACTTTTGAAAATCAGCCAATGAAAACTATATGGATCAGTGAACTGATCCTATTGTGCATAGATATGGCATGAGTCTTGGGCCAACGTGACGGCAGCTAAGAACAACAAAAAACATACTTAAATTGTACTTCTTTCACAAACAGAGAAAACATAACTCTGCACATACTATTTCACATACATGCAGTAGACATGAAGGGAAGATCGGGTTTTTAGTTTATTTGGTAACCTTTATACAAAGAAGAAGGAGCTGTGGTGATGCAACAATTAATTGCTTGGCTGCTTACTGAAAGATTGGTGGTTGGAACCCACTGAGCAGTGGAGAAAGACCTGGTGATCTACTAAAGAAAAGATTGTAGCCTAGAAAACCCTATGGGGCAGAACTACTCTGTCACATGAGTTGCTATGAGTTGAAAATGGATTCATCAGCACACAACAACAGTACACAAAGAAGAAAAGTGATTTGAGCTTTGTTTTAAAGAAGCCCAGGTGGTGAGTGCCTCAACTGTTAACCAAAATGTTGGTGGCTTAAACCCACCAGCTGTTCTGTTGAAGAAAAATGTAGCAGCCTGCTTCCGTAAAGATTACAGCAATGGAAACACAATGGTTCAGTTCCACCGTGCCCTATCAGGTTGCTATGAGTAGGAATTGACTTGATGGCAATGGGTTCAGTTTTTGGTTATTTGGTTTAGCTATCTAGTGTCACAAGGAGCTCTAGTAGCACAGTGCCTAAGTCATCTGACTGCTAACCAGAAGACTGGGGGTTCAACCCCCCCAGCCACTCCATGGGAGGAAGACTGGGCAATTTACTTCTGTAAAGATTTACCATCTTGGAAATCAGATGGGGGTCGCCATAGTCAGAATCTACTTGATGGCAGTGGGTTTGGTTTTGGTATGTAGTGTCACGGCAGTAGTCAAGAAATCAAATGATGTATTATATTGGGCAGATCTGCTGCAAAAGACCTCTTTAAAGTGTTAAAAAGCAAAGATGTCACTTTGAAGGCTAAGGAGTGCCTGACCCAAGACATGCTATTTTCAGTAGCTTCATGTGGATGCAAGAGCTGGGAAATGACTAAGGAAGACTGCAGAAAAATTGATGTATTGGAATTGTGGTATTGATGAAGAACAGTGAATGTACCATGGACTTCTAGAAGAACAAACAAATCTCTCTTGGAGGAAGAGATTCAATATTCTTTGCCATCACCATAACTCAAAGGTATTACTTCCACTTCAGTCATCCTTATTCATTGTTCAGCTTTTGCATGTAATCACCTATTCTCATTTTAGTCTAAAACATGCATGCATGAAAATAAGTCCATGAACACAGACCACAAATACAGGTATAAAGTGTGTACAGAAAAGTAAGCCTTTGAGTTCTATATTGAAAACTTAGAGGGTGGGGTACTCCCTAACCCTGTGAAT
Organism: Orycteropus afer afer; assembly: GCF_000298275.1. Taxonomy (NCBI): domain Eukaryota; kingdom Metazoa; phylum Chordata; class Mammalia; order Tubulidentata; family Orycteropodidae; genus Orycteropus; species Orycteropus afer. The sequence goes on along the minus strand of NW_006921595.1, from coordinate 10,202,651 downwards.
AACTGCAACCTGTGTCCCTCTTTTGTACATTCTTAATGTCCATTGGCTCTACCCTGCTCCAGTTGCATATCTATGTCAAGGTTCAGATTATAAGCTAATTTACTCATTTAAAATTTTCCCCCTTCTAATCTACAATATCTTTTATTATAAAGAGTATATGGCTCATTGTAACAGTTCAAAAAGTATCTGCTGAAGGAATGAATGAATAAGCAGAGCTTGGGAATGTAAGCAGAAAAATTATCTTTATGGTGTCTTGATATGTGATTAATGAATGAACCCTTTTCAGCTAAGTGCTTTTTCCATTATAGTGACTAATTTCCATCCAGTTGATTGGATTGAGATTGACTCTGATGTGAAATGGTTAATCATTTAGTCTGCCCCAAATACAAGATTAACTGTTATCCAGTCTGTTTTCCCCCTTGTATAGATATCAGCAGTATATATAAAAAAATCCTAGCACCCATTCATAATAGAGACATTTTTCTCACCTATGCTCACAATCAACCCATAACTCAAAATTTTTCTTTTTTTCTTAACTGCTAAGGGAAAAACTGAAATTTATAGACTTTTTACCTTTCATTAAAAATCTAGAATTATGGATTTATAGAATTACAGATTTGACTATATTGTTCTTTTATCCTTTTTATTTATAATACTTAAAACTTTTTTTTTCTTATATGCTTTAGGTTTACAACCTTTATTCTGATTTGGGCATGTATTCTTCTCTTCCTTCCTCCCTCCTTCCCTCCCTTCCTTCATCTTTTATTTTTTTAAAAAAATGTAATAGAACAAAGATAAACATCTCCCTTCACGACTCTCTCTCACTCTAGTTCTATTCTCATGGAGTGACCAGTGTTACCACTTTGTTTTTGGTCGGCATAACTTTGGGGGATGTAAGGGCCCAGACCAAGATGGAGGCTTGGCTAGAAGGCCACACATACAACACCCTTTTCTATATTTCTCTTAGTAAGGACATTAAGAGAATTTTATGTCCAATGATCATGTTTCTGTATTGGAAACTAGGTTGGCAATTGTAGCTTTGGGTTAAGTCATAGTTTGCTGCCAAAGAGTTGTTAGAAAGATTAAAAAAAAAAAAAAAAAAAAAGAGGTAACATACCAGATTGGAAGAGGAGGAGCAAGGGTCAGGAACACCCACCACCTCTCTATCTCTTGCCACTCCCTTAACTTTTTCAGCAATAAATGCTACCACTGCAGCCAAGTGATACTCATAGGTACTTTCTGGGCACAATGGGGAGGTCTAAAACAAAAGCAAAAGGGATGACAGTAGTTGGGGAAGAGAGTAGGAGAGGAAGAAAGAGTTATGAGGAAGAGGACAGTGAGACGATATGATGTAATGGGAAGAGCATGTCATTTAAAACTCAGGGATCTGCATTCTAGTTCCCAAGTTTCACGTAACCTTGGGCACATTACCTTGCTCACAGTCCTTCATGGAAACGTTTATGGATTGCTGGATGGTCTGTAAGTACTCTCTGCCTCCAAAAATCTATGTTGGTGATGTGGCATAAAGAATGCAAAGGAAGCGGGCAAATGAAAGAGCTATGTGTACATTGTGATTGGTAAAGGTCACCTACTCAGGTGCCCCTGAATTTGTCTGCTCATGAACAATGCCTTTACCAGTCACCTGTTGTCTGGAAGTTGATTCTGACTTGTGATGACTCCATGTGTGTCAGACTACAACTGTGCTCCATAGAGGTTTCATGGCTGCAACCTTTTCAAAGCAGAAGGCCAGGCCTTTCTTCCAAGGTGCCTCTGGGTGGGTTGTAACCACCAGTCTTTCGGTTAGTAGCCAAGTGCTTAACCATTTTCACTACCAAGAGACTCCTAGCTTCCTCAATTCCAAGGGATAATTGATTGATTCTAGGAATTCCTAGAGGTAGAGATAAGAATCTGACTAATAGAGAAAGGGGCTATTTTATAGAACCTCTGACAGGAAGCCAAAGGATAGAGTCCTTGTTAACCAACTAAATATTGCACCTGTAGGTTCATCCCTGGAGCCCTGGTGGCACAATGACTAAGCTCTCAGCTGCTACTTGAAAGTTCAGTGGTTTGAACCCAGCAGCTGTTCCGTGGGAGAAAAGACTTGGCAATCTACTTCTGTAAAGATTATAGGCTAGGAAACCTTATAGGGCAGTTCTACTCTATCTTAGTGAGTCGTTATGAGTCAGAATCAACTTGACGACACACACAGCAACAGGTTCATCCTAGGAAACCAAGCCTGAAAATGGTTATTGGTTCCTCAACTTTTCATCTATACCAAAAAAATCCAAACACACTGCCGTTGAGTCGAACCTGACTCATAGCGACCCCTCCTTGGGTTTCCGAGGCGGTATCACTACAGAAGTAGATTGCACAACCTTCCTTCCCAAGGAGTGGTTAGCAGTCAAATACAAACTCCTTGGCTTAATAACGAGGATTACTGGGAACCAAGCCTATGTAGAAGGGTTTAGACTCAAGACTATTTGAGGGCCAAAACAAAGAGAATGCATTTCACATTCTCTTCCAACTTCCCTGACGTCTGAATTCTAGAGGTCCTCCAGGAACAGAGCTCACAGACTTGGACCCTGACCATCAGAGTCTCTCTGTAATCTTTTTTCAGGGTAAGCTTGGGGACAGTCAGCTAGGGAATGTTAGATGAGTGGAACAAGTTTCCAGGGGTGCAGGCTGTTAGTCGATTCCCCAGAAAGCTATTCTCTGAAGCCATTCTTATTTTTACATATGGCATATCTGAAAAAGGGATTATTTGGTCATTGAAACATTTTTGTTTTATGTGATTCTGAAAGTAAGATATGTTTTGTCCTCCATCAAGTTTTAAAATAATATTTATCCTGGCATCTTCTCATTTTTCTTTCCACATGGTAACTCTGATAGTTTTAAGACTAGTTGTGAAATCACTCCTAGGTATGCACATTATATAGAGGTCGTAGGAAATCTTTGAAGGTTATGAATAGAAAATGGTATTATTTTACGTTTCAGACATTACAAACCACTCTTTTTTTGGTTTCTCTTGATAAACAAAATGTAACAAAATGAAGCATAAGCTCACCTTGTGGCTGGTATACTTTTTCTAATGGGACAGAATAGTGAAAACAGCATAGAAGATAAGGGGGGAAAAAAGAGAGAGAGAATTTGAGAGAAATGTTCTCATGAGAACATTGCAAAAGCCATACTATCTTCTAGTTAAATAAAGCATGAACAATAATTTTGGGTTAGGTATGTTCTTCAATTATGCATTTGATTTGGGTAATAAAAGACACATGTTTTTCAATAATGTTTGGAATTTAAAAATATGGTTTCTTTTTACCTACTCTTCAGGAGGGAGGGCACTTACCAATGCAAGAGTTACCTCTAACCCATTCTTGTCCATTAAAAATTAAATGCTTTTACAGTAAATTATTAAAAGTGCTAGGTTGGCTGCAAATCATCAAAGGTACCATAAACCATTATGCAAGCAAGCAACTGAGAAGTCTGATTAAATCTAAAGGATCAGAAGGCGTATACATCCCTCGATATCCATCGCAAATTTTAAACTACAAAAGCAACCATAAAATGCTACATTAAATTACTTTTAAAAACTCTTTCAGGATTTTCAAAATTCAACAGTGACTTGCCTTTTCAACGTATGAACTAAGAACCTTCTACTGCAAAGTGCCACTATTTAGATATCATTTCCACTTTCTTTAAACCTGCAGCAAAATTAGCTCCATTTTTCCATCTGATATCACTCACTTAATGGAATTGAGTTTGTAGAAAGTCTAGTTATTAATTACATCTTGTTTGCTCACAAAATATCTTTATTATCATCTGATCACATTAAAAAATATGGATCCTGAATGTTGCAAAATCATGTTGAAAATGTCAAAAGTATATAAATACGTTGAAAGAAAAAAGAAAAAACAAACATGGGTTTGATTTAAATGAGATGTTGTTATTGTTGTTAGGTGCCGTCAAGTTGTCTCCGACTTATAGCGACCCTATACACAGCAGAATGAAACACAGCCCTGTCCCGTGCCAGCTCCACGGTCCTTGCTATTTAAATGAAATAATGCATGGTAGCATAGTACCTAAAGGCACTTGACTGCTAACCAGAAGGCAAGCGGTTCAAACCCACCAGACACTCCTTGGAAGGAAGATGGGGCAATCTACTTCCGTAGTGATACTGCCTCGGAAACCCAAGGAGGGGTCGCTATGAGTCGTGTCCGACTGGACTGCACATAATGACAACAACAACAACCACCACCACCTCATGTTCAGGTGAAAAACTCAGGCTTCCCCAAGGCCACGAAGACCAATGCCACCCAGATAGTGTGAGTTGAGGGTTGACTGATTTCAAAGCATTGTTTCTCTGCATCGCCCCAGCCTTAACTGCCTTCATGGAATCTGGTCATGCCAATGACCATCCATCTACTTGTGGGTGCATAAAATGGTGTTAAAAATAAATAAAAACTGATAAATAAAAATAAATAGGAGGAAGAAAAATATAAATACAGAAGTATCATTTGGTCAAATGGTGATAGTTGTGGAGAAGATGCAGAGCTGCCCAAACAAGCTTTACACTTGGGTTTAGAGCAGGGTCTATATACCCAGTGTACACTTCTGCCAGGTGGGATAAGGGTAAGTAATTTCACAGCTTAGCTGGAGTAGGTTCGGGTGGCTAGCAAATCTGAATGAACACATAAAAAAGTAAGCATTTGAGGGCCAACCAAACGGCAGGCGATTTAACTCTGTCAGTGGTTCTCAAACTTCAGTGTTCATCAGAATCACCTGAAAGACTTGTTAAAATAAAGATTTTCTGCTTCATTAGGTGTGGGTTGGGGTCCAATAATTTGCATTTCTAACCAGCTGCATGTGATACATGTAATCTAAGGCAGGCCTTAGACCCTCAAAGTGTCAGGTAGAGGGGCAATTAATGCGTTCTTTGTTCACTAGATCTGTAAGATAATAAGTATGTGTTGTTTTAAGCCACCAAGTTTGTTGCAGTGTTAGAACACCAGTAGGAAACTAATATAGATATAGGCACCAAGATTGAAATGCTGCTCTTGCAAATACCTAGAAATGTGGAAGTGACTTTGGAATTGGGTAATGAATAGAGAACAGAAACAATATTGAAGGCATGATTTAAAAAAAAAAAAAAAAAAAAAAAGGCCAAGATTGCATTGAATAGACTGTCGTAGAAATGTGCATGTTAACGATTCAGTCAGTGAGGGCTCAGAAGGAAGTGAGGGGTATGGTAGAGAATATCTAAAACACCATAAACAGACTCAAGTGTTTACGTCTGTAACTTTCTCACAAACAGTTTAGGAGCAATACATCACCAAAAAACCAAACTCACTGCCATTGAATTGGATCCGATTCATAGCAACCCCTCCTTGGGTGTCTGAGGCAGTATCACTACGGAAATAGATTGCCCCATATTCCTTCCAAGGAGTGGCTGATTGACTTGAACCACCAGCCTTCTGGTTAGCAGAGTAATACATATACATTCATAAATACAAACACATATATACTGAAATATATATATACATATATACACAGAGAATGATAAACAAATGTAACAAAACATTAAAATTCAGTGAATCTGGGCCAAAGATATAAGGGAATTCTTTGTACTATTTTTGGAACCCACCACTCATCTGTCAGTTTGTTGTACTGTGGTGGTTCGTGTATTACTGTGAGGCTGGAGGCTGGGGTACTGGTATTTCAAACTCCAACGTGGTCACCCATGGTAGACAGGTTTCAGTGGAGCTTCCAGACTAACACAGACTGGGAAGAAGGACAGGACCATACATTTCTGAAAACACTGGCCACTGAAAACCTTGTGAATAGCAGTAGAACACTGTCTGATATGTTACTGGAAAACTTCATGAAGAGAGTGAAACATTGTCTGGTATAGTGCCAGAAGATGGGCCCCTAGGTTTGGAAGGCACTCCAATCTTCATTGTGCACTTAATAGACACCATTGTCTTCAGGAGGAATCTGTACATAGACCAAGAATCTGTCGTTCGAATAGAACAAGGGAATAACTTCATGGTTTAAAATCAGGAAGGCCATGTGTCAGGCTTGTATCATTTCACCATCCGTATTCAATCTGTATGCTGAGCAAATCATCTGATAAGCTGGACTACATGAAGAAGAATGAAGCATCAAAATTGGAGGAAGACTCATTGACAACCTGCAATATGCATATGATACAACCTTGCCTGCTGAAAGTGAAGATCACTTGAAACACTTAATGATGAAGATCAAAGACTAGTCTTCAATATGGGTGACACTTCAACATAAAGAAAACAAAAATCTTCACAACTGGACCAATAAGGAACATTATGATAGATGGAGAAAAGATTGAAGTTGTCAAAGATTTAATTTTACTTGGATCCATAATCAATGCCCGTGGAAGTAGCAGTCAAGAAATCATACGACATATTGCAACTGGGCAAATCTGCTCCAAAAGACCTCTTTAAAGTGTTGAAGAGCAAAGATATCAGTCTGAAGACTAAGGTGTGCCTAACCCAAGCCATGGTATTTTCAATCACCTCATATGCATGTGAGAGCTGGACAATGAATAAGGAAGACAAAAGAAAATTGATGCCTTTGAACTGTGATGTTGGCGAAGAATACTGAAAATACCATGGACTGCCAGAAGAACGAACAAAGCTGTCTTGGAGGAAGTGCAGCTGGTATGCTCTTTAGAAGCAAGAATGGGCAGACTTTGTCTCACCTACTTTGGTCATGTTGTTAGAAAGGACCATTCCCTGGAGAAGAGTATCATACTTGGTAAAGTAGAGGGTCAGTGAGAAAGGCAAAGACCCTCAACAACAGGGATTGACACAGTGGCTGCGACAATGGGCTCAAGCATAGGCAGGATTGTGAGGCTGGCACAGGCCTGGGCAGTGTTTCGTTCTGTTGTACACAGCGTCACTATGAGCTGTAATAGACTACATGGCACCTTACAACAACAACATTCTTGGAACATTTCTAAAAGTTTGAACTTATTTCAAATTTAAAAAATTAAAAAAGAAATATGAAATCACAGACACGGTAGAATATTCATCTGAAGGAAAATTTAGACATAATTTAAAAGGAAAGGTAATCCATAGTACTCCTATTATTCCTGCAGGGGAGCAAGACTTTGATGGAGTGAAACATTAAGGATATTTTTACTTGCGGAGTTTTTAACTTTTAGAATACTTGACATAATTACTTCAATTACAGAAGGGCTGATTTGTAATCAGCCATGGGCAGGAGGATGTCAGAGGCTTTAACCGGCACGGTCAAACAAAACCTGTTTGATCTGCTCCCCGAAGGATGAAGAGGCAGCCGTGCAACACAGAACCAAAGTCTGTGTTGGGCAAGATCTGGGTCTATTCAAGACTCTCCAAGAATGCCAGTGAGGTTGGAAGACCTGCATGCTATTCCTAATTCTAAAAGCTTAACTTTGAGCTGGTCATTTAACCAATTGTGATACTTATTTTCTGTGTCTCCAGTGCAGCTCAGTCCATTGGTACATGATAGTGCCTGATAGATGTATGTTGAATGAATGAATGAAGAAATTCATCTCCAAAACAAGGACAAGATAGGATTAGTTTTAAAGATTATTATGATTCTACAATTTTGTGATTCATGTAACATTTATTGGATGATTGTAGAATGGTTGCCATGGTGTCAAATGTTTTAGGTTTGAAGAAGATGGCATGAAAACAGGCGTGCTTTCTGCTTTTCTCACATTTATAACCTGGTGAAGGAGACATCTAGAAAAAGTGCAAAATTTAGCCCTAAAATAAATGTACCCAGGAGTCAGCTCTCTTTTCTTAATAGATGTGTAGTTTGCGCTGATTGTTCTAGATTTAAAGACTTGTACCGGGAAGTTTGCAGCAGAAAGTGTTTCTACCTCCTGTTGTAGGTGAGGAAATGCATCTACATTCCCTCAGCACAGGCAACCTTTTCAGCTGAACCCATAGCAGCAGGCTTGGTGGCTACAGGAAAGAATTACCTCTACGTCAAGGTCTAGCATAATATTTGTAACCTAGCTTTCTTTATTTATCTTCCCTTACTAGCCCGGCAGCTCTTTGAAGACTAAGGACTGTGCCTTCATTTCTGAATCCCCAGTATCTAGCCCACTGCCCCACACATAGGAAGCCATGTGTTTACATTCTTTCCATCTCTTCCCATTGCCCACATGAGAACTTAGCTTAATTCAGAGGAGTATATAGTAGAGTCTAACCATCCGTCCATGTCATCATCTCTATAGTATTTACTCCTCTGATATTCCTATTGAAGAAAGAGACAAGTTAATTATACGGGTTTAGGGGTGCAGGGGCAAAGATGAGGGATTCTTCTGTTGCCTAGCTCAGAAAGTAAAGCTGAACTTACCTAGGGCACTGCATACCAGGTTTCTACAAGGCATTTGATGAAAAGCTTTGCCATGAAAAGAATGAACTAATTCAGTCAAAAAAAAAAAAAAAAAAAAGGCAAAATTAAAATGTGACATTCTACAGCGCAGCTCTAAAACCACAATTGCCTGATTGTCACCAGGTGACCTCACTTTTCTCCATAGTCATCAGCATGGAAAGATATAAAACAGGTGAACCTGTGAGTTTACACAAGTTTTAAGCAGACGTAGGGGATGGAAAAATAGTTCTGAAGCATATGGGAGGAGCTGCTCTTACACAGCTTGGATTTCTCAGCCCTGCGGTGGCATCAGAGGAGATGGGACAGGGACCTTTGTTCGTTTGCAGACTCTACCCTCCATTCCCTATAGAAGGAGAGTTTCCAGCTGGCCTGAGTTTGTAGAACCAAGCAAGGCTTCCCATCCGGGCTCCTGGTGACAACGACAGATGGAGGATAGGCAAAGCAAATTAAGGCACCAAATGTTCTCAGATTTGGTTTTCAAATTTACTGGTAGCACATGGGCACTATTGTTATTGTGCATCATATTTATTTGACAGCATTGTCCAGCCCTTAGATTTCTCTTCCTGGCTTGGGCTAGAGAGAATGTGCATTGTGTTTAAATTAGCATTTCCCAAAATTCAAGTGAATTCTAAGACTGAAAAAAAAGAGTACATCAGAAGTTCATGTACAAAGGCTATCCATGGGGCTCATTTCAATGTTCTAATGGAGCCTAAAGGACAAAGACTTGAGCTCAGTCCTTTTGAAATCTGCATTTTAGCAAAGCTCTTCAAACAATTTACAATACTTTCTGTTGGGACTCTTGACCATCTCTCTGGGGGAGCTGGTCATGACTTTTAAGGTCTTTTTTTATGTTCTTTCCATCTTTTCCCATTGCCCACATGAGAACTTAGCTTAATTCAGAACAGTATATAGTAGAGTCTAACCATCCATCCATGTCACCATCCCTATAGTATTTATTCCTCTGTATGTAAGGCTTTTGGACATAAGTAGGCAGCATCAAACTCCAGAGAAAGCACCAGTCTACATAGATACCAAAAAACAAACAAACAAAAAACCACACCAAATTCACTGCCATCCAGTCAATTCTGACTCATAGAGATCCCCATTGGGTTTCCAAGGTGTTAAATCTTTACTGAAGTAGATTGCCCAGTCTTCCTTCCATGGAGTGGCTGGTAGGTTCTACATAGATAAGGGCCAACAAAGTATATGGTGTGGGCTCTACTTTACAGCATCTAGAAGTGTCACACCACTTCTACAAGTTTCTTTTAACATCAAAAGAAATAGCCTTCTGGGAAGAACTATCAAGAATGCAATTTGGTCACAGGCACAGAGATAAGGAGAATAGGTGACATCAAGGCACTGAGGCAGGCAAGGTAGGCACATCTCCAAGGACCATAACAATGTTCCAAAGATATCTTAAAGGACATGTGGCAAAAGTGACCTCAAGACAGTGTAATGTACTGGGCTGAGCATCAGAAGATCTAAGTTCTGGTCCTATCTCCACTAGTATACCTCCTGTCACTTCTCTGGAGTGGCTTCCTTTGGGTGAAATGAGAGGTAGAACTCCCCAGGAGGCCATATCCACATGATGGAGCAGGTCCTAAGCTCCACTTGGGTGGAGAAGGACACAGAGGATGAGCTGCAGGCAAGGACATATCTGAGAACCATGACCACCTTCACTGATCAAAGGCCATATTTGATACATACTTGGTTTGAAGGATCATAATCTGATTGTTTTCATATGATGCCAGGAGGCTGAAAACCAGGAAAAGGATTTCCATGGTATCATTGAATCAGGACTGGTCTTGAGATAATTGATAGACAATAAATTATTTTGTTTACATACCACTTTAAGTTACTAAAGTGCTTTTAAAGTCCTAATCTCTGAGGGTAAGAAGGGATTATTAAACTATTTTAGAGATTAAGTTGTGTCAAATTTGAAATCTGCCAGTAAATGGTCCCAGGGTGGTGCAAAGAGTCAAGCACTCAGTTACTAACCGAAAGGTTGGCAGTTTGAGTTCATGCAGAGGTGCTTTGAAAGAAAGCCCTGGCAATCTGCTTTCAAAAGGTCATAGCCATTGAAACCTCTAATGAGGGCAGTTCTACTCTGAAACATATGTTGTTGGAATTGACTCAATAGCAACTGGTTTGGATTTTTGATTTTGGTCAATAGCAGAGACAGGCTAGACTGAATGGTGTGATTGGGAAGGCAAAGCCCTTTTCATTTGCCCTAGAAATCTCTCTTAACACTGCCAAAGCATCAGAAATACTGACCCATTCACGCTTTAGCAGAGAGTAGTCATCCAATTAAATTAGTTAACTGTCATCTAATGAATAGCCAAATCTTGGGAAAATCAGATGCATTTGTCAGACAGAAGGGTGGAGGGGAAGGTCTACATGCTTACACAGGTAGGTAAACCCAGGTTGGAGTCTCAAAGGTAGTCCAGGGGCAGTATTAGTGCACTGAGACTTTGCAGGCCCATAGGTTAGAGAGGGCTGAAATTTGGGGTAGTAAGTGCAGGAGCATGGTAGCATATAGTGCCTAAGGCCTTGACTGCTAACCAGAAGGCTGGGGATTCAAATGCACCCGCCACTCCTTGGAAGGAAGGTTGGGCAATCTACTTCCGTAGTGATACCATCTCAGAAACCCAAGGCTCGAGGGCACATAACAACAACAACACTGGTGCAGGAGCAGAGGTGAGTTCATGAAGCAGGAATTTTGATACATTTAGCCAGCCTATGATTTTGCCTAAGGTAGGACATACAGCATTTTGTACAATGAAAGAAAGGAGAGTGAGTTACCTGGAAGAGAGATCCTCAAATGTTAGTGTGGAGAAGACTGGCTTCAACTGTTTATTATACATGCTTATTCAAGGTTCTTCTCCCAGGATTTAGATTGAGTAGATCTTGGCTGCAGCCTAGGAAACTGCATTTTCAAACGTTCATACCAGATGATCCTGACACAGGTGATACATGGATTACACTTTGAACAATACTGTTCTAGTTATTAGTTCAAAAGATGAACAATGGACGTTTGGTGCAACACTTGACTGGTATTTAGTTTTCCCTTACCTGTGGGGCTTTTGTGCATCATGTATTATTGCCCCTGGAAATGAGTGATGCTGGCCAGATCTGGAGTCAATGGGTGGTGCTTTGTGGCATTTCTATCTGCTACTGTGGATGAAAGGCTTTTCCTCTCACAATAGTGTGGAGGGTCCTAGAATTGAGAGGGCTGCAGGGGCTGCTTTTTACATTTCCCCAACAAAGACACAGCTCAAATAACTCCTCCCTGGGAACAGAACACCTTTTGGTGCCTCTGAGGCAGATCATGAGGTAGTTAGCGCTTGTTGGAGCAATTGGAAGGAAGAGGAAGCTACAGGGTAAACAGGGGACTGGAACAGGAACCCAAGTCTCCAATGTATCCATTAGAGAATGGAAAGAGCAGGCAAACTTTGAATTATGGGGCCATAATTCCATCTCAGGGTTCTGGCAAGAGCATAAGCCACTTGAATTCTTCCTTCATAGTTTATGAACACTTCACCCTCCCCACCCCCATCTACCACCTGCCTTGGGAGATTAATAGCTCTGTAAATTATGGTTGCATTAAAATATATGCATTATATCTCAATATGAGGCTTTCATATGGGTATGAAAGTGCCCTCAACTTACATCTCCCTGGGTGACATGTCTTGCTTTCTGCACTAATGCAGTTTCAATTTTGCAAAATAAAAAGAGATTTCCAGGAAGACATAAGCTCCACAAAGGCTATGGGCCTGAAGTCAAGGAAAAGATGGGGGAGAAAGGCAGAAGAGAAATGTGACTGCAATAGAGAATTCAAATAGATTGAGACTATGGTATGTGTAAGAGAGAAAGAGAAAGAGAGAGAGAGGATATTTGTGTGTGTGTTTGCTGTGTATGTGTGTGACAGAAAGAGAGAGAGAGCAAGAGAATGAGATAGCGTGTAAGAGCGAGAGATAGATGGAGTCCTGAATGTACAAGGTGTTTGAATTATGAAGACAATGAAATCCATATCTTTGATGGTTTCTATGTAGAAGAGTGTAAATATGACGTGGTGGTGTCAACTAGTGACATCAGTAGGTAGGTGCAGGGGTGCAGACCATACCCCCTGACACTGTCAGAGCAGGTGACACCAAAAAACTCCAAGGTCTGCTGTGGTAGTGGTGGCAGTGGTGAGTGGGTTGGTGTTGTAGGGAGAGGGGCCACCAAGGCAGTGGTGTCACTAGGACTGGCGTCACCCAGTGTGTTAATTTGTCACCACCACGCCATCCTCTTTATCACCACCAGTCAGGGCGCAGGTGAGCAGGCCATGGTGTCTGCCATTGGCCAGAGAAGAGGGTCTCTGCACTGGCCAATGAAAGAGGCAAAGAGCTGTGGGTGGCGGGGCTGGGGAGAGCAGGGTCACAGGGACAGTGCTCAGCCCTTTGTAAGGGCAGGGCAGGGCCTGGCTGTTTCATCCATCTGAGAGAGGGGGTGACACCATGAGTTACACCATGGGCACAGGTGACCCCAACTCTAGTGATGCTGCTGTGACAGACCTTGTCTAACTTAAAGGGGAGAAGAGAGAATCACAATCAGCATCTTCCCAGAGCTGACTGCAGTGAGGTGGAGGTCAGACATACCTCCACTCTCCAACCTTTTCTTACCATTTCTGACACTAGCTGTCACTCCACCAGCACTCTCTACTTCTCTGTTGAGTTTGACAATTCTCTGCAGTGGCCACACAGAACTCACAGACCATACTAATGATTATGTGGTTTATTAAGGAAGTAGCAGGTACAACTCAGAATCAGGATCAATAAGCTACAACTCAGGAGTAGGATCAGGAAGCATGTAGGCAAAGTCTGGATGGTTCTGCAGAGTGGAGAGCATATCCCATCATTCTCTAGTGCAGGACGGCTCTCCCAGCTCCTCTTGGCCATGCAAGCAAGCAGTCCTCCTCTTGGTCCTCTGTGGACATGCTTCCTCTCAGACCCCTGAGGACAGGCTCCTCTTGCTGTCTTCAGGACAGGCTGCTCTCCACTCCCTCATGACAAGCTCTTCTCAGTTCCTTCATGACAGGTTCCTTTCAACCCCCTCAGGACAGGCTCTTCTTGGTCCTCTCTCAGCCTGGCCTCTGCCTTGTATGGACAAGTGTTACTGCTTTTTCTTTAGCTATTGATAAGTGCCTGGAGGCAGCGCACTCCACCAGGAAGCCTCTTGCCGGAAGGTGCTCAGTATTTTTGCTCTATGGCTGGCATGTCCACTGTAGTGGCCCTGCTCCATGGGCCAGGAAGCCCACTGTGCCATTCTGCTGCCAACATTTCTCTACCACTGTTTCTTGCCACCTTGTACCATCTGCAGTATTATAACTCTCTTTGTTTCTCTGCAGGAACCCCAGGTCAAAAGGACATGCCCTTGACTCTTTTTCTTGATGGTCGTGAGGCTCCTTTCCAATCTCTGGGGTTGGCTCCCTTTAAGCCTAGGAAGATGGTAAAACTGACCCTACAAGGGTTCCATGCACCTTATTTACCTTAGCAAAATTGCCCAATCCCCTTGGTGGGGCACAATCACCTGACTTGCATGTTGTTGTTGTTATGTGCCATCGAGTGGGACCCAACTCCTAGCAACCCTTCCTTGGGTTTCCGAGGCAGTATCACTAAGGAAGTAGATTGCCCCATCTTCCTTCTGAGGAGTGGCTGGTGGGTTTGAACCGCCAGCCTTCTGGTTAGCAGTCAAGTGCCTTAGGCACTACACTACCAAAGCTCCCATTTTGTGGGAGTTAAAAGGCCATGCATGGCTAGAAGAACCATAGAAAGCAATTCACTGTACTGTAGGGAATGACATGATGAAAATGATGGCCAAGAAGGATTGGTTGCTCAAGATAGGCCCAGGGACAAGAGATTGATTAGAAAGAGGCTATGGCGGGGTGGGGGTAGGGGTGAGGATAAGGAGATTTATCTGGAGGCTCTGCATAATAAGCCTTGTTTTTGAATTACCAAGGTTGTGTGTGGAGTCCCTAGGTGGTGCAAATTGTTAAATACTCTACGATTAGCCAAAGGGTTGGCAGTTCAGACCCACAAACAGGCACCTTGGAAGATAGGCCTCATGATCTGCTGGAAGATCATAGGCTTGAAAACTCTGTGGAGCTGGTCAACTCTGTATACATGAAGTCGCCATGAGTCAGCATCAACTTGATGGAAAATAATGACAACAACAGCAGATTGTGTGTGAGAGAGCAGGTGAGGAGCTAGCAGAGTTCCTGAGTAGGTACCATTACTACTTTGCTCTGCAGACAGCATAGGAACCCACTTTGTCTTCCTGCCTCTCAATCCTTTGCGAGACTGCGCTCATATCCATTTCTCTTGGTTTGTGTACAAACAAATTGCGTTCATATTATATTCCAGAGATGGGACAAGACCAGGGACATTCAGCCTTCTGATTTATTTTCTAGTATCTGTAAGTCTCTTTTGATGTCACAGTGTTATCTCTCCAGCTGTTTATTTTCTAGTTATGTATTGAAACTCTATTGTCTGAATTTCTTACATCAGAATCTAGATCCTCTCCCCAGATCGAGGGTCTGCATCAGGTTCAGTTCTCTGGGTTACTAAATAATAAGTACTGTGGTTGGCTCTGGGAGGCAGAGAGGAGGGAGAGAGTAGAGGGTAAAAAAAAGAAAGAAGGTAGTAGGGAGGTGAGGAGGAGAAAAAGGGAGAAGGAGACAGAGGAGTGAGAAGCAGTGCAAAACATTCAAAGATAGGATGGTGATAGAAGATTTAAGGTTCCCAGTTAAAGCCTCTGATTCCCCTCCGAGGCCAGGGACCCATAAACACCTTCTGATGAGCTGGAATCAGGAGCAAGATGATTCATTTTTCTGGGAAGTAAGAGCAGCCTCTCACTTTCACCACATGAGGGCACACTCTACTTAAGAAAAAGCAACGGCTTGTAGGGTTACACGGTGAAAGACAACTTGCTGTTCAAAACAAACCAAACCCGTTGTCATGGAGTGTATTCCAACTCATAACGACCCTACGGGACAGAGTAGAACTGCCTGTAGGGATTCCAACGGAGCAGACTGCCTCATCTTTGTCCTGCGGAGTGGCCGGTGGGTTCAAACTACCAGCTAAAAAGTAACCTGATCCCTTACTCCCTGTGAAGACCCTGACGACCCTGTCATGTCTTGCAACAGCTAAAGCCCCAACTCTGAGCACAATCTCTGGGTGGATTAAGGAAGAAAAAAGCCAATTTTGCTCAAACTCATATTTTCACATAATGTACTATATAAAATTACAGTTAAGGAGATTTCACATATAATGAAACACTTTGACATTTCACCTTAGTATTTAAAATATAGAGGAACCCAAGCTTTCAAGTAGCACTTTTCTCTGTGTGTGTATTTGTCTTAACTGCAGACTTACTATACCTACATTATATGTACATTGTTGCTTTAGGGATTTCAAAATGTTGAAAAGTGCTCCTAATATCTTCCAACTCCTTCCCAGCCTTTGCTTCTATTTGTGTTTTAACCATAAGGTGGTAGAATGAAAAGGAATGTATATGTCTATTAAAAATAATTAAAAAAAAAAAAGTCTGACTCTTTGTGCTAAAGGAATATTTTGATTTGGAGAATGGTTGAAAACAACCACATTACTGCAGCTTGCTCTGTGGGGCTTACAAAGCAATTGTCACATATATTGGATTGCTTCTGAACACATTGTGACTAAGATAGTCATCGCAGAGGGAAGTGTGAACTAAGATCTTAAAGGGGAACTACTTCCCCACCCCAAATTGTTAAGTATCATTATCCTAGATAACTGCATTCAAATGTCCACGTTGTTTTCCTTCTGGTAGAATTTGTCCTCCTTTGAACCATATAGAACTAGCTGATTCCAGCAAATATGGTTGTTTTGTAAAATAGACTAAGTTGCCAATTAAAAGAGAATCTCTTAAAAATAAAAATCTTGTCTTTGAAATGATGATTGGGCCTCTGAGACAGAGAGTCCTATTTGCAAGTTTAAAAGGAATAATAGGAACTTTCTGCTAACTATCGTTTGGGTTGTTGTTTTTATTAAGTGCCATCGAGTAGGTTCTGACACATAGCGACCCCATGCACAACAGAATGAAACACCACTGCCCAGTCCTGTGCTGTGGTGGTTATGTTTGTGTGTCAGGTTGGCTGGGTCTGGTTGAGTGGCTGGGCAGCTGGTGGTTGTTATTCCCCATCATGAGACTGGCAATCAACTCCATGGTGGGATCTACCACAAGCAGCTGAGTAGCTGCCTTTGGGATGTTGTCTGCTTCCTGTATATAAATAAACAGCAGCTTTGGAAATGGTCTCTAGCATACAGCATGCTTGGACCCTGCATGTAGCCTGCCATGCTCTGCTGGCCTTGAGACTTATGATGGACTTGAATTAATGGCCTGACATGTGGTTTGGTAATGTCGGGGTTGTGCCTTTTTACTTGTCAACCTTGGGGCTTCTCAGCCTCAGCAGCCAGCAGCTGTCTGAGTGAAGAAATGCCTCTAGCTCCTGTGGACTGGGAGTAGGAGGCAGAGCTGGACCCCAAGGTTGAGGGGCTTTCACCCAGCCCCTAGAGCCTAGCACTTTGAACTTGGACTTAAAGCCTCCAAGTTGTAAGAATAAATTCCTGTTTGTTAAGGCCATCCCATCTGTGGCATATTTCTTGTCAGAGGGGCACTAGGTAACCAGAACATGTGCCATCCTCACAATCTTTGCTATGTTTGAGTCCATTGTTGCCTGACCCTCTGCTTTAGTAAGCATGATGTCTTTCGTCGGGGAGGTCCCTCCTGATAATATGTCTAAAGTATGTGAGATGAAGTCTCACCATCCTTGCTTCTAAAAACTATTCTGGCTGTACTTCTTCCAGCACAGATTTGTTCGGTCTTCTGGCAGTGCATGGTATATTCAATATTCTTTGCTAACACCATAATTCAAAGGCATCAATTTTTCTTTGGCCTTCCTTATTCATTGTTCAACTTTGTATGCATATGAGGGAATTGAAAATACTACAGCTTGGGTCAGGCTCACCCTAGTCCTCAAAGTGACATGTTTGCTTTTTATACTTTTGCAGCAGATTTGTCCAGTGCAACATGTCCTTTGATTTCTTGACTGCTACTTCCATGGGTGTTGATTGTGGATACGAGGTAAATGAAATCCTTGATAACGTCAATCTTTTTTCTGTTTATCATGTTGTTGTTTATTGGTCCAGTTTTGAGAATTTTTATTTTCTTTATGTTGACGTGTAATCCATACTGAAGTCTGTAGTGTTAGATCTTCATCAGTAAGTGCTTCAAATTCTCTTTGCTTTCATTAAACAATGTTGTGCTGTCTGCATGTTGCGGGTTGTTAATGGGTCTTCTGCTAATCCTGAAAGGCCCTTGGTAGTACAGTGGTTGAGGCATTCAGCTCCCAACCAAAAGGTCAGCAAGTCTGAACCACCTGCCACTCTGTGGGAAAAAGATGAGGCGGTCTGCATCCATAAAGATTGACAGCCTTGGAAACCTTATGGGGGCAGTTCTATTCTGTCCTATAGGGCAGCTGTGAGTCAGAGTTGACTTGATGGAGTTGACTGTTTTTTTTTTGGGGCGGGGGGGTTCCAATCCTGATGCCATGTTCTTCTTCTATAGCCCAGTCTCTCAAATTATTTGCTCAGCATACAGATTGAACAAGTATGGTGAAAAGATACAGCCCTGGTATACACCTTCCCTAATGTTAAACCATGCATTGTCCCCTTGTTTTGTTTGAATGACTTCTTCTTGGTCTATGTACAATTTCCTCATGAGCACAATTAAGTGTTCTGAAATCCCAAATCAACTTGGCTCTTTGAATTATTATTATTATTATTTTAAAATAAAGGAGTAGCAAATTGAACGATTGTGGGGATTTTAGTTCCATTAGTCTCATGGTCTTCAATATGCCCCAGTTAGCAATAAAACTCAGCTTGTGCAAGTATACAAAGCTATGGCTTTACTCAAATTGTCTGTTAAACAAATGATACAAAGCCACTGTTCTGTAACAAGTTCTTGGGGGTCTATTGTCTCCTCATCTCTAAAACAAAAAAACCAAACTCACTGTTGTGGAATCATTTCTGACTCATAGCGACCCCTCCTTGGGTTGCCGAGGTGGTATAGCTATGGAAGTAGATTGCCCAACCTTCCTTCTGAGGAGTGGCTGGTAGGTTTGAACCACCAGCCTTCTAGTTAGTACCACGTCACCAGAGCGCCCTCATCTCTAAGTATAATGAAAAGAGCATTTGCCTCCATTTAAGATTTACATAATTTTTAATGAAATAACATCACACTTATTTAGTTGACAGCCCCTTTAATATTTATAATCTATTATAGTGATTAAAAGATGATTATTTCTGGATGTGGTTTCTGCTATTTCCTTCTATTTCGAAAGCTACGGGCCGATGTTATGAAGCCCTTGCAAGAAAAGAAAAGAAAAAGAAAAATGTCTTCTAAAATGATTTCATGCTCTTAACAAACAGGAGAACTGACTATAAAGAATGATTTAATACTGGTCTCTGCCTTTGTAGCATTGGAAAATTGGGAGAGGATCAAACATCATCTCCAATTTGGTTTCCACCTTTTCTGTTTAATAGTGTTTTTAATGTAATATCTGACACAGGTTTCATCAGGGCTATTAATTTGTAACTTGCAGAATTGTGATTCCAAATTTTCTGGAAGACAGACTGTGAAGGAGTTTTTATAATGAAGGAATAGCAAAACATCTGGAAATTTCTCTGAAAGCTCCTGTGATCCCTCATCTGAAACTCAAAGGGTTTGACCCAAACTTTGAGAATTCCTACCTCGATTAATTGATGTCAGCAGAGAAGGCCAGAAAGACACAAGAAGGGCTGGCAAAACTTTTGAGGTCTGTTTTTTTGCACTTCAGTGTAATGCCAAGACTTTGGCATTTCTCATTTGACTCTATCCCCTGAGAGCCTCGTTTGCTTTTAGTACCTAATTTTGTTAATTCTTACTAACCTTAAAATCTGAAAGCACTTTTAGAAAAAAGTAAACCTAAAGTAATTACTCTGGGAACACAAAGGCTGTATCTATATATGAGATCCAACATTTCCAACTTTCCTTTACTATTTACCTCTAAATAACTACTCTTCCTTCTAGTTCTTTTCCACTTGTTTTCGTGACAAACAAACAGCAGGGAATGTCTTCAGGCTAATTATACGGGACCATTATGTGATCCCACAGGGAGTAGGACTAACTAAATCTCTCTCCTCAGTTGAGTTTGGGGGGGGTGGATTGCCTGAGTTAACCCAAGGGAGGTTGAGATGGATGCTGACTTCTCAGATCATAAGTAATAGTGTTCTAGGTGTCCCTATCCCTCCACTACACAGGGGGAATCTGTGTATCCATAGGATGACTTCTAGTATCTAAATTGATGACTTCCAGTGTCTTAACTCTCGGAAGGAAGATGGGGCAATCTACTTCTGTAGTGATACTGCCTCGGAAACCCAAGGAGGGGTCGCTATGAGTCCGGTCCGACTTGACGGCACATAACAACAACAACAACAACAGTGTCTTAACTAGGTGCCATGGAGTTGACTCTAACTCATGGCAACCTAATGTGCATCAGAATAGATCTGTGTTCCATTAGTTTTTCCATGGCTAATTTTTCAAGAAGTAAGTCACTAATCCTTTCTTCTTAGTCTCAAGGGTGGAATCAAACTTCCAATTTTTCACTTGGCAACTGAACACATCAACTGTTTGAACTACCTTGGGTGGCCTTTGGTATTGACATTTGACCAAGTCGTCCACTCATCTCATCAGAAGGTTGAATGTGGGTGGAAAAAAAGGATGGGAAACAAAAAAGTTAGTAGTAGTAACCAAAAATACAGATTTGTCTTATTTTTCAAAAGAATTATCTGAGCATAAAATTTGGTGATCAGTATAGAATTGTGAGGATTTCTCAGAAAATCTAGTGTTCTTCCCATACTGTAAATCTAGCCCCAAGCACTGCCAAGTCCTGCTTGATCTCAGGAGTGGGTTGTGTTGACCAGCCTCCATGAGTGGGGACTCCTTCAGCTTCAGGTGACAGACACCCAATTCCAATTCATTCAGGGTTCTTTTAAAAGGAATTCCAGAGCTACCTGCTGCTTTAGAAATCAAATGATGTTACTGAGTCTTTGACCGTCTCTGCATCTCTTATACTTGCCTCTATCTGTTCAATCTTCAGACAGGTTTTCTCCATGTAGTAGTCAACATGGCTGCCAGAAGCCTGGGATTTTCAGTTAACCACCTCAGTGACCCCAGTGACCTGGAGAGGGAAAGGGAGTCAGGTCTGGACACGTGTTCACCCTGGATTCAGGGGTGGATGAGGTTAGCTCCACATGAAAGATTGATTCTATTACCAGAGGAAGGAGATTCTTGGTGCATGTGCGCACACACACATGCACACACACACAAACCTGAGACCAGAAGAACTAGATGGTGCCTGGCTACCGCACTAACCAATCCAATCAGGATCATAATAGGAGATTCTGGACAGAGTGAGAGAAAACAAAACAAAAAAACCAAAATTCAAAATCATAAAAATGACTAGATTTATTGCTCTGATAGAAACTGATGGAACCCTGAGACTGTGGCCCTTAGACACTCTTCAAACTGGGAACTGAACCCACCCCTGAGGATCAACTGTCAGCCTAACAATAGACAGGCCTATAAAGTGAACAATAACACCAGAGAGGAACATACTCCTCCGAAAAATCAACAGTATGTGTCCAAAAGGGAAACATTTGACCATGGATAAAGCTCAAGGCAGAAAGGGGCAGGAAAGAAGGATGGCTGGAAATGGAAAACACAGGAGGGAATGAAGAATGCTGTTACATTGTGGGGATTGTAACCAGTGTCATGAAATAAAACGCATACAAATTGCTGAATGGAAAACGAATTTGCTCTGTAAACTTTCACCCAAATCACAATAAAAAGTTAAAAAAAAAAAAAAAATCTCCAATACACAGTTCTTATGTGTAAACGTCAAGATATTCCCATTGTTTGTTGTGTGGGCTTTGTCTTTCTGTGACCTCTTCAGGAAACTGTAGTACTCCTCCTTCTCCTTTGTTTGCTCACTTGGGTCTGGTTTGAATCTGTACCTTGACCTCTGCTCATGGTTTTTGACTTCTGCCTTTACCCTCATGTGTATTCTCCATTCTACAACATGGTGTCCTCTGGTAAAGATTTCTCAACATCCTGTGGATTCTTTAAGTACTATCTGATATTCCTTTTAACGTCATCATTGATACTTTCAGGGTCCAATATCTGTCTTTTGTAATGAACATGTTTCCTCATCCTTGTTCCAGTAGTGACCCCTTGCTTGAATGGAGTACTGTTCCCCTGTCCAGGCGGTTGGCCCAGTCCCTCCTGGCTTTCCTGGTCTGCTCTGTCTCACAGCTGGGCCTGACCAGGTACTGACAGGGAGATCATTTGCTACATTGCTAAGAACCTGCCAACTTTATGCATGGACTGATCCATGGCCAATAAACTCATTTATTAGCTCGCAAATTAGGGCTTAGAGAAATGTAAAGGTTGAGTTTCTAGATGACAACATCTTACATGTGAGGTGGGTGCGCTTCTTTCCTTTCATTTGCATGGAAAGTCTTAGGAGCTCTGGTGGAGCAGTGGTTAAAGCATTTGGTTGCTAATGAAAGTCTTAGGAGGGGAAACAGTCCCCTCATGACATATTTTACATCAACAGTCATGTTTTCCTAGAAATTGATTTAACTTTTAACACTTCCAAAAGGATCTGAAGTAAAACACTTAATGAGAAGAGCTTTATTTCCCGTCTTTCAACACCACCAAGGTTGTAAAATATCCCTGCCCACCGATTAGTGTGTATTGTTCCACATTCTGTGATCTTACCATACTTCATTCATTCACTCTCTCCATTCATTCATAAACAATTGAGTGGTAGGCTCTTGGAAAGGCACTCCCAGTTACCCCTGAGTTGATTTTGACTCATGGTGACCCCATGTGTGTCTGAGTAGAACTGGGCTCCATATGGTTTTCTACAGCTGATTTTTCAGAAGTAGATCATCAGGATTTTCTTCTGGAGCCCCTCTGAGTGGACTTGAACTTCCAGCCTATTGGTTAGTAGCCAAGTGTGTTAACTGTTTGTGCCACTCAGAGACCTTGAAATGTATTGGAGATGCAAAATGAATAGGACCTTGTCTTTGCTGTCAAAGAGCTGTCAGTCTAGTCAAAGGCCAAACAGAATTACAAGCACAATGTGGCAGATGTTCTGTAGCTGCATCAAGGACCTCTACTAGAGCTTAGAGGAGGCAATGTTGTGATGTTGGGTGGAGAGCAGGCAGAGTGTTTGTGAGGAGGCAAACCTTGAGTTGAATCTTTTAGAATGAGCCAGAATTCACCAGGTAGAAACATGGCAAGTATATTTCAGGAAGAGAGGGAGCATGTTGGATAACACAGGGCTTAAACCAGAATGGAGGATTCGAGAGAGAGAAACTAGGTACAGTAGAGGGTAGGTCATAGGGCAGGAAGGGGAGAGAACCAGCAAGACATAAACTTGAGGTGGAAAACAGAAGACTGATTTTAAAATATTTTAAAAATTATAGTAAGGAGTTTATGTTTTATCCAGGAGGAGGCAAAAATTATACGGGTTTTCAGCAGGAATCTATGGCGATCAGATTTGCATTTTAGGAAGATCACTCTGACACTAATGGTAGTATTGCCTGAGAGGAGTGACAATGAGGCAGGAAGATCAGCTAAGAAGCTATGACATTGTCCAGGACTGGGATTATGGGGGCTTCAACTAGGGCAGTAATGGTGGGGTTGGAGGCATAGGAGCAAATTTAAAATGTACGAAAAGGTATCAGAAAATGACAAGGATTTAAGATAAGATCTTGAATTTAGTTTTGATGATGCAGTATGTAGTAAAACCACTCAATCAGCTAGAGAATGTAGGGTGATTCATAGTTTTGGAAAATAAGAAATCAATTCAGTTTTAGATAGATCCAATTGGAATTGATAAAGGGACACCTATGTATAGATGCCCACTAGGTTGCTGATACATGAATCTGGAGTTCAAGAGAGAAGTCTGGGCTAATCATATAGATCTGAGGGTTCTTTGTGATACAGAGTGTGACTTAAATGTGTGTGTATATGTGTCTGTGTGTGGGGAATGTGAAGTCGTTTAGGGAGGACATGCAAATGAAAACGAAGAGGGTCAAGGTCAGAGTTGGAGACTACCAACTCTTAACTAGAAACAGGAGGAACTGTCAGTGGGCAGAGAGGCCAAGGGCAAATGAGGAATGTGTGGTGTCACAGACATTAGGGCTAGTTTTAATAAGAAATGGTAAACTGTGCTAAAGAGAAGAAATATGAGGAGTGATAGATGACCACTGGATTTTTCAATGAGAATTTCTCTGGTGATTTTTGAGTGAATGATAGCAGCACAATTGAGGGGCAGAAATTTGATTGCAGAGACCTGAAAAGTACATGGAAGATGGGAGTAAAGACAGTGAATATTGATCATTTTTATTCCTTATTTAATTTTTAATCCTCTCTGCTAGATTGCTGCTCATAGAGAGCAGAGTCAATGTTGATCTTGATCAACATTATAACCCTAGTATCGAAATGAGTTGGAATCGACTCAACAGCATCTAACAACAATGACAGTGAGTTCACTGTCCCATCCACAGTTGATATTTGAGAACTATTTGGTGAATGAGAAGACAGAACCCAATAGTAGACCTGAAGCATACAGTGCAAGAAAGGACTTTTAAAAGTAAACTGGGGGAAAAAAAAGAAGAATATGTTGAAAATTCAGATGAATCACAGTTTCAGCAGAAGTAGAAAGAGACAGACTTCTGTGAATATTACAGTATAAATTTGGCATTTCCTCCAGCTCTTCCTAGAAATCATCCAAAAGCAGAGGAGCGCAAGAAACAAAAACCCAGGCTCCACTTCTGATGAAACTAAAAAAAAACAAACCAAACTCATTGCCATTGAGTTGGATCCAACACATAGTGACCCCTCCTTGGGTTTCTGAGGTGGTATAACTATGCAAGTAGATTGCCCAATCTTCCTTCTGAGGAGTGGCTGGTAGATTTGAACTGCTAACTTTTTGGTTAGCCGTCAAATATCTTAGGCACTATGCCACCAGAGCGCCTTCTGATGAAATGAAGGAATTATAAATTCCCAAAGCAGTAGCAATAGAGAAGGGGAAAGCTTATATAGAATTTGTAGACCTTAAAAAACAAGCAAAACCTTGAGTCCTCATGACAACAGTATGCAGACACAGTGGGCTGGGGGCTCCTGGACTCTGATTGAGTCTAAGAACCAGAAGAGAGAGAGTCTACTGAGAAGTCACACTGAAAGACTGGATATGAAGAGAACAGACTATCTTCATGGCATCAGGGGAGAAGAGAAAGATGCTATTGTGAGAAAAAGTCATTGCTCAGTACTCTCACAGAACCTTCAGAAAGAAGAAAATTTCAGCCAGTTGGGAGCATGACACCCACCCCTTCCAAACATATACTGAAAAGAATTGGTCTGGAAAAACTCATCTCTTTCAGTAATGATAAATCAAAAAGTGAGAATCTACACAAAGATGGAGCATAAGGGAAAAGGAGGAAAATATCATGGAAAAAAAAATCAGTGTTTTTTGGAGCAGATGAATATTGTGACCAAATATATTTCATGCATTAAAAATAATCAATAAAGCAATTGCTTCTGTGAAGCAAGAATTTCAAACAGAGATGCAAGAGTCCACAGAAAAGATGGAGAAGTATAGAAGGTAAAGTGTAAGCTGGAATTGTTCATCATCAAAAGGAAGACAAAATTGGAAGAAACACAAGTGAGAGTAGATACAGTAACACACAGTAAAGAGCATGTAGAATCAACTAAGAAAAGAAGAAAAATGAAAAAGAAATTAAGAAAATGTTAAAAAGAATAAGAGCAAATGTTATATAGAGAAAACAGGCAACATATCCAACATACACAAAAATATTTAAAAGATGTTTAACCTCCTCCATTGTAAAAGACATGCAAATGAAATGTACACTGAGAAAAGGACTTCTATTTCTAGCAACATCACCCAAACACAAGTAGATCCTATTCTAAGACAAGACAAATATTCCTTAATGGCTTAAAGAGAAGGAGTGTGTTTTTCTTTTAGACTCAAACCAAACCAAACTCACTGCCATCAGGATGATTTCGACTTATAGTGACCTCCTTTGGGTTTCTGAGGCAGTAAATCATTTTTTTTCTTTTTCTTGTTGCAATGTTTCTTCCCCTCCCCTCCCACCCCTTGTAACCAACAAAGAAAGTTTCCTTTCACATATAATCCTTTCCTTGACTTCTTACAATAATGAACTAATACAATATTTGTTCTTCTGTGATTGACTTATTTCATGCAGCATCATGTCCTCCAAGTTCATCCACATTATGCAGTGTTTTGCAGATTCTACATTATTCTTTAGCGTTGCATAGTATTCCATTGTGTGTATGTACCATAGTTTGGTTATCCATTCTT
>NW_006921595.1:10173923-10175366 GCF_000298275.1 Orycteropus afer afer | reverse complement strand
GACAGAAATAACACTGGAGATCGCATGATAGAATTTTGCAAGACCAATTTCTTATTCATTGCAAATACCTTCTTTCAATAACATAAGCGATGACTGCACATTTGGACTTCACCAGATGGAATACACAGGAATCAGATTGACTACATCTGTGGCAAGAAGTAATGGAGAAGTTCAATATCTTCGGCCAAAAGAAGGCCAGGCATTGATTGTGGAACAGACCACCAACTGCTCATATGCACGTTCAAGTTGAAGTCGAAGACAATTAAAACAAGTCCACAAAAGCCAAAATATGACCTTGATAATATTCCTCCTGGATTTAGAGACCATTTAAAGAATAGATTTGATGCATTGAACACCAATGACCGAAAAGCAGAGGAATTGTGGGATGACATCAAGATCATCATCCATGAAGAAAGCAAAAGGTCATTAAAAAGACAGGAAAGGAAGGAAAGACCAAAATGGATGTCAGAAGAGACTCTGAAACTTGCCCTTGAGTGGAGAGTAGCTAAAGCAAATGGAAGAAATGACAAGATAAAAGATTTCAAAGAGCAGCTTGAGCAGACAAAGCCGATTACTCTAATGAAATGTGCAAAGACCTGGAGTTAGAAAACCAAAAGGGGAGAACATGTTTGGCATTTCTCAAACCAAAAGAACTGAGGAAAAAAATTAAACATTAATCAATATTGATAAATTGATAAATATCAATATTGATAAATATATCAAGTTGCAATATTTAAAGATTCTATGGGCAAAATATTGAATGATGCAGGAAGCATCAAAAGAAGATGGAAGGAATACATAGTCACTGTACCAAAAAGAATTGGTCAATGTTCATCCATTTCAGGAGGTGGCATATGATCAGGAACCAATGGTATTAAAGGAAGAAGTCAAAGCTGCACTGATAGAACTGGCAAAGAACAAGGTTCCAGGAATTTATGGAATACCCATTGAGATGTTTCAACAAATGGATGCCCCATTGGAAACACTCTCTCGGTTATGCAAAGAGATTTGGAGGAGAACTACCTGGCCAACTGACTGGAAGAGATCCATATTTGTATCCATTCCAAAGAAAAGTGATCCCACAGAATGTGGAAATTATCGAACAATATCATTAATATTTCCTCAAGTAAAATCTTACTGAAGATAATTCAAAAATGATCATAGCAGTATATTGACAGAGAGCTTCCAGAAATACAAGCTGGATTCAGAAGAGAACATGGAATGAGGGATATCATTGCTGATGTCAGATGGATTTTAGCTGGAAGCAAAGAATACCAGAAAGATGTTTACTTATGTTTTATTGACTATGCAAAACATTTAATAATGTGGATCATAAAAATTATGGATAGCATTGAGAAGAATGGGAAGCCAGAACATTTGATTGTACCCATGAAGAACCTGTACATAGATCAGGAAGCTATTGTTCAAACAGAATAAGGGCAT
>NW_006921595.1:10172135-10172938 GCF_000298275.1 Orycteropus afer afer | reverse complement strand
AGGCAATTGAAAATATCATGGCTTGTGTCAGGTGCACCTTAGTCCTCAAGGAGACATCCTTGCTCCTCAGCACTTGAAAGAGTTCCTTTGCAGCCTACTTGCCCAGTGCTATATGTCGTCTCATGTCCTGACTGCTGCTTCCATTGGCATCAGTTGTAGAAGCAAGCAATGTGAAGTCTTTGAGAACCTCAATCTTTTCTCCAGTTATCGTGATGCTGCTTATTGGTCCAGTTGTGAGGGTTTTTGCTTTCTTTATATTGAGATATAATCCACCCAGCAGACTGTATTCTTCAATCTTCATCAGTTAGTGCCTCAAGTCATCCTCATTTTCAGCAAGCAAAGTTGTATTGTCAGTGTATTGCAGGTTGTTAATGATTATTCCTCCAATCCTGATGTCATGTTTTGCTTCATATAGTCCAGCTTCTTGGGTTATTAGCTCAGCATATAGAATAAGTATGGGGAAAGGATACAACCCTGATGCACTCCCTTCTTGATTTTAAACCATGCAGTGTCCCCTTGTTCCGTTCAAATGACAGACTCTCCTGGTCATTGTACAGGTTCCTCATGAGTACAGTACAGGTTCCTCATGAGTACAATCAAGTGCTCGGGAATTCCCATTCTTCTCAATGTTATCCATAATTTGTCATGATCCACACAATGAAATATGCCTTTGCATAGTCAATAAAATACAGGTAAACATCATTCTGGTATTCTTTGCCTTGAGCCAAGATCCATCTGATAGCAGCTATGATATCCCTTGTTCCACGTCCTCTTCTGAATCCGGCTTGAACCTCTGGAAGTTC
>NW_006921595.1:10158277-10169330 GCF_000298275.1 Orycteropus afer afer | reverse complement strand
GCCATTCCTTTTCTATTTGGGCAATGAATAAGGAAGACCAAAGAAGAGGTGATGCTTTTGAGTTGTGGTGTTGAAGCAGAATGCTAAGAGTGCCATGGTCTGCTAAAAGGACTGAAAAATCTGTCCCGGAAGAAGTACAGCCAGAATGCTCTTTGGAAGCAAGAATGGCCAGACTTTGTCTCACCTACTTTGATCATGTTGTCAGAAGGAACCATTCCCTGGAGAAGGATATCATGCTTAGTAAAAAGGGTCAAAAAAGAAGGGGAAAGCCCTCAACGAGATGGATAGAAACAGTGACTGTAATGCTGGGCTCAGGTATAGCAAGGATTGTGAGGTTGGCACAAGATGAAGCACTGTTTTGTTCTGCTGTGCATAGGATCGCTCTGAGTTGGAGACGACTTGATGTCACCTAAGAACAACAGCAACAACAACAACAACAAATTTGCCCCTATTTTTTCCTTGAGGAACTTTATAGTTTTAGGTTTCACATTTAAGTCTTTGATCCATCTGGAGTTATTTTCTGTGTATGGTGTGAGGTATGGAATCTTGTTTCATTTTTCTGCAAACGGATCTCCAGTTATGCCAGCACCAATTGTTAAACAGACAATCTCTTCTCATGTAATGGATTTCAGGCCTTTGTCAAAAATCAGCTGACGTAGGTCCATGGATCTATTTCTGGGTTCTCAATTTTGTTCCACTGGTCTATGTGTTTGTCATTGTACTAATACCAGGCTGTTTTGACTACTGTGACTGTATAGTAGGTTTTGAGACCTGGGAGTATGAGACCTCTTACTTTGTTCTTCTTCTTCAACAGTGCTTTGCTTCTCTGAGATCTCTTTCCTTTCCTTATAAAATTAGTGATTGGTCTTTCCATATCCTTAAAGAAGGTTGATAGGATCTGGATTGGGATGACATTGAATATATAGATTGCTTTGGGTAGTACTGACATTTTCGCAATGTTCAATCTTCCTATCCACGAGCATGAGATGTCCTTCCATTTATGTAGATCTCTTATGGTTTCTTGAAGTAGTATTTTGTAGTTTTCTTTGTACAGGTCTTTTGTGTCCCTAGTGAAGTTTATTCCCAAGTATTTTATTTTTTGGTAATAAATACAAATGGTATTTGTTTCTTTATTTCCTTTTTGGCAATCTTTTTGCTGGTGTAGAAGAACTCAACTGATTTTTGTATGTTGATCTTATATTAGCAAATAGGGCATCAATCCTACTCAAATTATTCCAGAACATAGAAAAGGATGGAATCCTCCCAAATCCATTTCATGAAGCAAGCATAACCTCGATACCAAAACCAGGCAAAACATCACTAAAAAGGAAAACTACAGACCAATATCCCCCCAAAAAAACAGACAGAAAATCTTCATATCCAAAACATATCCAACAACATATCCAAAATCATGACATTATGATCAAGTGCGGTTCATACCAAGTATGCAAGGATGGGTCAACATCAGAATAACAATCAACATCATCCATCACGTAAATAAAACAAAGGAAAAGAACCTCATTATCATATCAATCAATACAGGAAAGGCATTTGATAAAATCCAACACCCATTCCTGATCAAAACTCTCAGGAAAATAGGAAGAGAAGGGATATTCCTCAACATAATAAAGGGCATATATGCAAAATCAACAGACAACATTATTCTCAATGGAGAGAGACTGAAACCATTCCTCTTGCAAAAAGGAACCAGACAAAGATGCCCTCTATACTTATGTTCAACACTGTACTGGAAGTCCTAGCCTAGGCAATAAGACAAGAAAAGGAAATCAAAGGCATACAAACTGGTAAAGAAGAAGTATGTTGTTGGAGTATGTTGTTGAAGCATGTTGTTGGAGTCTATTGGCTAGGATTTTATTGAAGATTTTTATATCTATATTCATGAGGGATATAGTTAGAGTAGGGAATATAGGGAATAGTTTGAGTAGGATTGGTGTCAGTTCTCTGAACGTTCGGTAGAATTCTCCAGTGAAACTGTCTGGGCCAGGACTTTTTTGTTGGTAATTTTTTTATGACTTGCTCAATTTCTTCTTTTGTTATGGTTCTGTTCAAAATTTCCACCTCAGTCTGTGTTAGTTTAGGTAAGTAATATGTTTCTAGAAATCTGTCCATTTCTTCTAGATTTTCAAATTTGTTGGAATATAGTTCTTCATAGTATCCTGACATTATCCTTTTAATTTCTGTTGGTTCTGTTGAACATGACATTGCCCAATTTGTTTCTTATTCATGTTACTTGTATTCTCTCCTTCTTTTCCTTTGTTAAATTTGTCAGTGGTTTGTCAATTTTATTAATCTTTTCAAAACACCGACTTCTAGTCTTGTTGATTTTTTCTATTGTTTCTATTTTCTGTTTCAATCTTTATTATTTCTTTTCTTCTGGTGACTGTAGGCTTTTTTTTTTTTTTTTCACTATTTTTTTTTTAATTGTTGGAGATGTTGGGTTAAGGTGTTGATTTTGACTCTTTCTTCTTTTTTAGTGTCTGCATTTATTGCTATAAATTGGCCTCTGAGATGGTAAATCTTTACAGAAGTAGATTGCCCAGTCTTCCTTCCATTGAGTGGCTGGTGGGTTTGAACCACCAACCTTCTGGTTAGCAGTCAAATGCCTTAGGCACTATGCCACCAATGCTCCTTTCTACTAGACTAGAGGGAAGGAAATAGGATTGGCTCAGATACAAGAACTTCAACTTCCTGCATTCACACACCTACTTTCTCTGTGTGGAGGGAGACAAGATCTTCTACTAGTAGAAAGTTAGGTGGAAAAGGAAGAAATAAGCCTTAGAAGAGTATTGGTGATTTAGAATAACAACTGTGTGGAATGATATAGGGTATTAAAATGTACAAGTCAATGACTTTTAGAGGTATGCAGTCATCTCCACAATTTTGGAACCATTTCATCACTTTGAAAGTAAACCTATACCTTTGGTAGTCACACTCATTTTTCTTCCATACTACTCCAGTCCTAGGCAACTACTAATCTACTTTCTGTCTCTATAGATTTGCTCTTCCTGGTTATTTTATACAAATGAAATTGTATAATATGTGATCTCTTGTAATTGTCTTCTCTCACTCAGTATAATGTTCCCAAGGTTTGTCCATGTTGTAGAATGTGCCTATGCTTCATTCTTTTATATGGCCAAATAATATTCTATTGCATTTTATATAGATATAGTACATTTTATTTTTCCATTCATTACTTGATGGACATTTAGGTTGTGTCCACTTTTTAGCAATTATGTGTAGTGATGTTAGGAACATTTGTGCACAAATTTTTGTGGGACATATCTTTTCATTTCTCTTTGGTATATTCCTAGGTGTGGAGTTGCTAACTTATATTTAACCTTTAGCAGAGTGTGTTAGTTGAGTTTGGTGTCAATTTGCCTGGGCCTGGTTGAGTGGCTGGGTAGCTGGATGTAGTTATTCCCCATGGTGAGATTGGTAATCAACTCCATGGTGGAATTTACTGGAGCAGCTGAGTAGCTGCTTTAGGAATGTGGTCTGCTTCCCACATATAAGAAACAGCTTTGGGAATGGTCTCTAGCCTTTTGGCACACTTGAACCCTGCAAGTACCCAAGTCGTTGTTCAATAGCCTGCCATGCCTTGCCGATCCTGGGCCATCATCTGGACTTGAATTAATGGCCTGCTGTGTTGTTTGGTAATATTGGGACTGTGTCTTTTTACTTGTCATCCTTGGGCTTGTCAGTCTCAGCAGCCAGCAGCTGTCTGAGTAAAGGAAAGCCTTTAGCTTCTGTGGGCCAGGAGCAGGAGGCAGAGCTGAAGCCCAAGGTTGACCCCAGCTTTCACCCAATCCCTAGAGCCCTTTGAACTCAGACTCAAAGCCTCCAAAATTGTAAGAGAATAAACTCTTGTTTTTTCTAGCCATTCCATTTGTGGTATATTCTTGTCAGAGTGGCACTAGGTAACCAAAACAAGAAACTACTAGACTATTTTCCCAAGTCAAAACCTGTTGCTGTTGAGTCGAACTGTGCTCCCTAGAGTTCCTAATGACTATAATACTATGGAGTAGATTTATCAGGGAGGTGGATTTGCACCACCAAACTTTAGTAGTTGGGCATAAACTGTTTGTGCCATCTAGGGGCTTCTTTTCCAATGCAGTTGTGCTATTTTACATTACCAGCAGCAGTGAATGAAAGTCTCAATTTCTCTACTTACTCACCAATACTTGTTATTATCTCTCTTTTTGACTATAGGCATTGTAGCAAGTGTGAAGTATGGTTATATCATGGTTTTAACTTGCATTTCCCTAATAACTAATGATACTGAACATCTTTTTTATATGTTTATTGACCACTTGTGTATTTTTTTTTTTTTTGAGAAATGTCTATTCAGACCCTTTGGCCATTTAAAAAATTGGGTTATTTTATTTTATTATTTTTTAAAACTTTTACTGTGATTTGGGTAAAAGTTTACAGAGAAAATTCATTTTCCATACAGCAATTCATACATATTTTGTCTCATGACATGGAGTGCAGTTCCCCACAATATGACAGCTCTCTTCCTAGTTCCTCCCCATAATTGCCTCTTCCCTATATCCTTTCCTCCCATGCACTTTTGCCCTCTGAGCTGTTTCCCTGTGCCAACACTGACCTTCTGTTCTCCTATGATTGATTGCTCCAAGTAGTATATCTACCTGATGTAAATGTTCAGCCCATATGCCTGTTATTTGTCTGGAAGACACAGGAGTGAGTTAGATTCCAGACCTTAAGGGCAGCTAGTGCCGTAGTCTCAGGGGTCTCACCAGGCTCTATCAGGCCAGCAAACCTGCTCTTTTTTTTTTTTTTTTCTTTTCATGATTTTGGATTTTGTTCCACATTGTTCTCCTACTCTATCTAGGATCTCCTGCACCGATCCCACTCTGAGTGGTTGACAGTGGTAGCCAGGCACCATCTAGTTCTTCTGGTCTCATGGTCATGTAGGCTGAGGATTGCATGGTCTACTAGTCCCTTGGACTAATTGTTTCCGTATGCCTTTAGTTTTCTTCATCATTCTTTGCTCTGGAAGAGGAGAGACACCATTGCATCTAGATGACTGCTTGCAAGCTTTTAAGATCCCATTTACTACTCACCAAAGTAGGATGTAGAACAATGTTTTTGTGTAGTATGTTATGCCAATTGAGCTTTTTGTCCCCTGTGACCATGGTCCCAAGCCCACAGGTCCAACTACTTGCTCTGTCTGGGTAGCTGGCTGTTGCCAAGAAGTCACCACAACCTTGTCTCTTGTCAGCTTGACTATGCACCTGGACATTCTTATAGCACATACAAATATGCTTGTAGAAATATCATCTTCCAAACCTATACATGATCATGGGCACACTACCCCCTGCCTAGACATACCTGATCATTCAGCCTGTCCACCCATATACCTACTCGTCATTTAATGCTTGTCATCGCTGACGAGTTATTTCCTTTTTACTATGGAGTTGTGAGCATTCTTTATGCAGTCCAGATACAAGTTTTTACCAGATAATTTGTAATTTTTTTTATAAATAAGCTTTTGGGTTTATTTTTAGTTAACAGTTTCAGCCATTGCAAAAAAAAAAAAAAAAAGCTTCTGAAAATAATGAAGGGAAAAAAAATCCTGGAACACTATCTACATTTAAGATTGCTTTGCAGTTCTTCCATCCAGGGGCATTTTGTATGTGGCTTTAGATTAAGGGAGAAAGAAAAATGCACTTGCTGTATTAAAAAGTCAGTCTCAAAATTTCATTTTGTTTCCCATTAAGTGGTAATACAAGAGGTGAAGGAAATTTGTTTGTAACATATATATGCTCCAAATATTCTGCATTAGCCCTGCTATTTTCCCCCATCTTTAAATGGTAAGAGCTAATTTAGAATGACTCTGATGGAATAGTTAGACTTATGCTTTAGACTTGAAAAGCATTTGAAAGAATTCCAGTGCAGAATGTAAGATCTGACCTTTCCAGGGTTTACCCTTCCTTCCCTTTAAGGGAATTAAAAGTCCCATTTACTCTGTCTTTGCAAAATATTCTTTTGAGAGAAAATTTATTTATCCCAATTATTTTAAAGTTAAGTCTTCAAAGCAAAAACAAATGAAAAAAAAAAAAAAACCCAAAACCCTATCTGTTGCTCATTTTTAGATGTCATGATGAAGTTTTAGCCGTGTCATGATTCACCTCTAATTTTATGGTCCATAACAATTTAAATTCCTTCGGAAATTTACATGCCAAAAATGCTGCCTAATGCACACTATTATTAAGTTGCTTTTTGATATAACTCACAGTACCAGGAACTATGGAGTATGAAAACTCAGTTTTAAAGATGGCTTACTGCAACTTGTCTGATGGGTTATAATAACCCCAGTAAACCAAACCAAACCAAACCCACTGTTGTAGAGTCATATCTGACTCATAGTGACCCCTCCTTGGGTTTCTGAGGTGGTATCACTAAGGAAGTAGATTGCCCAACCTTCCTTCTGAGGAGTGGCTGTTGGGTTTGAACTGCCAGTCTTCTGGTTAGCAGTCACATGCCTTAGACACTATGCCACCAGAACTCCTAATAACCCCAGAAAGCTCATGTTAATATATGATATTTTAAAATACACTTATATATTTTTCAAACATCCTAGAATCCACATGTAATACTCTATAATTCAATAAACAATTTGAAAATTTGACCTTTCATTATATAAGTAGTATGTGCCTATTGCAGAAAACATAGAAATAAACATATAAGAGAAGAAGAACAAAATAAATAATACTAATAATTCTACCACATAGAGATGACCACTGTTAACATTTTTGTGTGGTGCTTTCAAAAAATTTAAGATGATAAGATAATACTGGTTCGTTATGTGCTTTTTTTAAAAAAAATCTGTTGTTTGTATTTTGACTCACAATCTGTGTACTTTCCACTCCTATGCTGCATAATAGAATGGTGACTGTATAGAAGCTGAATGATCAAAGGAGGAAATGACAGCAAATCTTAATTAAAGGCCTTCCTGGGTCTGAGTAAACAAAAACATTGGATTGAATTATGAACTATTGTTGAAAGGAATTGCATGGCTTCTTTGTGCCTCATTAGTAGCTAATTAATTGCTATGTGAAAATACCTGAATGATGCAAATACCTTATGAATAAATGAGGAAATAATTTATAAACAAAGGAAAGAACAGTAGTGACTCTACACATTAGATAATAAATTGAACTTCCAGAAAGTACTTGGCAGGTTAGAGAGGTAAGCAGAATCTACCAGCATGACATCTAGCATGAATGAAGACAAAGTTCTCCCCTTGGGCTCTCCAAGTTTGCTGCACATATGTAGAAAATTTCCACTACAGGGGACCAACATGCTCTTCTCTCCTGCAGCGACTAAGAATGAAGCTGGCTATCATCTGTTCTTGTTTCTGTATTTGGCTTTGCACTTGAAAGGATATCATACAGAATAGTTCTATAGCTCTAAATACCCTGCATTCACCCTCTATTCATACCTATGTCTGTCCTCCTGAACCCTTGGCAATCAGTGATCTTTGTAATGTCACTATGGCTTTACCTTCTCCAGACTATCATATAGTTTGAATAAAAAAATATGTACTTTTTTAGATTGACTTTGTTCACTTAGCAGTAAGTATTTAAGGTGACTCATGTCTTTTTGTGGAATGAAAGCTCATTTCTACTTCATTGCTGACAATACTTCCTTGTATAGATGCACTACAGTTTGTTTATCCATTCATTTTTTGAAAGACATCTTGGATGCTTCCAATCTTAGGCAATTATGAATAAAGCTGCTACAAACATCAATGTGTAGCTTTTTGTGTGGACTATCTTCTTTTAGGGAGCTCTGTGGTGTAGTGTCTAAGGCATTTGACTGCTAACCAGAAGGCTGGCAGTTCAAACCCACCAGCCACTCCTGGGAAGGAAGGTTGGGCAATCTACTTCCATAGTGATACTGCCTCAGAAACCCAAGGAGGGGTTGCTAAGAGTTGGACCTGACTCCACGGCAGTGAGTTTGGTTTTTTCAGTATCTTCTTTTAAACTATGGGGCTCTCCATTCTCTCTGTGCCTATGATAGCTAGTATTGTTAGATTCTCCAGGAGGCTCTGTAATCAACTGATTTTGGGGGAGCCTGAATTATATACATTGCATTGAAAAATTAATTATCCAATCCATTGCTTCCCTTTGCATAGCCCTTCCCTAAGAGACTCAGTAAAAGACAACATGAGCTTGCATTATTAAACAAGGCCCTATGTTGCAATAGAAAGTACATTATACTTATGATGCATAGAAAATGGCAAGTGATTGATTGGTTTTACATCACAATTTTATTTTTTCTTTCTCCCTTTTCTCATTTTACTTCCCGTTTTTCATCTTGAAATAGTCGTATAAGCTGTACTTGACTGGTGGTCAAAATGGATGACTGAGGTTGTTAATGTTTTCAGAACCCGTCTCTCCCATCCCCTCTGCGATCCTACCAAACTGCTATTTTCTCCAGACGCGCAATGATTCCGGCTAACTACCCTACCTTAATGATATGGAAGTGAGAGTGCGATGGTTTTCCCAAGATGAACAGAGCAATCCCAGCAGAGAACTCAAAGTTATGGGTCATTTTCTTAATTAAAATGTAGATCGGATTAAACCGGTTGTTTCAGTGACTTTTGCTCTTCTTGCTGATGGGGAAATCGTGCCTCCTGCTAAGTAATGTTCCCAATGTGTTCTTGGGAGTCCCGTGTGGGGAATCTCATATGCCTTTCCAGCAGACAAGTGGCAGCCCCAGCTGTCCCTCTTCCCATCTCCTCTGACACCTTCCTTCCTGGGCACTGCCAGATCCAAGCACCCTTAGGTACTGACCGGTTTTGCAGCTTCCTCTGGGTATGACCTGGCATCACTGCTGAAGAAGGGAAGCCCATGAGACACCGAGCTTCATCTGCTCTGTGGCAGAGTTGGGGGTACACTGCCACTCTTTGTGTCTTCTCTATCGGAATGGCATCAGTGCCACTTGTGCCCAGTATTCTTCAGAGTTTTTGCTGATGTTGTACCTACAGGGCTCTGTTTTTTCTTTTTAGTTTATTCTTAGTAAGAATTGAAAGAGATACTTTAGTCTCAGAATTGTTGGGATTGTTGTGGGGCTTAAGTTTCATACAACAGTTGCAGTGGAATCTCTTGTGATTCGTGGCAACCCCATGCATGTCAAAATAGGACTGTGTTCCCTAGGGTTTTAATGGCTGATTTTTTTGGAAGTAGATCCCCAGCCTTTCTTCCAAGGCACCTCTGGGTGAACTCAAACCTCCAGTCTTTTCGTTAGCAGCTGAGTGCATTAAATGCATTAACCATTTGCATCACCCAGGGACTCCAGAGCTTAAATAAGATAGCACACATAAATCGTGTTATAGATGGAAAACTGCTATCCAGATCACACTGCCTTTGAGTCGGATCTGACTCATAGTGACCCCTCCTTGGGTTTCTCAGATGGTATCGCTAGGAAATAGATTGCCCAACCTTCCTTCCGAGGAGTGGCTGGTGGGTTTGAACTGCCAGTCCTCTGTTTAGCAGTCAAATGCCTTAGGTACTACACCACCAGAGCTCCTATCCAGATGGTAGCTATTATTAAGGAATAATATTTAAAGAAAAGTCTTCAATCCCCTTTTCCTGTAGTCATGGTTAATGATGGGTGTTGTCTTTGTATTTTCTCCTCATAGAAAGTTACAAGTGATAATGTTTTAAGGGGGCTGGTGTTGAAGAAAGTAAGAGGAACTCCTAGGACTTATCCTCCAGCCACTCAGACGATTGTTCTGTCAAAAAGTTCCACTGGACAATGCAACAATAGGCAAGGATGACTTTATTCAAAAGAATTATTGTAAGAGAAGGGCAAGGACTAAGGGAAGGGAGGGAAGAAATACCTCAGAAGGAGCAGAGGAGTAGAAGGTGGGATCTACTCTGGGTTGGTGGTGCGTTGGGGGAGGGAGAGACTAGGAAGAACCTGAACTTCCTCTCTGCTGGGACTAAGAACAGTGAAGTTTTTGAAAGAAAGATAAGGGAAGATGATCACAGCAATAGGCTAGCATTTTACCAAGTTTTCAATTAGGGCCTTGTGGCTCAGAATGTTTTCTTTTCTCATGACAAGGCCACCTACATCCCAGTAGGTCAGCAGGGAGGAAGAGGGAGATAAGGGATTTCTGTCAGGTGCTTGGAGACTGTAAAGTCTGAGGGAAAGAGGAAGGTCAGGGAGATATTTAAACAGCTGTGTTGATCATTAAGGCTGTGTTGATCAGTCCTGTGGATGCTCTGGTGGTGTAGTACCCAAGGCATTTGACTGCTATCTAAAAGGCTGGCAGTTCAAACCCACCAGCCACTCCTCAGAAGGAAGATTGGGCAATCAACTTCCATAGAGATACCACCACGGAAACCCAAGCAGGGGTTGCTATGAGTCAAATTGACTCGACAGCAGTGAGTTTGGGCTTTATTTATTTATTTATTTTTATTTGATTTGTCCTATAAAGCACCTACTGGGTGGTAGAAATGGCTAAGTGCTTAGCTACTAACTGAAAGGCTGGTGGTTCTAATCCACTGAGAGATGACTTGGACTTAAAGATCACAGCCATAGAAAACTCTATGCCATATATCTGATAAGAATCTAACAATCAAAAAATAATAGAAAACTTAACAACAAAAAGACAAATAACCCAATCATAAAATGGGCAAAATACATGAATAAACATTTTACTAAAGAGGACATTCAAATGGCCACTAAACACATGAAAAGATGCTCAACCTCATTGGCCATGAGAGAGATTCAAATCAAAACCACAATGGGATATAATTTCACTCCACTCAGATGGCCTAGAGCTCTGGTGGTACAGTAGTTAAAGTTAAAGTTCAGCTGCTTTAGAGTTCTACAGGGCATCTAAGTAGGAATTGGTCCCATGCAGTGGGTAGGATGGGTAAGATTTTTTTTTTTTAAAAGACAGAAAATAATAAATGTTAGCAAGGATGTGGGAAAATTGGAATTCTTATCCATTCCCAGTGAGTGGCAATGCAAAATGGTATAACCACTGTGGAAA
>NW_006921595.1:10155302-10157857 GCF_000298275.1 Orycteropus afer afer | reverse complement strand
GGTTAATGGGTGGGAGATAGGGTAAAAAGGGGAGTTAATGGTGATGTAAAAATTCCATTGTTTAAAGGTAGTTGTGCAGTCAGTTATTGTAACTATTGTCAACAAGTTGTACACCTGTAAAAAGTTGAATTGACAAAAGTTGTATAATAGACATACTTAAAACCACACACACACACACACACAAATAGTAGCTGCTGAGCCTTCTTATGTGCAACCAAAAACATCATGGGATTTGATTTGGTTCCTTGGTTTGGAGGTTTAGGGTCATGGTTTTATGGGATATCGCAGTTAATTGGCCTAATAATGTGTTCAGTGCTTCTGTTCTATCTTTTAGTTTCTTGCACAGTACTTGGGGTTTTAAAAGCTTGCAAATGACCATCCAAAGCACAATAGTTGCTCTCTATTCACCTGGAGCAACAGAGGAAGAATGAGAGTCAGGAAGAGGAGGAGGATAAGGAATGTATAGCAAAGAACCTCCATGAAAAACTACTCCTTTTGCCATGAAGCCAGAAGAATTGGATGGTGCCCAGCTACCATTATTGACCATTTTGATCAATGATTCTACAGAAGAATCCTGATCAAAAGGAGAAAAATGCAGAACAGAATTTTAAATTCTCACGGACTTTCTGGAACCCTAGAGGCTCAATGAATCCCTGGAACTATTGCCATGAGATAATCTTTAAACCTTAAACCAAAAATATATTCTGAAGTCTTCTTAAAAGCAAAATATAGTTTAGCTTAGTGAAGAAAGTCTGCCTTGAGCGTTCTGCTATTTCAGGATCTATCTATGTGGGATCAAATTGACAACAGCAACTCAAAAGATTAGATAGGAGACTTAGGGGGCAGTGAATTTATGTTAATAGGGGAGGAACAATTCAGAAAAGGAGGGTGAGAATACTTGCACAACTCGAAGAATGTAATTGATGTTTCTGAATTATACATTCAGAAAGAAAGGAAGGAAGGAAGAAAAAGAAATAAAGAAAATAAGAAAGAAAACCCTATGAAATGTGTTGTTGTTGTTATGTGCTGTCAAGTCAAACCTGACTCATAGCAACTCCTCCTTGGGTTTCTGAGGCAGTATCACTATGGAAGTAGATTGCCCAACCTTCTTTCCGAGGAGTGGCTGGTGGGTTTGAACTGCCAGTTTTCTGGTTAGCAGTCAAGTGCCTTAGGCACTATGCTACCAGAGCTCCTTATGGAGTGTAGTTCTATTCTATTATGAAACATATGGGGTCACTGTGGGTTGGAGTTGACTTAATGGCAACTTGTTTGATTTTCTTCATATGAAGAAGAACTTGGCATCAGGATTGGAGGAAGACTCATCAACCTGTGATATGCAGATGACACAACATGGCTTGTTGAAAGCAAAGAGGACGTGAAGGCCTTACTGATGAAGATGCAAGACTAAACCATTCAGTATGGATTATACCTCAATATAAAGAAAACAAAAATCCTCATAGGTGGACCAATAAGCAACATCATGATAAATGGAGAAAATATTGAAGTTGCCAAAGATTTCATTTTCTTTGGATCAACAATCAACGCCCAAGGAAGCAACGGTCAAGGAATCAAAGGATGCATTGCACTGGGAAAACTTGTTGCAAAGACCTCTTGAAAGTGTTAAAGAGCAAAGATGTTACTTTGAAGACTTAAAGTGTGGTCATGGTATTTTTAGTCACCTCGTGTGCATGAGAAAGCTGGACAATGAATAAGGAAGACTGAAGAAGAATTGATGCATTTGAATTGTGGTGCTAGTGAAGAATGTTGAGTATACCATGCACTGCCAGAAGAATGAACAAATTTGTCTTGGAAGAAATAATAGCCAGAGGAGTCCTCCTTGGAGGCAAGGATAGCAAGACTTTGTCTTATATATATTGGTCATGTTATCAGGACAGACCTGTCCCTAGGGAAGGACATCATTTTTGGTAAAGTAGAGGGTCAGCAAAAAAGAGTAAGACTCTCAATGAGATGGGCTGAGACAGTGGCTGCGACAATGGGCTCAAACAGCACTTACTGTGAGGATGGTACAGGACCAGGCAGTATTCCATTCGGTTGTACATAGGGTGTCTGTGATTAGAACAACTGGATGGCTCCTAACATTAACAACAGCTTGATTTTAGTTGATTTAATGGAAATTAGTTTGATTTCTTTTTTTGGGGGGTGGTGGTGGTGATGGTCAATTCTGTGTGATAAGTCATTTTCCAGAACACAAAAGGGTAGATTTTTGTGTTTAACCCCTGCTGCTCTGCAGGATCATAGGGCTTGGGTAGCATTTAACTTCATCAGTTTATTACCTTTCTGTAAGGAGAATGAAGTACCACAGCCTCTTAATTGATCTTTTCAGATATTCTTAATATTTGCCTTTTGATTTGATTGTAATTTCCTTGAGGATTGAGGGCAGGGAATCACAGAAAGGAGTCTTAGATATAATTTATCTGGATTAGACCCTGGTTCAGGACTTTTCATGTATTTTTCCCTTGATGAGCTCACTGGGGCTCAGAGAGGCAAGATGAGATCCATACCTGGCTTTTGTTTGTTTGCCTTCCCCTTACTTC
>NW_006921595.1:10150912-10153942 GCF_000298275.1 Orycteropus afer afer | reverse complement strand
AGTGCACAATCAATGTTTTTGAAATCCATGAATGAAAACAAGGAAGATTGTCTTATGTATGATACAAGATCATAGGAGATCTGGAGATCATGGGCAGGAGAAAGGAGATTATGTACACAAAAGAACCACCTGGGGATCTGTAAGAATCCCCTGGGATCTTGTTGAACTGGAGATGCTGATTCAGTACATCTGGGTGAAAATGCAAATTATCAGCAGGGGTTGAACTGGAAAGAACTGATTTGAAGTCTGAGTGTCAGCCCTGATTCAGGGCTTGATTAGCGTAGAGCAGAGGAGGCAAACTTAGAACTTCCCTACTTGTTATTTTGGGGTACAGTAAAAACTTTATACTTCTTA
This sequence comes from Orycteropus afer afer, assembly GCF_000298275.1. Classification (NCBI taxonomy): domain Eukaryota; kingdom Metazoa; phylum Chordata; class Mammalia; order Tubulidentata; family Orycteropodidae; genus Orycteropus; species Orycteropus afer. The sequence continues at coordinate 10,153,588 of NW_006921595.1, read as the reverse complement.
TCTCAAAGGGAGCTGCAAAAACTAGTGGTTATAGGTTGAATTGTGTCCCCCCAAAAGGATATGTTGAAGTCCTAATCCTGGTACCTGTGACTGTGACCTTATTTGGAACTAGGATCTTTGTAGATCTTAATTATTAATGTAATCTTTGCAAGGAGGAGCTCTGGTAGTGTAGTGCCTAAGGCACTTGACTGCTAACCAGAAGTCTGGTGGTTCAAACCTACCAGCCACTCCTCAGAAGGAAGGTTGGACAATCTACTTCCGTAATGATACTGCCTTGGAAACCCAAGGAGAGGTTGCTATGAATCGAGTCCAACTTGATGGCACATAACAACAACAACAACAACAACAATCTTTGCAATGATGTTAACATCAGTGGTCATACTGGAGTAAGAAAAAAACCCACTGCCATTGAGTGAATTCTGACTCATGACTCCCTTTGGGTTTCCCAGGTAGTAAATATTTATAGAAATAGATTGCCCAGTCTTCCTTCCACAGAGTGGCTGGTGGGTTTGAACTGCCACATTTCTAATTAGCAGTCAAATGCTTTAAGCACTTCGCCACCAGAGCTTCCTATGCTGTTGTTGTTGTTATGTGCCGTGGAATCGGACTTGACTCATAGCAACCCCTCCTTGGGTTTCCGAGGCAGTATCACTATGGAAGTAAATTGACCCATCTTCCTTCTGAGGAGTGGCTGGTGGGCTTGAATCGCCAGCCTTCTGGTTAGCAGTCAAGTGCCTTAGGCACTACACTACCAGAGCTCCTCCTTGCAAAGATTAACATTAATAATTAAGATCTGCAAGGACCCTAGTTCCAAATAAGGTCACAGTCACAGGTACTAGGATTAGGCCAAAAGACCCAAACTCACTGCTATTGAGTTGTTTCTGACTCAAAGCGACCCCCATTGGGTTTCCAAGGCTGTAAATCTTTACAAAAGTAGATCGCCCAGTCTTCCTTCTGTGGAGCAGCTGGTGGGTTTGAACTGCTGACCTTCTAGTTAGCAGTCAAGTGCCTTATCCACTACACCACCAGAGCTCCCATACTGGAGTACCGTGGGTTTTAATCCAATATGGGTGGTGTCCTTATAAAAAGAAGAGGAGACAGGAAGACACAGAGGAAAAATGGCCATGTGAAGATGGAGGGAAAGATTGGAGTAAGGCGTCCACAAGCTGGAGAACGCCAAGTATTGCCAGGAAACTCCAGAAGCTACATGAGGCAGGGGAGGAGCTTTCTTAGAGCATTCAGAGAGAGCATGGCCCTCGTAACATCTTGACTTTGAACTTTCAGCTTGTAGAATTGTGATCCAGTAAATTTCTGTTGTTTTAAGCCATTCAGTTTGTAGTACTTTGTTGTGGCAGCCCTAGGGAACTAATATACAGGTTTATTTATTTATTTTTTTAACTTCTTTTTTTTTTGGCCAGCATAGCCTTGTCCATTCAATCTAGACTTTTAAGAGGGAACATTAACTTCTTATGTGCTTTTCTAGTCGAACAAAATCAACCAGAAATTAATAAAACCATGAGCCAAGGACAATAAATTGGTAGATGACTGAAAAACTTTTTTAACCCATTTGCTTAAATGTCAATTAAATAAATAAATTACAGTCATGCAAATCATGTATTCCAGAAAATCTTCCATTAAAGCTTCGCTTCTGTTCAATTTCACAGAATAATAGAAATATAATCTGCTTCAAGCAAATTATCAAATATAATTGTGTATTGATTACTATAACTTACAATGCTGCTCTGTTAACAATTCATTTCCAACATTTGCCCATTTGAAAATAATATGGTTCCTTGAGTCTGTGTTGAGCCATCAGAATCTCTGACATCTGGTTTCCAAGTCACTTGAAAGTCAAGGTGGTTTAAGATTGATCAGCTGCTAAGGAAAGAGTGAGAGTGTGGAATCAATGGACAATGTACTCATTGAGTTGTGGAGAAAGAAGCCATAAAAGTAAACATTGAGTGCTTCTTGGGAGTCAATTGGGGCAGGGCTTTTGGTAGCAAAATGGAAGAAGTTAATGGAGAAAAAAGACTCAAGAGCAAGAGCAAGATCCTGATGGAAGCCAGGGAGGGTGAACTCAGAGTCTCCAGTGGAAGAGAAAGTCATAGAATAAAGAAGGGGCTGTTCTTCCTCTGAGACATGAGGAAGCAACGGTGGATAAAAAGGGTGTGGTGACAATATTATCTTGTAAAAGTTTAGAGACCTCATCTTACTTTCGTTTTCTGGAGGGGGAAACTGAAGATAATAGCGCTCAGATGGCTCATCTGAGTTAACCTTACAGGTAAATCCCAAGTCTAGTAACAGATTGTGTGGGGGCATTTGCGGTTCAATGATAGAATTCTCACCTTCCACACTGGACATCCAGGTTTGATTCTGGCCAATGTGCCTCATGTACAGTCACCACCGTCTCTCAGTGGAGGCTTGCCTGCTGCTATGATGTTGAACAGGTTTCAGTGGACTTCCAGACTAAGATGGACTAGAAAGAAAGGGCTAGCAATCTATTTTGGAAAATCAGCCAATGAAAACTCGATGGATTGTAATAGTCTGATCCTCTACCTGTCATGGGGCCCCAACCTATCATGGGGATGGGGATGGCACAGGACTGGGCAAGTTTCCTTCTATTGTGCATGGTGTTATTCTGAATCAGGGCTGACTTGATAGCAGTTAACAATAAAT
>NW_006921595.1:10149036-10149582 GCF_000298275.1 Orycteropus afer afer | reverse complement strand
TTTGGACTGGGAGAACATTCTCTTCTCAATGAATAGAACTGGATTCCAGTTCCACAGTATATCAATGGTACCAGTCAACTTCCCATGCAGTTGCAAAATAGCGGTCTGGAAGATGATCACAGGACCCCATTTCCAACTATGTCATACTATTATTTGTACCCTGTTCTGCTAAAGGCAAGATATTCATGATACCACTTTCCCAAGCTTCACTACAAAAGCCCTCCAGCCAAAGACTACCAGGAATACATCTGTAGTTGAACAAATCATGTTTATTTCTCATTGCAAGAAGTATATCTTGGGGAATCATAGCACATCTCAAGAGGAGTGTTAGAAAAGACTTATGAGAACTGAGCTTCAACTAGGTGAATTTTAAAGAGGATGCAAAGAAGTGAGGATTCCACTGGATTAAATGCTGCCCAAAGCAGGCACAATTCTGTGATTGGACCTCTCAATGCATCTTACTATGGGGAGGACTTCACTAGAGTAAAGCTAAGGGCATAATTGGGGTGAGAGGAGGGGGGAGGTATTAGTCACTCAAATCAGCTG
>NW_006921595.1:10145641-10146579 GCF_000298275.1 Orycteropus afer afer | reverse complement strand
AATGTTTGAGGAATGTCTCTAGCTTCTTGGCACATTTTGGATCCTGTGCTTGGCTGAGTCTTCATCTCCAGTTCCAGGACATGAACCAGTGGCCTGCCATGTTGTTTGCTGATCTTGGGATTATGCCATTTTACCTGCTGGTTTTGGGTTCATCAGCCTCAGCAGCCAGCAGCTGCATGAGTTATGAGAAGCCTCTAGCTCCAATGGGCCTGGAACAAGAGGCAGAACTGAAGCTCAAAGTCAAGAGGTCTTCACCCAGACCCTAGAGCTGGGACTCAGAATTTGGACTTAGCCTCCTAAACTGTAAAATAATAAATTCCCGTTTGTTAAAGCCATCCATTTGTGGTATTTCTGGTATAGCAGCACTAGAGAATGAAGACAGGCCCCTAAGTTTGTCCTTATTTTTTCTGTGATGATCTTTATGGTTTTAGGTTTTACCTTTAGGTCTTTGATCCATCTTGAGTTAGTTTCTGTATATACTGAGAGAAATGGATCCTGTTTCATTTTTTCTACAAATGAATAATCAATTTTGCTAGCACCATTTGTACCATTTATATATTATCTCTTCCCCATTTAATGGGTTTTATCCCTTTGTGAAAGATCAGTTGTCCATGGGTGGATGGATTTACTTCTGGGTTCTCAATTCTGTTCCATTGGTCTATGTGTCTGTCATTGTACCCATACCAAGGTGTTTTGACTACTGTGGTTGTATAGCAGGTTTTGAGATAAGGGAGTGTGAGGCCTCCTACTTTATTCTTCTTCTTTAGTAGTGCTTTGCTTATCTAGGCTCTCTTTCCTTTCCATATAAAGTTAGTGATTAGTTTTTCCATCTCTTTAAAGAATGATGATGGAATCTGCATCAAGATTGCATTATATCTGTTGATCACTTTGGGTAGTGTTGTCCTTTTCACAATGTTAACTCTTCCTATCCATGAGCA
>NW_006921595.1:10142071-10144005 GCF_000298275.1 Orycteropus afer afer | reverse complement strand
TGCATTCGATTGTGTGGATCATAACAAATTATAGATAACAATGAGAACAATGGGAATTCCAGAACACTTAATTGTATTAATGAGGAACCTGTACATAGACCAGGAGATTGTCATTTGAACAGAACAAGGGGATACTGCATTGTTCAAAATCAAGAAGGGAGTACGTCAAAGTTGTATCCTTTCACCATACTTATTCAATCTGTACACTGAGCAAATAAACTGAGAAGCTGGACTATATGAGGAAGAAAGTGGCATCAGAATTGAAGGAAGAATCATTAGCAACCTCCAATACACTGAGAACACAACTTTGCTTGCACTAACGATCACATCCCTAAGGCAGCTACTCAGCTGCTGAAAGTGAGGATGAATTGAAGCACTTATTGGTGAAGATTGAAGAATAGAGTCTGCAGTATGGATTACACCTCAATATAAAGAAAACAAAAATCCTCACAACTGGACCAATAAGCAGCATCACAATAAGTGGAGAAAAGATTGAAGTTGTCAAGACTTCATATTATTTGTTTCTATAATCAACACCAATGGAAACAGTAGTCAAGATATCTATCAGACGACATTTAGCACTGGGAAAATTGGCTGCAAAAGACCTCTTTCAAGTGCTGAAAAGCAAAGATGTCTCCTTGAGGACTAAGGTGTGCCTGACACAAGCCATGGTATTTTCAATTGCCTCATATGCATGTGAGAGTTGGACAACGAATAAGGAAGACCAAAAAAGGTCAATGGTTTTGAGTTGTGGTGCTGGGGAAGAATGCTGAAAGTACCATGGACTGCTAAAATAACTAACAAATCTTTCCTGAAAGAAGTGCAGTAGGAATGCTCCTTGGAAACGAGAATGGCCAGACTTTGTCTCACCTACTTTGGTCATGTTGTCAGAAGAGACCATTCCCTGAAGAAGGATATCAGGCTTGGTATAATGGAAGGTCAACGAAAGAGATGGCCCTCAACAAGATTTATTGACACAGTGGCTACAATGATTGGCTCGGGTATATCAGGGATTGTGGAGCTGGCACAGGACTCTCCTGTACATAATAAGATCACTATGAGTCGGAGATGACTCAACGGCACCTAAGAACAACACATAGTACATTTCTACCCTAGTGCAGTTCTACCTGTCACTTCAGTTGCTGTGAGTCAAATCAATTTGACAGCACCTAACAACAACAAAGAAAGAAAAACAGAATAGATATCAGGAAGCCTGGGTATCAGTCTTGGCTGTATCTCTAATTCAACTCTTAACTCACTGCCATTGAGTTGGGTCCAACTCATAGTGACCCTTCGTTGGGTTTTGGAGGCAGTATCACTATGGAAGTACATTGCTTCTAACTAGGTGACTATAAATGAGTTATTTTATGTTCTGGTTACCTCTATGCTGCTCTAACAGAAAATATCACAAATGGGATGGCTTGAAGAAACAGGAGTTTATTCTCTTACAGTTTGGAGGTTTTATGCCCAAGTTCAAAGTGCCAGGCTCTAGGGGCTGGGTGAAAGCCCCTCAACCTTGGGCTTCAGCTCTGCCTTTTCTCCCAGCCCACAGAAGCTGGATGCTTTTCTTCACTCAGCTTCTGGCTGCTGAGGCTGACAAGCCCAAGGTTGACAAATGAAAAGGCACAGTCCCGATGTTACCAAATCACATGGCAGGCCAATAATTCAAGTACATTGAAAGTCCCAAGATCGGCAGAGCATCGCAGGCTGCTGAACAACAACACAGTTACACACAGCGTAAAAGTGTGCCATAAGCTAGAGACCGTTTCCCAAGGCTTCTCCTTATATACAGGAAGCAGACTATATCCCTAAGGCAGCTACTCAGCTGCTCACAGCAGATTCTACCAGGGAGTTGATTATTAGTCTCATCCTGGGGAATACTACATCCAGCTGCCCAGCCACTCAACCAGGCCCAGCCAAGTTGACACACAAAC
>NW_006921595.1:10140705-10141236 GCF_000298275.1 Orycteropus afer afer | reverse complement strand
AACATAAAGAGATCTTGGGCAGGCATTCTACAGTGTATGGAGCAGGATGAGCCAGTTTTATTGATCTTAAGAGAGAGGGTGACCACAGCTATGTGGGTAAGGAATGTAAAAGACTTGGAAAAAATACAAAATAACATACAAATCTAAGTTGTTATCATCATTTGAAGAGCTAAGGGAAAATATCTAGATAATTCAAACCAAAATAAACTAAAATATCAAACCTCTTTGTTCTTCATATGCAGCTAATTTAGAAAATAGTTATTTCATCCTTAAGTTTTTGTCTGAATACTCCAAGTCAGGAAACAATTCTGGGGACCTATGAGGAAAACACCACTGCTCACCTGTCAGTTTGTTGTACTGTGATGGCTTGCATATTATTACTGGAAGCTATGCCTCCCATATTTCAAATTCCAGCAGGGTCAGCCATAGTGAACAGTTTTCAGCAGAGCTTTCACACTAGGACATACTATGAAGAAAGGCCTGGTCATATACTTTTGAAAATTAGCCAGTGAAACCCAATAGATCACAATA
>NW_006921595.1:10137421-10139455 GCF_000298275.1 Orycteropus afer afer | reverse complement strand
TGGTTAACATAGTGCCTAAGGCACTTGACTGCTAACCAGAAGGCTGGCGGTTCAAACCCACCAAACACTCCTGGGAAGGAAGGTTGGGCAATCTACTTCTGTAGCGATACCACCTCGGAAACCCAAGGAGGGGTTGCTATGAGTCAGGTCCAACTCGACGGCACACAACACAACAACAGCATGGTTGCACACCATGATGAAAGTAATTAATGTCACTAAATTGTCCATGTAAAGAATGTTGAAATGGCAATTTTTGGTTATATGTGTATACGCACCACAATAAAAAAAAAATATATATTTATTTATTTATTTATTTTAAGGAAGAATCAGGACTAGCTAGTCTTTCAGCATGCTTCTCACAGAAAAGATAGGCTATCAACTGCCTATCAGAAAACCAGGGTTGACTGAGATTCCCATTACCCTGAACAGAGTTTTTGAAAAGTAATTTAGTTGTTATGTCCCTAATGAAGGGATTAAAAAAATAATAAAGAGTAACATTAGCTTCTGAGGTCAGAAAAAGTATCTTCTCTTTCCTTTTTATCATCTTAAAACTCCTGGCACACTGGGGCTCTCACAAAATGAGTGCTCAATAAATGTCACTAACTGTGATTTGCACCACAGTGGTAATATTTTTAATGCAGTTCATTCCAACAAATGTTCTGCTTCCCATGTTAACTTTATACATCCAGTAACCAAAAATGTACACTGCTGAGTGCACAGAATATTGGGTCTGGCTAAATGTGATTAGATATTGATTTCTGAGCCCCGCAAACATTTAGTGATGTAGAAACTCGAGAGCACTGGATCATTATGGACTGTGGGGCTGATGTTGGCACAATTCCAACAGCCACAATTGGTGGAAAACCTCTAGAAAGGCTGTAAGACCCAGGCTATGGGTTTAACCCTGCGATGCAGGCCTGGCCTGAGCCCTGGCCCTCTGAATATACTTCTCATCCTACTCACCTGCCTTTGTAGATGTTTGCTTTTGGTCATTAAAAATTGGGCAAAGACGAGGGGATTAGTGCAAACTCATTTTGATTGCTGGAAAAAATATCTCAAACTTATAAGTGATGAGTATGCAGTGAAGAATAATATAACTATTGCTCTCTTTGTTATAAGAGTTGCTATTAAAGAGCTATGAAAAAATATTTATTTAAAGCCCAAATATATGATGTTGAGAATAAGAATGACTATTTTATTCACAAGTTGTGGAGGGTTAAAGATGGCTATAAATTCTTTGACATTCCTCCCTTAAGATATGGGGGTCTGCATCTCCTCTCCTCAAAGCTGGGTAGGTTCTGTGACTGCTTTGATCAATAGAATATAGTGGAAATGATATTTGCCAGTTTCTAGAACCAGGCTTTGAGGGACTGGCAGCTTATATTTCTCTTGGAACCCATCCACCATACTACGAGAAACCCAAGCTACATAGCGAAGCTATATGTGGCTCTCCTGTTGAGAGTCCCAGCTGAGCTGAGAGCTAATAGCATTAACCAGTCATGTGAGTGAGCCATCTTGGAAGTCTGATCCAGGTGAGCCTTCAGATGATTCCAGTCCCAGCCACTATCTGACTGTAGTCTTATGAGAGAACCAATAGGGAAGCAACCAGCTGAGTCTAGTCAACCAATAGCACAACGAGAGGGAACAATAAATTGTTTTAAACTGTTGTGCTTTAGGTGGTTTGTTATGCAGCAAGATATAACTGGAACACAAGTTACCCTATTTATTTATATGAACTCAACTCACTGCTGTCAAGTTGGATCCAACTCATAGCGACCCCTCCTTGGGTTTCTGAGGTAATATCACTAGGGAAGTAGCTCGCCCAATCTTCCTTCCAAGGAGTGGCTGTGTGAACCTATTTTCATTGTTTTAGCCATGATCCTGAGCCCCACACTCCAATGATTCCTAGCTGCTCAATGCAACCAGTTGGCCCACCTAAGCTTGGAACATCATAGGTTTCACAGTTTAAACTTTGAAAGGTACCTTCTCATTGAGAAAATCCCATACTTGCTGTCTGAGGCTGGGTTTTCTAGA
>NW_006921595.1:10124033-10136341 GCF_000298275.1 Orycteropus afer afer | reverse complement strand
ATCATGGGGATGACTACATTATAACTGCTAAACCACTGAGAATCATGGCCCAGACAAGTTGATATGTAACCTCAATCACCACATTTGCTTTACTAAGTTGTCACAGAGACCACCACAATGGTGAGACCATCAGGTGTTTCTGGGTCTGTTGTTGTCAAACCCAGATCCCAAACCAGGGTTATACACACTCTGTGAGCTTGTCTGCTACTAATTTCATGTGGAGCTCTGGTAGCATAGTGCCTAAGGCACTTGACTGCTAACCAGAAGACTGGTGGTTCAAATCCACCAGCCACTCTTCAGAAGGAAGGTTGGGCAATTTACTTCCATAGTGATACTGCCTTGGAAACCCAAGGAGGGGTCACTATGAGTTGGGGCTGACTCAACGGCACATAACAGCAACAACAATTCCTCATTTAGTTCCTTCAAAGGGTCTATTCTGGCAGGAAGTCTACCCAAGCATCATATGGTATCCCCAAAATTTATATGTTATTACCACTTCTTGTTGAAGCTAATAATTTATTGTCTCTCTTCCTATATTATCCACAGGGGAATTTTGTTAACTCATGAGTCATGATACATTGGCAGCTGGGACTTTTGTGAAGTTTTGATAAGAACTTCCAAAGGTAAATACTAGTCCCCATGTCTGCCCTGGTCTAGCGTAGGATTCTCAATCCTAGTTACACATTAGAATCACTTGGGAAGTGTTAAGAAAAGAAGCAAAAGTGTTGATGCTTGGGTCCTACCCCAGAGTGATTAAATCAAAATAAGTGAGGATGGGCCCCAGCATTGATACTATAAAAATTCTCCCAGATGATTCATAGATGCAATGACACTTGAGAAGCACATATAGGCCAATAATTTAGTTATTCCCTTGTTTGTGATAGAGAGGATCACATAAAAACTGGGTGAGTGGCATAAAAACCGTTAAGTGCTTGATTATTAATTGAAGATTGGCAGTTTGAATCTACCCACAGGGCCTCAGATAGCAGCAGCAGTCAGGACATTAGACGACATGTAGCATTGGGAAAGTCAACTGCGAAGGAACTGTAACAAGGGCTGAGGAGCAAGGATATCTCTTTGAGGACTAAGGTGCGCCTGACACAAGCCATGATATTTCCAATCGCCTCGTATGCATGTAGAGCTGGACAATGAATAAGGAAGCCCGAAGAAGAGTTGATGCTTTTGAGTTGTGGTGCTGGCAAAGAATGCTGAAAGTACCATGGACTGCTAAAAGAACTAACAGATCTGTCCTGGAGGAAGTGCAGCCAGAATGCTCCTTGGAAGCAAGAATGGCCAGACTTCGTCTCACCTATTTTGGTCATGTTGTAAGAAGGGACCATTCCCTGGAGAAGGATGTCATGCTTGGTAGGGTGGAGGGTCTATGAAAGAGGGGGAGGCCTTCAACGAGATGGATTGATACGGTGGCTGCGATGATGGGCTCACGTATAGCAGGGATTGTGGGACTGGCGCGGGATCGGGCAGTGTTTCATTCTGCTGTGCATGGGGTCGCTATGAGTCGGAAACGACTCGATGGCACTTAACAACAACAACAGGACCTCAGAAGAAAGTCCTGGAGATCTACTTCTGAAAGATCACAGCCATTGAAAACTCCATGGAGTAAGTTTCTACCCTGAAACACATCAAGTCAGAAGCAACTTGATGGCAACTGGTCTTTGTGGTAGAGAGAAGAATACTGTGCTTCCCAATAGCATATCTGTATGTTCAAATCCTACTAACTCTTTAGGGCCTAGCTCAAATATTGTCTTTTTTTTTCATAAATGTATGTAGTCCCACCCTTGGCATACTTTCTCCTTTTGAATTTGTGATGGTTTATTTTTACTTGTGTTTTCTACTTATTGCATATTTTATCATCTCTTATTTCTCCTCCCTGAGGTCATGATTTATCTCTGACATATGTGTATACACAGTTGGAGCTCAATAAATATTTACTAAATGAATGAAGAAATAAATGGATGTAGGGAAATTCATCCCTGCTTTGTCACACGCTTACCTTGCATCATTGCTTTTGTTTGAATGGAGGCAGAGATGCCTGTGTTACGTTCTCAGTCTAGATTCTGCAATTAGAACTGCTCCCTACCAAGTCACTCCCTAAGCTCCCATGGCAAAGCCACGCTATATTACTCTGTCTCTAGATGCTCCTGTCGTGATCTCGTCCTTTGTCACCGCTTAAGAAGTTAAGAAAAGAGTTTTTCTTTCTTATTCAAATGAACCTTCTTTATTTACAAAGGTCCAATATACCTACTTTCCTCTCTCTAAGGCAGCAGTGGTCATCAGAGCCAAGATGGATGCTTCAGTGTGCTGTGGAGAGAAAACCTTTTGAAATTACCAAGACTGATAAGGCTGCCTGCTTATCTTCCCACTGGCAAAGAACTAGCTATTTACTGAGCTAAAATGATAAATATTCCAAGAGCAAATTCTGAAGTCACCAAGCCCCTCAGTATCCTACACAGGTTCTCTGTGGTCTCTGTACTGACGAAGCTACTTAGGTGTACATCTTAGTCAGCAAAAGAACCAATGCATAATTGTTTGGGGTTTTAGGGCCTCTGCTGAAATCTTTCTGATTTTCAAATTTCCAGTAATCTTAGGACTTCAAACCAATTCATCAACAAGGTCCTTTTCCACTTTTTGCGTGTAGCATCCGCTGACACATACTATTGACTCATCGCCCTGTTTTTTTGTTTTGTTTTTAGAATTCACAATTTTAAGAGGTTACTAGAAAAGCCCTCAGGTTTGCCTGTAATCGAAGGATTCCCTTTTGAAGTCCAGATCATTCTTAGCTCTGATTTGAGAGGGAGTTATGATTCTGTGATGGACTCATGACATTTCTTATTGGGGCTCCGAAAGGTCAGATTTTAATAGTTTTTGTGATATATGCATCTGGCACAAGATCAGCCCCTTTTGAATGATAGAATTTAAATTATAATTTTGTCAAAGGGTAAGAAATGAGAAATTACAGCTTTGCTGAAATGTCTGAGCTCTGTAGCAATTCCTTAGCAAGAGCTGCTACTTTGCATAGCCTTTCAGAGACACCTTGTCGATGCTCCTAAGGCAAAAACAAAAGCCCATCTAGGCTCCTGTTCCACTGATCACCTGACAGGCTGCAGTGGAAAAATACAAGTAACTCCCAAGGAATAAAGTCTTGTCTTTTGAACATCTTGGAAATTTGATGGTGATTTTCCTATTGCTTACAATGTTGTCAAACTGCTTCAAAATTCTGAACTTGCTACCCCCTTTTTCCACAATAAGAATTCTTGGGTACTCAAATGCCCCTCATCATTTCCTTCCTTTCTGAATATGCATAGAAAAGGATTTCTTGAGACCAAATTAACTGAATGAGGGTTGTCCCTTCCAACAATATTAGAAAATTCCTTCTCTTTCTCTCTTGTTTTATGTGAGTCAGAGAATTGATCCCACTACACGTGAAAAATGTTGGATTGGCAAATGTTGTGTTATCTAAAAAAAAAAAAAAAAGGAATTGGTCTAGCTAGTAGGTGTTACTAATACCTTCATTAGAGACAATATGATGTGATAGAGCAATGGGACTGGATTTAAGTCTTCAATCCGTATTAGCACTTACCTCTCTGAACACTTGTTTTCTCATCTGCAAATTACCAACTAGCTTCAGTTTGCTTATCCATAAATTACCCTGCTGGCAAATTATTATGAGGCTTAAATAAAACTACAGTCTCTTTCAGAATATCCTATTTTCTCACATTCTAGGGCATACTAATTCACTGCTTAGTGGAACCTAGCTCCCTTTCCCATGTGGGTTTAATTTTTGATTGTGAGCTATTTCTCAATTGGGATTATTTTTGGCCCATGTGAGTTATATGTACCCTGACAGAGGAAGTGTCTTTACAGAGAGATTTTATATTTGCCTTGGCTGGATGTCCCAAGGGTTTCACTTGTCCAGGATAAATTTTACTAGCTTAAGATTCCAGCACCATGTGGTTAGTATTCATTTGGACTCCATATCTATACGTGCACAGATGAAAGTTTAGAGGCCCAGCAGACCTGAAGCTTCTTTGTGTCTTTCCTGGCCAATGAGAAGCAATCTTGTTCTCTTTATATAGAGGGGGCAGGGTTTATGTAAGCATCTAAGTTCTAGTGTCACCCTTTATATGTGTCTGAGGCTTCATCTCTGATTTTCATGGGGATTTTATGACTCCAGTCCCTTTTTGTTAGGGTCTATAAGTAAGTGTGATATCCCCCTGGGATGCTACATTAGCTCAAGTGCTATGAGTTCCTTTGCTGTTCTTTGGTACCTGGGAATTTTCTTTATTCTTATTTGAGTTTAGTTTTTTCTAAAATTCTTTAAATTATTGTGGGGTATCTATTACCTTTATATGCTTGTCATGGGAAAGAGGATCTTCTTAGTTCATTCGTTATGTTGCTGGAACTAAAAATCAAATGCATGTTCTTTATTAATATTTTCTCTTGGTTAATCACTTCATTCTATTTCATAGTTAAAGATGCCCCTTTCCCCTAGGAGAGGAACTGCTTCTCAAACTCTAATATGTATCTTGTTAAAATGCAGATTTTGATTCAGCAGGTCTAGGGTGGGGCCAAGTTTCTGCTTTTCTAACAAGTTCCCAGGTGATGCTGATGCTGCCAATCCTGGACCACTTTGACTAGTGAGGATTTGTGAACAAGCAGTAATAACCCCTTCCCAGTGGCTAATTTATCAATTATTAGTATTCACCTGGTATGGTTGCTTAATAGACTCTCCACTCATCTGGTTATTCTCACAAATGAAACTTTATGTTGAAAGCAGTTTGAAAATTATAAAAAGCTATAAAACATTTCTCCATTTGGGAAAAAAATCCACAAATTTTAAGTGGAATGAAATATAATTGACTTTGAAAGCCTTGAAAATAGCCAAAACCCCCATCAGCTTTTCCAAAAGTGTACTTCTTCATTTTCCTTTTATTAAACCCATTTTTCCTCAAGCTGAAATTCTGGACAAATTAATGAAAGAATTAACCTTCTAATTAAATTTAAGTTTTTTTTTTGTTTAATTACTTCTATTGTGAATATTAATATTTCTTTCTTTTTTTGTTGTAATTGTATTGTATTATCTAGTTAGGGCTTTAGCCTGGGAACTTAGGCATCATGGTTAACATCAAGTGTGGAATAGAAAGTGTTTAAGTTTCAAATAATTCGTATATCATGTGTATCTTCAGAATATATTGAGATGTTTGTGCAATTATGGATTCAAGTGAAGTTACAAGATTCTATTGCCCTTATGTGGAATGGGAAACATTTATCAAACTTTTTCCTTGTACTCCAAAATAGAGATAAGCAAATCAAAAGTTAACTGGCATCCCAGCTAGTACTCTGGCTATTTATATCTCAATATTATTTACATCTTAATTTAATGGACTAACATGCCAACTGAGCAAATTAGTGTGACCTTTAGAATTAACTAGGGGCAAAGAAAGAGCCCTGGTGGCATAGTGGTTAAGTATTTTGCTGTTGACTGAGAGGTTGGCATTTTGAACTCACCAGCTACACTGCAGGAGAAAGATGTGGCAGTCTGCTTCCATAAAGATTACAGCCTTGGAAACCCAATGGAGCAGTTCTACTCTGACCTGTAGGCTTGGTATGAACTGGAATCAACTCCATAGCAATGGGTTTGTGTTTTGATTAGGGACAAAGAGTAAGCTATGAGGAGTGTTGGCTTCCTGTACATGGATTTATAGAGAGCTGGGGGTTACCTACAATTGTGGGGCCTGAAGATAGGGTGAGAGATGATGGGGAAGGAGAGAAAGTGCAAGGTAGTGAAGAGAGCCCTGGGCCAGGTGCCTGACTCTATGATGGCTCTGCCATCGCAATACAGTAGACAAAGTATATTGCTTCTAAGATCTCTGTTAGTTCTTCAAAGAAAAGGAGGGGGTTGAACTAGGTCATCTTCTGTTTCTTCCATGTAGGACCCTAATGTATACTTGTATTCCATCAGCTGGGTGCTTAGTCCTAGTTCATACTTTATGAAAATGATTGAGCCACATAATGGGAAGAAAACAGTTTATCACAGTCTTGATGACCAGAAGGGCCTCTGAACAGAACAATGAAGAAATTTATGGGAAAAAAACTGACCCATGTTTCATTTCACATAGGAAGAAAGGTTTTGAAGATTTTATGACCTAAACTGAAATTTAGTAGGAGATGGTGACCCTTCCCCCAAAAGATATATCTACCTGGAGCTTGTAATGCTATTATTTGGAAAATGGGTGTTTTCAGATATAATTAAGTTAAGATCTTGAGAAGAGTTCATTGTGAATTGGGGTGGGTCCTAAATACAATGACAGGTGTCCTTATAGGAGAAGATAAGTAGAGAAGGTCACACAGGGGAGAAGGTCACATAAAGATGGAGGCAGAGACTGGAGTGATATGTCTACGAGCCAGGGAAAGTCAAGGATTGCCAGCAAGTACCAGAAGGTAGGAAAGAGACATGGAACAATTTCCTCACAGAAACTCCAAAAGGAACAAACCCTGGTGACACCTTGATTTTGGACTCTGGCCTCCAGAACTGAGAGAACAAATTTCTGTTGTTTTAAGTCAGTTGGTCTGTGATAATTTGTTGCAGCAGCCTTAGGAAACTAATACTAAGACTGTAACAGTGGTGTAGGAACAAGAAGGTCCTTACCCCTTATTGCACAAAGCCAATGATCACAACTGGTTTGAAGAGGGAAAGCAAAAAGATTTATTAAGTATCAACCTAAGGAGACAGATAGAATCACTTCTTTAATCTGCTTGCCTCCTCTAGCAAAGGGTTAAGTATGATTATACCCGGAAATGGGAAGGGGTTGTAGATCCTCTGAACTGCCAGGAATGTCTTTGTTCTCCTTTTTCTGTGGTTACTCCAGACTCCATGTCCCTCTTCCTAGGGTTGTCTCTCTTCACAGACTCAGCCCAAAGCAGTTGGGGGAGAAGGGTGTGCATAAGAGAATGTGTAATGAAAAATAACAACCCTAAGAATGTATAATTGAAAATAACAAACCTAAAGAACTCAGCATCCTTGAAAACAAACGGAAGGAAAAAAATAGCAAGTTAGTCACTATGATTAAAGTCTATTTTGCTCACGCCTGTTAGTCTGTTAAAGTTCTGCAATTTTCAGGGGGAGCCCCTTCGGCCTTCCACTTCACCCTTCCACAGTGGCACTAATATTATTCAATGTCCAAATAAGTTTTACATTTATTGTTCTATTCTTCATGAGTTCTTTATGAAGTAGGTATCATCATTTTTTCCATATCACAGGTTTGGAAACTGAGGCTCAGAGAACTTAAGTAGCTGTCCTAAGTAGCTGCTGCTAAGGTCATATAGCGAGGAGGTAATGAAACTGGAATTCAAATCCAGAGCCCACTTTCTTACCACTAAGGTCTAGTAACATGCTGGGTATGGAGCTCATGGTGTGGTATTTTTTTCACTGGCCTTTGGGCCCGCATTTTTCTTTTCCATTATAGCTGACAATGCCCAGTGTTTTAAGGCAGTGGTGACAGCCTTAACATTGGAAATTCAACACAGTGGAATATACAACTTGCTGTTTTAAAGTGAATTGTTTTACCTAAAAAAAGCACCTTAAATTGGAAAGCTGTACTCTCCTAAAGGAGCTTTAGTGGTATAATGGTAAGGCACTTGGCGCTAACCAGAAGGTGGTTGGTTCAAACCCACGGCTGCTCTGCGGGAGGAAGAAGAGGCAAGCTACGTAAAGATTTATAGCTTTGGAAACCCAATGGGGGTTGCTATGAGTCAGCATTGATTCGAATGCAGTTGGGTGAGTTATACTCTCCTAAGTTGGAGAGGTGTAGGAGATGTGACAAGAATTTCTTATTTTAAGCACTGAACATTTTTTTGGGCAGAATTTTGCCAATCAGTTTGACAGTTTTTCACCTAGTGCTGGGAAAGAGAAATAGGAAGTATGAAAAGTGTAATTCAGTTCTTCAAGGGGCAGGATTATTTTAAAATATAAATCCTAGGAATAAAACACTTAAAACTTTAGCTAGCAGAAAGGAAAACTATTAAAAGGATTTTTAAAAACAAATTGTTGAGTCCTATCAGATTACTCATTTCTGGAGCAAACAGCCCAGAGGGAGGCACTGGGAGCCTGGAGCCCTTTGAGAAGTCCTTGCAGCTGGAGGGGAATTGGGGGAGGAAGCAGGGCTCTGGGGCCTCTTGTCTGGGAAAGTTTTCAGAGAGTAAGGCTGGCTGGGTGCTCACAGCTCTTTCTATTGCATGGAAACATCTACCAGGGGCCAGAACCGACAAATTATTTTAACACCACTGCTTTATGGGGGTGGGTGGGGGGTGTTTTCACTAATCTCTTTCAAAAGAGATCCGACTTTTCCAACCTTTGTATTGGGATGATTAGTTTAGAAACTTCTAATTTTGTGAAAGATGTGGCTGGTTTTTCAAACAGGGCATTTGGCCTTCTGGGTCCACAACCAGAGAACATTTGAAACAAAGATCTTTATACTTGGTCAGAACTTAGTTATTACTTAGGAATTTTTATATTTAAGTGCTTTTAGAAGGAATGGAACTTTTCAAAATAATAAACCAATTGCTGTCACATGGACTGTGATGCATGGCAACCCCATGTGTGTCAAAGTGGAACTGTCCTCCACAGGGTTTTCCATGGCTGATTTTTTGGAAATACATTGCCAGGTCTTTTTCCAGGTGCCTCTTGGGTAGCCTTGAACCAGCAATCTTCTGGTTAGTTGCCAGTATCTTAACATTTGCACCACTCAGGTGCACCACAATAATAAAGATAATACCGACAAAGTTTTGTAAAGCACTTTAAAGGTTAATAATTGCATTTATCTCTATTACCTCATTTAAATTTCATAGAAGTTCACCTTTGGGTTGTATAAAAGTGTTAGGGAGGAGGGGGACATCTATAGTTCTTTGAAGTTAGTCTGGAGCCTGAGCACAGATTCTTCAAGCCCTTCCCAGGGTTAAGAGAGGAGCTGGCATGGATGACGTCTTCACTTTCAGATATTTTGAGCTCTTCCAAACAGTTCTTAAATTTTCAGCTGTTAACCAAGAGGACAAGAATCCCTTTTCCCATGGGCTTTTTGCTATGAGTTGGGATTGACTTGATGGCAGTGAGTTTGGTTTTTTTTTTTTTGAGCAGAAGGCTCAATCCATCCAAGATAGATAGATAGATAGATAGATAGATAGAGATAGAGATAATAGAGATATAGAGATATAGAGATACAGAGATATAGAGATACAGATTTTTTTTGTTGTTGTTGTGGTTTGGGTGAAAGTTTACAGAGCAAATTGGGTTTCCATTCAACAAACCATACACATTTTGATTTGTGACATTTACCACAACAGCATTCTTCCCACTTCCTCCCTACACCCAGCCCTTCCCTTTCTTCCTACCCATGCCTCTCACCTTCCTTGGTCTATCCCTCAGCAAATGCTGGCTTCTTGATCTCACATGCTTGATTGTTGTAATAAGTACATGCCCTCCTGATATTACTGTTCATCTTATAAGCCTGTCTATCATTTTGCTGCCAGATAAGTCAAGGGGGTTAAGTTCAGTTCCTAGTTTAAAGGATATCTAAGGGCCACTGTCTTAAATCTTTTTTTTTTAAATGCATTTTCTTGAAATATCATTTATGTACAGTGAAATACACAAAACTAAAGTGGCATAGGTCAATACTTTTTTTTTTTTTTTTGCAGTGTTCCTTCCCCTTCCCTCCC
The DNA here is from genome assembly GCF_000298275.1 of Orycteropus afer afer. Classification (NCBI taxonomy): domain Eukaryota; kingdom Metazoa; phylum Chordata; class Mammalia; order Tubulidentata; family Orycteropodidae; genus Orycteropus; species Orycteropus afer. Next base: position 10,126,612 of record NW_006921595.1, on the reverse strand, counting down.
ACCCCTGGCAACCAACAAAGAAACTTTTCCTCCATATATAAACCTTTCCTGGCCCCTCCACAACAATGAACTAATACTATATTTGTCCTTCTGTGATTGACTTATTTCACTCAGCATAATGTCCTCCAAGTTGGTCCATATTATGTGGTGTTTTGCAGACTGTAACTTTATTCTTTAGTACTGCATAGCATTCCAGTATGTGTATGTACCATAGTTTGGTCATCCACTTTTCTGCTATAAATCTTAGAGATAAGTCCCTTGCCAGATATGTAATTATTGGCAAATATGAATTTGTTGCTGTCATTTTTGTTATGCGCTTTTTTTTGTGGTGTCAATTTCTTTGTTCCATGTAATTTTCTATACTGAGCCCATTTTATTTATAAATCGTGTTATCACTTCCTTCATTTCTATTGTTTTAGTATTTGCTAAATATTTATGCTGGTCCTCTTTTTTGATGTGAAGGTTTATCATTTTCCTTTGAGGTTACCCTATGATTTATAGTTTTCTTCCCAAGTTTGTTGTTGTTGTTGTTGTTATGTGCCGTCGAGTCAAACCCGACTCATAGCGACCCCTCCTTGGGTTTCCGAGGCAGTATTCACTACGGAAGTAGGATTGCCCAACCTTCCTTCCAAGGAGTGGCTGGTGGAACAGTCCATTCTATCTTATAGTTGTATTGACTTCCCTATGATCTAGAAGTTCTGTAACGACAGTTTTTCCCCTCTTTTTTGGTGTAGTTGTCCTCATCTGTCAATTGATGGCTCTGGTTCCCTGTTATTTACTTTGGATACTTCCACAGCTGGGTTGGTTTCTGGGTTACATTATCATGTGTGTTAATGGTTGGTTGTTGTTGGCTGTTGTTGCTTCTCTGTTCAAAGATGTTGTTGCATCTCTTGTAAGGTTGTCTGGTTTTAACAAATTTCCTTAATTTCTGCTTATCTGGAAACGTCCTAACTTTACCATTATGTTTGAGGGACAATTTTTCTGGGTACATAATTCTTGGTTGGAGATTTTTCTCTTTCAGGGTTTTATATATACCATCCCATTGTCTTCTTGCCTGCGTGATTTCTCTTGGAAATCTGAGCTTAGTCTTATTGGTTGCTCCTTGTAGGTAACTTTTTGTTTTTTCCGTGCTGCTTTCATGATTCTTTCTTTGTCATTGGTTTTGGTGAGTTTGATGATGATATGTCTGGGTGATTTTCTTTTGGGGTCTATCCTGTTTGGCGTTCATTGGACTTCCTGAATGGATATATTCTCATCCTTCATCATTTCAGGAAAATTATCTTCCAACAAATCTTTGACAATTTTCTCTGTGGTTTTATTTGTGTCTTTCTGTTCTGGAATTTCAATTACATGTAGGTTATTCCTTTTGATGGAATCCCACATGAACCTTAGGCTTTCTTCATTTTGTTTTGATCTTTTTTTTCTGGTTGATCCCTTTCCAAAGAAGTGTTCAGGTATTTGCCTTCAATCTCCCTAATTCTGTTTTCCATCGATTCAATTATGTGCCTATTCAATGTCTTATCTATTTCTGACAATTTAGTATTAATCTTCTGGATTTCTGTGTGTAGATTTTGTATCATTTCTTATATTTCATTTATTTTGTCATTTCGTTCTTGTATTGTCTTTTGAAATTGTTCTAGGGTTTTCTCTGTGTTTTCCTTGATCTGTCTCTCAATTTGTTAAAGATATGTAAATATAATTCTTTTGAATTCCTTGTCAGGGCATTCCAACACTGCATCTTCCTCAAGGGTGTGTTTTGGGTCTATATCCTGGTCCCTGTTTCTTCTGCTTTACCTTGCTTCTTTGTGTGGACTGTGATGCTCTGTTGTCTCTGAGGCATTGTGACGTTTTTGTGTTTATATTTAATTGGTGATTGTATGTTGGAGCAACCTGCCCATGATTTTCATTTTCTTTCTTTTGTTTGTATGTTATTTATGCAAGCAGGGTACTGGGTTGTACTCCTCTATTTGCTAGTGGGCAGCACTTATACACTTACCACCTGTTTTCTTTCCTGTTGTCAGCCTCTCGTATGTCCCTGCCGACCTTGGCAAACAGAGCCTATTCTGCAGTCCCTGGAATTCGAATGAGGATGCTATCACTTTAAAATCCAAAATGGTTGCCACTTGTAAAGATTCAAAATGGCTGCACCCTCGGTCCCTTTAGATATCCAAAATAGCCACTGCTTGTAAACCTTCAAAATGGCTGCACCCTCAGTCACTTTGAATATCCAAAATGGCTGCTGCTTATAAACATTGAAAATGACTGTGCCCTCGGTCACTTAAAATATCCAAAATGGCTGCCACGTGTAAATAATCAAAATGATTGTGCCCTCCAGACAGCAGAAAGTCAACAGCTCAGGTTGTCTCCCACCTTGCTGTTTTTCTTCCTAGTCATAGGCCAGCAGTGCAGTCATCCCTGCAGCTCTTGGTGACCAGGGCTGATCTTTTTTAGATCAATTCTCAGATCCCAACACCACTTGGAACTATTCAGGCTGTTGGTCCCATCAGAGTAGCTGACAGTCTGCAGCTCCAACTGTCTCTGTACTCACTGTTTTCGTTCAGGTTTTTCCACTAGTTGGT
>NW_006921595.1:10114345-10123868 GCF_000298275.1 Orycteropus afer afer | reverse complement strand
AAGCCTGTTTTTTTTTTTTTTTTAATTTAATTAATTTATTTATGATTTTCAGTTTTGTTCCACATTTCCCCCAACTTGTCCTGGCCCTCTTACTATGATCCCTTTCAGAGTGGTCAGCAGTGGTAGCCAGGCACCATCCACTTCTTTTGGTCTCAGGGTTGTGGAGACTGGGGTTCATATGCTCAGTCCTTTGGGCTAATTATTTCCTGTGTCGTTGGTTTTCTTCACTCTTTCTTGCTCTGGATGGTGAGAGACCAATAGTCACATCTTAAATATCTGCTCACAAGCTTTTAAGACCCCAGTCTTTATTCACCAAAGTCATCCTACAGATATTTGTGAAGAGTGGGATGAGGTGTGAAGGCTGTGAAGAGAACAGCTGGTCTGACTAACACATTTAGAATGACATGTTCTGGTGATCATGAACTGGGTGTTGTCACTGCCCGCAGAGTGGGTACCATTTGTAAAGTCTTGGGAAAGTTTAAAATGGAGAAAAAGAGGTGGTCAAAATGCAGTCTTCCTGGAGATAGAAAACAAAGCTTTCTCCGAGAGGTTGTTAAATCTGATTTTTTTTAACTGAGTCATATGGAAGGATTCTTCATTCGATGTAGTTGACCCACATAGCGGAAAAATAGTGAAATCTCACGGCCCAGTGGTGTAGGGCCAACTAAAATGACTAACTTTCCAGTTGTAATTAATTAGCCAGTTGATACTAAGGGCTAAGTATATGTAGAGCATTAAACTCTAAATACTGGTTCCATGTTCCAGAGATCCAGATCCATGGCCAGAATATCCTTCAGTGTATGAGGACAACCTTAATTTCTGGAAAGACAGCTGGACCTGTGGTCAAGGGCACTTTGGGCAAATTCCATCAGCTCTCTGAGGCTATAATTCCCAAATAAATGAAATAAAGGCACTCTCTAATGTCTTTCCAAAACCAAACTTATTGCAATCGAGTCGATTCTGACTCATAGCAACCCCCACTGGGTTTTCAAGACTGTAAATCTTTATGGAAGCAGACTTCCTCATCTTTCTTCAGCAGAACAGCTGGTGGATTAGAACCACCCACCTTTTGGTTAGTGTCCAAATGCCTTAACCACTACACCACCAGAGATCCTTCTAATGTCTTTAGTCATTCTTTTGTTTTACATATCAAATCCATTCAAATAGTGACTTATTAAATTCTCGAATCACAGTTAATATTTTAGCAATGGAGTGCAGTAGTAGCAAGGACCGACCTGTCCCTCAGGATGGTGATGGTTCACACCTTCCCAATGTGGGAAAAAAATGACTTAATTTTTATAGTATGCTACAATACAATACATTGGCCTCTTTTTAACCACAAAATAAACCATGTATCTCTATCATCTGGAATTATTACTTAATTTTATTCACTAGACACATATTTACTGAGTTTTTACTATGTGTAACATGATATACTCATTTGATTCAAGCAGTATGAGGTGAGCCATGAATTAGCCTCTGGAGGGACTGATTAGCTTCAGGAAGACTAAAGCTTATTTCCAAAACCAGTGCCTGCACTCTGTGCTTCACTTGGCAGATGTGTACCAACATCACCAAGGAGGCCTCATGTGCTTACTGATAACTTAGCTCAAAGTGGAGCGAGGGGATGGGTAGAATTACACTAGACATCAGAAGACCTGGGTGTCTCTGTCCACAAGGCCTTTGACATTAAAGAAGTCACTTACCTTCTTCATGCCTTTGATTCTTTAGCCATGAATGAGGAATTTTGTTGAGATGATCTCTGAGGTTCCTTCAGCTCTAAAAGTTTTATGAGTGTAAATCCATCATCACTCCTGGAAGAGAACTTAGAACATATGTTCTCCTCATCCAGGAGCAATTGTATGAGTACCTATACTTAGAATTTTGTGGAGAGAGAAGACACAAGGCCCAGAGGCTTGCAGGGACTTTCCTAAGGTGACATGAGTCAAGAGTTGTAGACAACTCTTACAGCAACTAAATTTGAAGTTTGTGCTTTCAACTCTCAAGTACAATAACTACCCAGATCAGTAGAAATCCTCTTTTAAAATTAAGAATTTTCATCTTTATTGAGTTACTAGTTGACAATATGCACACATATATTTCAATATTAGATATTCACATGGAAATAGCCAAGGATTTATTCAGGTTAATTTTGAAAAATAATGCCAATATTGAATCTCTAGCATGCTCATGTAGAAGGAAAAAATGGCAATTGTTTATGTCAACACACATATGAAAAGTGATATTTTCTGAAAAGAGAAAAGATATTTTAAGATATAAGCTGGAAATGGGATGGGGGGCAATAAAGGTGGGTCATTTTTGACTCAGAGAAAACAGAAGAATCTAGTCTTTATGTTTCTGATGTCTTTCACAGATGTGACCTATTGGTTTTGACATCAGATGTTCATATGTCAGTTTGATTAATAGAGTGGCTAATTCTGAGGATGGAGAAATCAGGATGGAAATTTTGGAATATCAATCACAATCTTCATCTGCTTCCTTGTCTGGCATGGCTATAATTTGTGGGCTTTAAATGTAAATTAGACATTTTCTTCTTCAACAAGGAAACTAGAAAAAGTAATGCCTGTGTGTGTGCATGTGTAAATTCCACCCACATCTCCTTTGAAGGAAATGATTAAGAGTTTTAAGTTTATCTTTTATAAATGGGGACAAGATTGGCCCTCAGTTTTTTATATCTAGCTCCCAACAACTTTATTTAGACTAGAGGCTTATCCTAGCATTTGAAAGAATGGTCCAATCTAACTGACACAATTTAGACCTTATTTGGACATTTTGCATTCTTTCCCTCGTGTTTGGGAGTCAGAAAGGTTTGAAGGTAGATAAAGAGAAATAATTAATTATATGATGAGAAATAATGCAGGAGAGGCTGAACTTCAATGCTCTGCTCTTCTTCTGGTGACCCCCAAATCAAACACTGCTTGGACACAATATCACCACACACAATCAAGATTCCTCAAAGAAATACTTTGGGGTACAGAATTACTGAGAACAGATCTTGTAATTTCTGAGCCTCTGGGTAAATTTTACCCAAGAGATTTTCTTCCTTTGTTCCTAAATAGCCTGCCTGAAATTCACAATAATGAGAGGAATCACAAAAGATTTGAGTTCCTCTAATTGTCTTTTTCAGTGTCCTCAGTTCAACAAAAAGTTCGTCACTTGGTAGATCACTTTGGAAGTTTGGAAGGCAACTTGGCTGAGAAGAAGAAGCCCCTGAGGCTGATTCAGAAGACCTGGGATTGTTATTATCTGGCCTTTAGTAATTTACTTAATCTTAATGACTCCTCTTATTTCATCTGTAAAATGAGGATAAAATAACACTGGCTTACTTTAGGAGGTATTGTGAATTGGGAATATGCTATACAAGAAAACAGGTGCTAGAACCATCACATCTTGGTTACCATTTACTTTGTGAGCTTGTTTTTTAGTTACTGGGGCTGTGGAGTTGTGGAGAATGAACCGAGGAATTCAATCAAGATTCAAGCCGTATCGGGGTAGACCCTTCTTGCTGTCCTAGGCAAGGACCTTTTTCTAGATAGCTGAGAGCATCTAATGGATGAGCATCAACTAACTGGAGAGTTCAGTTTGTGGACGATCTCATTCCCAATGTGGTGATGGTGGTTTTGCAATACCTCAGTCACAGTTAAATAGATCAGAGTGGGACCAACTCAAGATGTCTAGCCACTAGGAGTATTCCCTCTCTAGCTCTGTGAGTGTAGAGAGAACAGACTGCCCCACAACCTCTTTTTGAGAAAATACTCATGTTTTCTTAGCATCCATAAGTTACGTTCATTGAACAGCAGGCAGTGTAATATAGTGGTTAAGAACACAGGCTTTGATCCAACTGTCTTGTTTAAATTCGTGCTCCATTACTGTATTTTCACAAGTAACGTGTCTGTATAAATTATGCATACAGGCATATAATACACATAATATGCATAGGTAACTAACATAAGGGAGTAGCACAGTTTGAAAAAAAAAGTATAATACACATTATTTGTGTAAAAACATGGTACGTAAGTTGAATGACCTTTCTGTATGTCATATAATTTTTTTAAGCTTGAGTTTCTCATTTGTAAAACGAGGATAATAACAGTATTTACCAAATAGGATAAAAATGAGACAGCTTAGCGTCTGCTAAGTTCTCACTAAATATCAGATATTATTATTAAATCTACAAGAAATTAGTGCTTGCTTAGGTTTGAGCTGTAATCATTGACAGATTGTGTGGTTTTATCCACTAGATCAGGGGTTGGCAAACTGTAGTCAAATCCAGCCCATTGCCTCTTTTTGTAAATAAAGTTTTATCGGAACACAATCACACCCATTTATTTATGTACTGCCTATGCTTGCTTTCATGAAGATGGTGCAGGACTGGGCATTTTTTCATTCTGTTTTACAAAGGGTCACCATGAGTCAGAGCCAACTTATGGCAATTAACAACAACAATAAATGCTTGCTTTCAACTCTAGCATCAGAATTGAGTAGCTGTGACAGAGACCATATGGCCCACAAAGCTCAAAATATTGGCTATTTGGCCTTCAATGGAAAAGTTTGCCAACCTCTGCACTAGATTATTTGACTCAGCTGAAATCCAAATTCCCCCTCTGTGGCCGATTTACTTGCTGATCTTTGAGACATTATTTAATTGCTTCATTTTCTTCGCATTTAAGAGGAATGACCAAAGAAACCTGGTTGGATATATAGCATATGTTATCCCCTGCAAGTGAAATGATACATTGTTACTATCATTGCTAACTGAACAGGCGGGCCAGATATCGCATATCTAATTACGCCTGTGGGAATGTGACCCTGTGTGATTGAACATGTTATAAGATGCCTTTCATGCAAGCCAAGGCAGATTCCTTATGAATTTCCGACTCTTATGGCTTTAATTCACAATCCCATCTTTACCTAATGAATGTGCTTTGTAACTATTTTTAAAAGGAGAAAATTGTAGGAAAGATGAATTGGGCACAGCAGTCGCATCAGATTAAGTTTTATTTTGTATTGATATTCTTAAGAGCTCTAGTAAAACTCCAAGAATTGTAGACATAGATATCCCTTATACTTGACATTTTAAGACCACAGCTGAACATAAAAATGTGAGAATACAGATTATCCTAAAAATGACATTTTTATGATAAAAGTGATCTATTAAAAAGTCACATGAATGGCTACAGTCATTTGACATTGTTAACAATATAATGATGTGTTAAAATGTTAGAGGAAGGATTATGTCAGTGTTTGATGTTTTTATAAGTTGCTGCTGTATAAAAATGTCAAATAAGAATAATCTTATACTTGACATTTTTCACTTGTTTTTCATTCTCAAAATTGCTGTGTTAATTCTGGTTATCTTTTTGCTCAAACTTTTGATTTTCCTCTTTTCTATATAATTTTCTGTGCCCACCCATGTAACCACTTTATTTCCTCTTTATTAGATTTTTTTCTTCCTTTTAAGATAACCTGATATTCTCAAATATTGACTTATGATTCTCTTCAGTTTCCTTTTCTCATAAAAGGAGAATGAGTTCCTCAAATATTTTTTGTTGGAATCCTGAAATAATATCCCCATATATTCTTCTGGCCATGTTCATGTGGTTTCCTCTCCCCACATAATTGGACAAGAAGATGCATCACTACTTTAATTCGGGGAAATAAAATTGTGCTCTACGCCAGATCTCTTTTTCACCTTCTATTATATTTTTTAACAGTTTTTAAAATAAATTGTGGTATGTATAAATATAGAACAAAATATTTGCCATTTCAACAGTTTTTTACATGTAAAATTTGGAGATACCAGTTACATTCATCATGTGCAACCATCACTACTACATGTTTCCAGATTTTTCTATCATTCTTAACATAAACTCAGTAACTCTGAAGGAATAACTAACTCTCCCCTTCCTTCCTACTCTTGGTAACCACTAAGAAACTCCTTCCTCTTTTTTTTTTTTTTTTTAATTACCTTTTCAAATTCTTTCTAAATTTCTGGTATTCCATGATTCATTTCACTGAAATAGGTACTTTCCTGGCCCTGTGCTGAGGTCGCCTGGTTATATCACTATGCACTAATGCTGATGCCCTCGCTATGAGGTGATCTGGACAGCAGGACAAATGCTGACTTCCACTCTACTTGTGATGGGGAGGACCTTTACAGAAAGCCTCTGAAGGCGAAAGGAAAAATTGGAAAAAGTTGTAAGTCTATCCTGTGAGCAATGCAATAAACAATGATAACTAGTTTTGGAACGGATTTGCATTTCTGCTCTCTGTATATGTGTTTTGATGGTTTGATATCTTTTATAGTGTTTGGCTCCCTCTAACATACACACAGGCATGCTCTGTTTGCTCATAAAAAATGGAAATAGATTTTTAAAAATGAACTCATACATTTAAGGAACTCAGAAGCTGACTTTGCTTTTGGGTTTTCTTTTTTTTTTAAATCATATTTTATTGAGTTTTTGGTGAAAGTTTACACAGCAAGTTACATTCCCATTCAACAATTTCCACACAAATTGTTCAGTGGAAATTGTTCAGACATTAGGTACATTTATCACGAATGTGTCAGCATTCTCTTTAATTGCGTTTTGTTTGTTGCCTTTTGGGTTTCTAAAGCTATCTGTCATCTGGCCTCAGTTCCAACAACTTCTTTTCTTAGTCACTGCAGATTTTCTCTTTATCCTCTTCCCTCTTTCTCTCTTTTTTTTTTTTCTACATAAATGCTCCACATCCTGTCTAAGCTCATTCCTTCACCCATGCCTTTGAGCTCTGTTCCTTGATGTCTACGCCTGAACTTCAATTTATCAAGAAGAACATCTATCTCTTACATCATCGATCTTGCCCTCTTCCCTGGCTAGAAAATTGCCAGTCTTTTTCTAATCCAAGAAACTTTTCTTGATCTTCCTATAGTCAGACTAAGGTTCCATTAGGCCCCCTCTTTATTTTCCAAGTCCTCTATCTCCATCCAACTATCACTCCACTCACTCCTCAACACCATGCAGTCTGGCATCTGTTTCCCCCACCTCCTGAGAAGTGAGACTCCTAAAGGTTACAGTGAGTTTTGACTGACAAATCCAGCCATCTATGCTTGATTCTTGTCCTTGAGTTTCCTGCCAGATTTGAGACCCTCCTCCTTGCAACATTGTCCTTTGCAGCCTCTGGGCTGGGGTCAGGCTCTTTGTACTCTATGACCTCCTTCTTTACTGAGACCCCTTTCTCCTTTTTTTGTTTTTCACCTTTGTAACCTCATCCACTCCCATCTCCAGACATGTTTACTTCTCCATCTCTAGGATTCAACTTTGATGGTTAATGCTACTGTCCTTTCCTTATTAGGATGTACTGATCCTCTCTTGTATGACCCTAATGTGTGTAGAAAAAAGTCCATTGGTTAAGTGCTTTATTTGGGAGCATAATACTTTTATGACCTCATATAAATCATTTTCTTTTTTTTTTATTTGCTGAGATTTTTTTTTTTTTTTCTCCTTTGCTGTTTTATAAACAGGATGTTTTGAGAATTCTCCTCTCAGCAGATTCCAAACAAAAACTTGCATTACTATTCGTACAAAATAATAAACAGCTTCTGGCTATAAAACCTTTCAAATTGTTTTTCACAGAAGGGATTTACATGCTGACTCATTCCTACTATATTTATAACCCATCCCCAAACCACTGCTACGGCGGTGGGATTTCTAATAAAGCTATGGAAATTACATGCATTGCAATGGGGCTGAATATATTTACATTTGTAGTATTTTAACATTTCCAAATTTATTGCAGATTACCTTGTTTGTACATGTCTGTGCTTTAATGGTTTTTTATAGCAGAAAATAGTGGTTTATGATTATATTCCCAGTAGAAATTTATTATGAATCTACCATATGGAGTGTTACATAAAATGAAACTTGTAACACTGGTAGTTTTATTATTGTTAGGTAAGGTCTACTGTACATTATTGAAAATTAGTGATAATAGAAACGTCAAAGAAGGGAAGTTTTGTTTATGAAGGGAGCCTTCAGTCTATGCTTAAATTGTCACAAAGATCTTAGATTTTGTTTTAAGATGAAGGATCTATCCTTTGACAGTTACTTTGATCGTATTGTAGGCATCACTGGATATCAGATAATACAATTATTTATTACCTCTTCCCCTGTCCTGCTCCCAGGTTCTCTCATGCTAATATTTACTAAAGCAAGAAGGGGCAAAGGGAAAGTGACAATTTCAACTTCATGCACAAGTCCACCTTCTCATAAGAGTCAATGGCACCAAGATCTAGCCATCCCTGACAGCCATAAGCCATCAGAAATTTGCATTAATGGTGGTCATGGCAGCTATGACCATAACTGGTAAGTAAATAATGATGACTACAACACATGGAACTTTCTTATCTTTTCATTTTTTTCTTTCTTACCTGGCATTTATTGTGCAACCTACTTGAAGGATTTAAGGCCCCCATTTCAGCTAGCATTTGCTGTTCAGAGAAAGCATAAGTATGAGGACAAAGGATTTATATTGATGTCAATCAACATTTTGCATAAGAGTTCCCTAGGAATAGCCAAATGTGCATTCTGGAAGAATTCATTTTTGGCTATTTCCTAAACCTGATTAGTGGGGTAAAAAAAATATACCTAAAAGTGTTTTATGAGATAGAAACAAATGATTTTTGCTTCACATTTTCCAAGGAAAAGCCTACAATTATTTTATAATCACCAACAATAAAAAAGCAAAAATACTGTGCAAGACACTTTCCTTCACTATGTTTAATGAGTGAGTATATTTATTTGGAAACCACCTTGCTATTTTCATCTACCATTTGTGTCCCCCTGGGAGGAAGCACCGCAGGGAATCAAGGAGTAGATTGAATAGAGGTGTTCAACCATCAAGATTCTCAAGTGTTCACTATTCTACTATTTGGTCAAGAGGAACAGAACTTAGCCTAATTTTTTAGTTGAATCATGGCCCTGAGTGTCTGCCCACTCTCAAAGGATTATTGTGCAAATCAAATGAGTTTATATTCTAAATATGAAATCTTTGCAACAAAAAACCAAAATAAACCAAACTTGCTGCTGTTGAGTTGGATCCAACTCATAGTGACCCCTTGTTGGGTTTGCGAGGCAGTAGCACTATGGAAGCGATTGCCCAATCTTCCTTCCCAGGAGTGGCTGGTAGGATTGAACAGCCAGCCTTCTAGTTAGCAGTCAAATGGCTTAGGCACTATGCCACCAGTGCCCCTACTTTGTAATTGTTGGTGTTGTTGTTATGTGCCATCATGTAGTCTCGGACTCATAGCGACCCCTCCTTGGGTTTCTGAGGCAGTATCACTACGGAAGTAGATTGCCCCATCTTCCTTCCGAGCAGTGGCTGGTGGGTTTGAACCACCAACCTTCTGGTTAGCGGTCAAGTGCCTTAGGCCCTATGCCACCAGAGCTCCATACTTTGCAATAGATTTTGCAAATATAAAGCATTGTAGTACAATCTGTTTTTTTTTTTTTTTTTAAATTTATTT
>NW_006921595.1:10088917-10110389 GCF_000298275.1 Orycteropus afer afer | reverse complement strand
CTCAGTCCGCTGCCAGACCGCAGCTCCGTGTGTCTCCTTTTTGGTATTTTCACACAAATTCTTCTGCTAGTTGGGGTTTAGTCCACTTTTGTATCCTTCCCTTCAAGGTTCAGGGGTCCAAGATTATCTTCTGTGTCTGTGTTAATTGGTTTCTCTTTTCTTTGTTGAAGAGCGTCTGTGCAGTCCTTGTGCCTATTCCGCCATCTTGCCCAACCTCTGTAGTACAATCTTAAAAGTTAATTCATAATTTGTCCCCCAGCTGGTTTTTTGGAGTCCCTGAGTGATGCAAATTGTTAATACTCTAGGCTGCTAACAAAATGTTGGAGTTTGAGCTTGTCCAGAGGCAACTCTGGACAAGAAAGGTCTCACAATCTTCTTTGAAAAATCACCTATTGAAAACCCTTTGGAGCCCAGTTGTACCTTGACAATCATTGGAATAGAATCAGTGGCAACTGGTTCTTCGGTTCAGCCCTCTTCAGTGGACACATTCTGGTAATGGGACTGAGCTCTGAGAATATTTTTATTTGTAACCCATTTCATCAATTTTTCTTGTCTGAAGTTTCAACAAAACTTTAGCACCTTTGCTACAAACAGCAAATGGCTCATTAAAAATTTCAAAGTGCACATGTGAAACACATTTTATGCTCCATATAGACTGCTGTTGAATTTTTGAGAAACTCTTCAGGTTTTGAAAATTTATGGACATGATGAGGCTGTTTTGAGTGCCTGCAATGTCTTTGAAGTATGACATTCTATACCTAATGATTGTTTTTGTTATCTGACTTACTCCTTCAGAATACAAAACTACAAATTTTGCCTTCTGCAAGATTGGGGATTTGGTTGACAGTTCTTAGCCTGGAGACTATTGAGACTTATCAATAATAGAAAATGATTCTTACAAACCTTGTTAAAATTATATATATATATATATATATATAGTAGTAAGTTGGGCAATCTACTTCCGTAGTGATACCGCTTCGGAAACCCAAGGAGGGGTCGCTATGAGTCGGGTCCGACTTGATGGTACATAACAACAACAACAATAGCAATGAGTAGAACAGCAAACTGAAAGTTCATGTAAATTGAGAGCTTAAGGAGTGATTGATAAGGAATGAATAATGTCTAGAAATGTATCAAGGAGCCCTATTGGCACAGTGGTTAAGTGCTCAGCTGCTAACCGAAAAGTTGGTGGTTTGAACCTACAAGTCACTCTGTGGGAGAAAGATGTGGCAATCTGTTTCCAAAAAATTACAGCCTTAGATACTCTATGGGGCAGTTCTACTCTGTCCTATAGGGTCACTCTGAGTTGGAATCAATTCAATGGCAATGGGTTTGGTTTTGGTCTTTAGAAATGTATCATTTTAACCACCTATTTCAGTATTTTGTAGATACTGGCATTTTTATTCTTCTTAAGCAAGTGATCAAAGCTATGATTAAAATGTTGATCAATAGTTTTTCATTAAAGTACCAGGTTAATAAAAGCAGAATAGTCCTAGAGCAATAACCTTCCAAAGTGGATCCATTTTTCTCCTTGGGAAGTCTTCACTCTTACTGATATACTAAAGAGAATGAATAAACTCAAAAGACAGTCTACAAGAATTTATATGAGAGGGAGACTGTGTGGGAAACAGAATGGATTGAGAGATTGTGCCTTAGTCTTAGCAATGGAAGCATTTGGAGTGGACCATAGCTATTGTTTGCAGAAATTATTATTATTATTATTAAGAAAGAATACTGGTTTTCATCAGGACACACCACCAATATCTCTTTCCAGCCTTTCTTCTTCCCAGCACCATTTATTTCTCAGTCTATGTAGCTTTATATTACATCTCATTTGAATTTATTATTATAAAAAACAAACAGAAAAACAACATCTCAAAGTGAGCAGCATCATTTCCCAAATCAGGCATACAAGCACCCAAGAAAAAATTAATCAAAGCAGAATGAGCAGACAGCTGTGAGAGAATGAAGTGATAGCAAGGAAGGGATGTAATAAAGCAAATCAATGAGTTTGTTGACAGATTGCACAATCAAGGCTGAAAGAAAATGTTTATGCTTGAAAAATCACTGGGAAATACTCATAGTTTTTTTTTGCCTTTGATGCTGAAATAGTCGATATAAAAGAAATACAAAAATTTCCCTGCTGCTTTTGGCATGACAACATGCTCTTAAAACTGTGTCTGGTATCCTACAGACTATAAAGTTGGCAATGGGGTAGAAAAATGTAGAGCAGATCCGTGTGTAGTGTGGAGCATGCTATAAATTACTCTTTTAACTTGCTCATGCATTTCTTCAAATGACCAACTTTTGGTCAAACACATGCTTTGCAGATGCCTCTGTCTGAAAACATGAAATAGTTTTTTTGGGCTTTTTCTGCTAAGAGAATGACAGTGTTTAGTTGACTAAGTCAATTATCATCATTTCAATTGCATCTCTGCAGCCTTTCCTAGAATAAGAGTCTGTTATAATAACTGCAAATATGTTGATTCTTTGAAAATATATGAACAATAATTGTGATATGTGCCATCAATTTTTAGCAGTAGTTCTCAGTAGTTGGTAGAGGGAATGTATCAGAATGCTTGTGTGATTTTTGACTTCCAATCTCTACACATCCTTTCCCAGAGAAAAACATATACTACCTACATACCAAAACTAGTTGCCATCAGGGATTCTGACTCATGGTGACCTCATGCATGTCAAGGTAGGATAGTCAACCATATAGTTTCAATGGCTGATTTTTGGAAGTAGATCACCAAGACTTTTTTGTCAGAGGTGCCATGACCTAGGTGAACCACTAACCTTTTGGTTGGCAGCTGAGCATGTTAACTGTTTGGATCACCCAGGGACTCCTATCTAGACAGGTGGCCAGAATCTCTGATGGGTGGGGTAGGGTAGTGTGTGTATGTGTGTGTGTGTGTAGTTTGACAAAGCCTTACAAGTGATACTGATACTTAATCCCTTGTGTTGAGGACAATCAATTTATTTGTTTGAATTTACAAGGTCAACAGTCAAGAGACTATTTCCTCCTGTGTGATTTCTTTCATTTGCATTAGCTGCCACATCATCTAAACAGGCAGGCTTAGTAACTAAAAGTTAATCCAGCTAAAGTAAACTGAATTTCATTGTATGTTTAAACATTTTATAGTATTTGTGTATACCTAAAGCCAAAAAACCAAACTCAAAGCCGTCAAGTTGATTCTGACTCATAGCGACCCTCTTTGGGTTTCCAAGGCAGTAAGTGTTTACAGAAGTAGATTGCCCAGTCTTCTTTCCACAGAGTGGCTAGTGGGTTTGAACTGCCAGCCTTCTGGTTAGCAGTCAAATGCTTCAGCCACTAAGCCACCAGAGCTCTTTGTGTATACCTGGATACATAAAACAGAAGAACTTTTAAGAAGTATCATTTCATTTATCACTGATTAATAGGCCCAAAGGGGAGCTCTGGTGGCGTAGTGCCTAAGGCATTTGACTGCTAACCAGAGGGCTGGCGGTTCAAACCCACCAGCCACTCCTTGGAAGGAATGTTGGGCAATCTACTTTTGTAGTGATCCTGCCTTGGAAACCCAGGAGGGGTCGCTATGAGTTGGGACTGACTCTACGGTAGTGAGTTTGGATTTTTAGGTTTTAATAGGCCCCAATGGCTACCTTATTCCTAATATTTATCCATTCTCATAACTGCTGTAGTTACCTCTAGCATTTTTGAACCATCAATAGATTGAACTCTCCTGGATTTTTAAAATTAGAACCTTCCAGAGTATGGAGGACTCTAAAGAGTCTTTGGAACTTCACACTCAGCTGGTGTCAAACGCTTTTTTTGGAAGATGACTTCTAAATAATTTGTTCGTTGTCACAGCCACAAAGGGACAGTATTTTACATAGCCTCTTAAAGAATGAAGACAAATTTACTCTTTCTAGCATTCCTAATCATCTGTGCTTTCTAGCTGAACCTAATTTTTTTTTTTTTTTGCTTCTTTTACAGCCTCAGAGCAGAATAAAAGAGAAAGTTATATAATAATGGGATTATGCACTTTTATAATAATCTCATGATTATTTTTATTTAACAGTTTCTATATTGTTTTATTATCTTTATTTTACTACAAATAGGCATTTTATTTAACTTGCATTGTAAATATCACACACAGTTACATCTTTTTTTTATCATCTGTTGTGTTTCTAGTTACAAATTTAATCTATAGTAGGATTTAATTTCTATTTTACATTTTGAACAGATTATAATAAGATTTTTAAAAGAGAGATAAGTACTTCCTGGGTAAAAAGAATCTCTTTGTATTTTATACTTAATCTAAGTTTTCTTTCATTTGTACCTTAAATAACCTTATATTACCAGAACCAAACCAAACCCAAACCAAACTCACTGCCTTTGAGTCAATTACAACTCATAGCGACCCTCATAGCATTTCCAAGGCTGCCCCATCATTCTTCTGGGGAGCATCTGGTGGTTTTGAACTATCGACTTTCTGGTTAGCAGCCAAATGCCTTAACTACTGCACCATCAGAGTTCCTTCTATATTGCTAAAGTACCACTAAAAAGGAGAATTTGTATCTATTGAGTGTCAATTATGTACCCAGGACAAAGATAGATGCTTTTCATATATTCTCATTCATCTCTCTAATAGCCCTATAAAGTGTTATACTTCATAACTTTCTAATACTTATATGTGTTATACTTCATATAGTTTTTAAATGAGTAAATGAGACTCAGAGATGTTGAGATACTTGCTCAAGATTCCATAGCTTTAAATGACTGAGCCCTGATTTATTATTATCATCATCATTAAAGGTGGTGATAATTATTATTATGTTGTTGTTGTTGTTATGTGCCGTCGAGTCGGCCCCGACTCATAGTGACCCCTCCTTGGGTTTCCGAGGCAGTATCACTACAGAAGTAGGATTGCCCAACCTTCCTTCCGAGGAGTGGCTGGTGGGTTTGAACCGCCAGCCGTCTGGTTAGCAGGCAAGTGTCTTAGCCACTATGCTACCAGAGCTCCCCATTTATTGGGTACTTTCTAGGTATCAACGATATTAAATTTTTTTGCATGCAAATATATATGCAAATATATTTCACTCAGACATCAAAGGAATTAATATGCACATTTTACCAGTGAAGTCATGGAAGATTAGGGAGGGTAAGAAAATTTTCCAAGATCACACTACTAGTTAGTGGCAGAAGTAGGGCTTGAGCATTTCAGAACTGCATCTTTCTTTTTGTGTTTCACAAACTATCCCTATCTTTTGATCAATGGCAATATTATTAGAATAAGTGATCGGTTTCCATGGTGACCTTGAAGGGCAATATTTTTCATTCATCTGATAACTATGGCATGCCTTTTATTTTTTTTAAAGTGTCATTGCTTTGTAGTTGTAGTTTCTACATGCTTTTGTTGTAACGTACATTGATACATTGAGATCTAGGTATGGGTCATTTTCATATTGATCGAACTCTGTCAATATACATTAAATATAAATTTCCTTATTCATTTGCTTTCCTTCCGGTCTACACATTGACCTGAAATCAAAATATTGTACAGGATAGTTTATTGAAGCCTGGCATTTTTGTCTAAGATTTATTTGACCAACCCTTGAAAGCCTCACTTTAGTTTAAACTACAGGTATCCCACACTTTTCAAAAGTTCACTGTATGCCACTTTGTTTTCACAAAAGACCTACATCAGCACCCGTCTTTGCTAACAGAAAGAAATCTGAAGATTTTTGCACTGATGAAGAAAGGTGCAAAGTGAAGCTAGAGTTCAGCATTTGTTTCGCAGCAAGGGATGCAAGAGGCAATGTGCACCCCCAGGATTGAGAGTGGTGTCGCCAGGCTTCTTCCCTGGGAACTGTCCTCAGCATCTCAGCAGTAAACCATCACAGCTTTGAACTGTGTTTGTGAACACTATACATTACTGTTATTTTAGGTTTTATGTGTTATATGGTATGATTTGGTAGGTTATTTTTTGGGGTCTGGGAATACTCAAAAATTTTCCCCATATAAATTAATGAAAATTGCTTCTTCACTTTATGTCTTTTTGGCTTATGAAAGATGTCATGGGAGCACTCTACTTTCAAATAGTGAGGGAAGTCTGTATTTCACAAGCATCAGTCAAAACACATGAGGCTCATGGAGGGGAAAAGATGGGGCTTTTCCCGCACATCTGCCTTGCAGAAATGGGAATCACATGCAAAGACATCTTGTCTTGGCAGAATATGCTAAGAGTAAGGGCCTGCCCCTTGCCTTGGAGGCTTAAGTGACAAGGGAATGTCCCATTACTCACATTCTTTTGATACTTCTCCTGACTTTGATTTTGCTCTGGCACTTAGCTGAAAACAAAACTGTCAGCACCCTCATTTTTTTTGTTGTTGTTGTTCATCTTATTTCCCAGGCAAGGATAGGTAGTAATTTGTTCAAATTTCCATTTGGCTGTGAAATAGTACTGGGCAACCATTCAGTTCAAGACTCCCTCCTCCAACATCCCTCCATTTTAGGATTCCAATGGAACTTTTTACTGAGTCTTTTCCTCAGTTTCCTGGATCCTAATGGTTTCTGGGTGATGGCCACGGAGGAAGATCCCACCCTCAATCTGGGAGTTGACCAATCTTTCACTGACATCAGCTGCCAGCTGTGCAGCATTCTCTCTGACATTGTAAGGATGTATTTCTTGTTTTCTATGAATGAGTTGCTTCTGCGATATGCGGTAATACCAGTTGCCTAAGACTCTGGGAGAGGAAAACTTGAAACATTCAGAGAGCTTTGTTATATTTTAGAGAAAAGAGCCCAGTGCTCTAGACAGAGCTGGTAGTAACAAGCTAATCAAACAGTTTCTTCTTTATCAATCTCTACTGAGAAAAAAATACTGGAGGACCTTTATGGGTTTTTTTTTTTTTTTTTTTTCTTTCAATATGGAGTGTGACTTGGCAAAGGAACTCTCTTAGTTGTTGAAGAATTAATGTATTGATATTATTAATATTATTATTTTGACTTTCTTTTGTTTTCTAGTTTATCTGACATCCATCCATCCCATTCATTCAACAAAGGCTTCTTACATTTTAAACAGATTATAAGATTTTAAAAAGAGAGATAAGTACTTCCTGGGTAAAAAGCACCTGCTAGAGAAGCAGGTAGACAATTATGGTTTCAAAACACAGACTCCAGAATCAGACAACCTGGTATCAAATCCTGGTTCCTCCATTTCTGATCTTGGGCAAGTTACTTAGCCACTCTAAGCCTTGGTTCACACATTTGTAAAATGGATATAAAAATAGTGTGTGGCTCTCAGGATTGTTTTGAGTATTAGATATAGCACATAGGAAGTGCTTGGCTTATAGAAATCCCGTAATGACTACTGTTGTTATTAATTAAGGCAGTGTGCTTGTTCCTAGTGGCATTACAACTATCTAAAGAAAGGTTCCTCCCTTGAAGCTATTGACATTGTAGTTAAATAGTCACAATACAGACATAGAGGAACACAGACAAAATGTAACGGTATGCAATTTGTCACATAAAATTAAATATCAGTGACCTCTCATGTCCCTTTCAACTTTAAGGTTCTGATTATACAGGTTGGAGGCTTCATAGGAAGGTGTGATCCTGTGCCTGTGTGATCAGGGCAGGCTTCAGGTATTCTCACAGTCTAATTCCAACTCATTTTACCTCTTCTCTCAACACATTCTGACCACCCCTTCCTATCATCCAACTCCCCACCTTGGCTTCCCAAGCTTCTCACTGACCCACAACCCCTTTCACAATTCCTTGTCTTTGCACACACGTGTATGTCTTCCTTAACTACATTTTCTTTTTCCCCAGTTATAACAGCATCAAGAAGTTTTTTGAACAGTGGATCATTTGCTCCTAAAATAAGCTAGAACTTGTGACTCTTGCTTCCCCAGCATAATCCTCTCCACCAGCCTCCCTGGGCTCATCATGCTCCTGGTCCTGATCTAACTCTCTAATCTTGAAACTGCTCCTTTTCTTTTATTTTGACTCTTAAATACAAAAAAAAGGGATAGGGATACCCAGAAATTGAGAGTTTGCATTTTGAAATTCTCAATATATTCCAAGTGGATTTGAATTCTTTTATGTCTCATGATGAATATGTACATAATATGTCTAGTCAATCAAGCTGGAAATAAATAACCAGAATGAATCAGCACATATGGGTACTAATGCATATAATTTCTGGAGAGATAGGTAAATTGCATCCACTTTTAGAATAAAAGGCATAATAAACTGTTACTTTCATAAGGTGAAATTAAAGGGTGATGGAGTAATATAGGAATGGATAAGCATGAACAACATGATGAATATAATTAATATCACTGAACTGTACATATGAAAATTGTTGACGTGGCAAACGTTTTGTTGATATAAAAAAAATTTAAAAGTAAGTTCTTTAGTGTTTTGCAAAAAGGTCTAGTCAAAGAATAGAACTTTTGACCATCAGTGCTAGATGGTGCCCCTTAATTAAAACAATTAATGTCACAAGTGTCATTTCTGGTTGCTCAAGCCTAGGTAGGATGCCCTTTTCACTGTACTTTCCTTACTTGTTAGGCAGAGGAATGGGAAGCTCCCAGTGTGTCCCCAGGATGCCTGTGTCAATGTCACTAGGGACAAGATGAGAATGATCCCAGACTGCATTTGACAACCCTTCCACCCTCTGAGAAACCACAGGATCTTAAGTCATTGGAATTTGCTGCAGCCTCCTCCCCTTACCCCAAGGCAATGAGCTTTTCTAGCAAAATGCTTACAATCTGTTACACCTGGAGAGTCTCACTTAATATCCTGCAGTTTCTCACCCAGTGTAGGATCCAGAGAACATTAATTAACTGGGTGACCTTGGGAAAGTCACAGCCATTGGGCTGAATAGTAACCACAACTCCTTCCAACTCTAGGCTGCCTGGATGTCCAGCCTCTCACATATCTTCCTGCTCTCCAAGACTCTTTCTTCATTGGCTTCTAGGGAGAAATTCTGCATATTGTGCTTAACAGGCTGTTAAATTATCTTAATTGAAGTGTCAAAGGATGAGAATTGAAGATTACTCAGAGCTGCCACCCCAACCCTGCTCCAGCCAGCTCAAGAAGGCTTTTGCCAAGAAGATTCAGATGGTGCAAGTGCAATACTTAGTAAATCCTCTATGGGTTAACATTGAGCTATTTTATTCCATGGTCTGAGATGCAGTACGAAATTGAAATTTTTGACATACTTGCTGGAGGCCCACAAGTGATGACTTTGTGTCATGTAGCAAAAGGATCTGATGAAGACTTCGTTGGGGGGGGGGGGACAGATAAGCAGGAAAAAAGAAACCTTATTCTTATCGCTCTTCCACCTGGGCCAAGGCAGCACTGTCTATGTAGGTCGGAGTGTGGTCCAGATGTTGGATCTCTCAAAGAAGCTTATGTTGCCTGCTATGCCTGGGATGCTTCTTTGTTTGAAGAAATGAATCTTGGAGTCACTATATTGACTTAGATTATATTTTTTGTAAGAAGAGAAAATACTTCCAAAAATGATTAGTTTAAGATTTTTGTTTTTATTATCAAATCTTCATGTCAGTAGCACTGTGTATTTTCTAAGGGAGAATAATATATCAAGTTGAAAACATGCTACCAGAACTAACCTTATATATACATTGTTGTTGTTGTTATGTGCCGTTGAGTCGGACCCAACTCATAGCGACCCCTCCTTGGGTTTCTGAGACAGTATCACTACTGAAGTAGATTGCTCAACCATCCTTCCGAGGAGTGGCTGGTGTGTTTGAACCTCCACTTTCTGATTAGCAGTCAAGTGCCGCAGGTACTACGCTACCACAGCTCCTCCTATATATACATGAATTGCCAATTATCTATAAGGTGTAATGTGAATAGCTCTCTAGAGCTTCTGTCTCCTCAAATCTTCCCATCCCAAGTGTTCCATGTCTAAAAATCCACTGGTTTTGAGAGGATATTTAGCATAACAGTTAAGAGCATGCACTTTAGAGGCAGACTGCCTGGGTTCAAAGCCACTTTCTAGTAGTGTGACCTTGGGAGAACTAGTTAACATATGTGTGTCAGTTTTCCTCATCTGTGAAATGGGGTAAAATGGTACCAATATCATTGTATTGTTATGAATGTTGAGTGGATTATTACATGTAAATTGCTTAAAACCCCCATGCAATAAGTGCCGTATTACTCTCCAAGTTAAATATAGACGTCTAAGGAGTTTTCTTTAAAACCCAGTAAAAGATAACAGGAAATTACTGTCAGTTATTTAGATCTTGAAACCAAAAGTACCCAAATCCATTGACCTCCAGTTGATTCTAATCCATCAATCCCTTTCTCTGTTCTGAGCTATTCCAGGGTATCGTGAGGATCTTTGGAATTCAGAAATAAGAAGAGCCAGAACATGATGCAAGTAAGTGAGAAAATGTGAAGCAAGTATTTGTCTGCCTCAAGATTTTGCTTTGGACCTAGCTTGGTCTACTATTCTGTTCATTCTCTCTTCCTTAACATTCTATTTGTAAATTCTTACCTCATTATTCCTCATTGCTTCCTGTTATGGAACTTGCCCTGGCTTTTATGATGATGGGTCTTAGGGACACTTCTCCTTGTCTAGGTAGAAATTATGAGGTACTTTTAGCACCTTTTCTCTTACACCCTTTGTTTTAACATTCAATTTTAACATTGAAGCAAACTATTGGTGAGCATCTTTGATTTGTTAATCTTGATCCTATTGTATTAAGAAGAAGCTCTGGTGGCATAGTGCCTAAGGCATTTGACTCCTAACCAGAAGGTTGGCTGTTCAAACCCACCAGACATTCTGTGGAAGGACGACTGAGCAATATACTTCCATAAAGATTTACCACCTCAGAAACTGAAATGGGGTCACTATGAGTAGGAATTGACTGGATGGCAGTGATTTTGGCTTTTTTTTTTTTTTTCTTTTTTTGATATTGTATTAAGGGTTAATACATATTCTTAACAGGTGAATCAGCTATAAACATCTTTGCCCAATTTTTCTCTTTAAGGAAGATTCTCTATAGTTGTGGTTCTTGAACTTGAGCATGTATCCAGACTCACCTGATTTTAACAAGATCCCCAGCTGATGTATATGTAAGAACTGTGAGATAGGTACATGAGATCTTGTTAAAATGTAGATTCTGATTCAGTATAACTGGGATGGAAATGCAAATTCTCTGCAGTCAAACATGAATGGAGAGGTTCAAAGCCCTGATTCAAAACTTTAATTGCACATTGGAATCACCTGGGGAGCCTTTAAAAACTCCTATTACCTGGGTTCCACCCCAGAGATTCTGACTTAATTGATTTGGGGTGTGGCATGGGCACTGGAATTGATTAAAAGCAACACAGTACATTTAGGCATGCAAGGTTATGGTGAAAATGGTTGCGATTGGAGCAAGGGAGAAGGGATTTGCTGGTGTGTATGCAAGGTTTCATCTCAAGGGCACATCACAGAAGGGTGAATAGAACTAGGCTCTTTATATTAGCCAAAAAAAAAGCTTTTTTTTTTTTTTTCCTGGTGAGGGTAACTTCATTGGCTTAATAAGCAAAAACATTTTTTCCCAGCCACCTTCTGAGATCCCCGGGAAAAGAAATCGCTACTATAGTAACGGGAATTCTGCGCAGTCATGGAGGGCAGTGGGATGAATAAACACGGCTGCCGGCGTTATAAACCCCACAGCCTATTCTCAGTCATTCAGCGTGATGGGGTGCTCCCCGACTTTGTAGCTACAGAAACAGGGGTCTCGTGCCCACTTGCTTGCCATGGTAACCACCAAGAAAGAGCTGAGGTTTTGTTCACCTCGGGCCAGTGACTCTGGATTGGCTGCATAGAAGCTAGGCTATAAACGCTGTTAATATACTGTGGAAAAGACTGATAATTGTGCCTCTTGTCAGACTCGAGGATAGAGGCCGTATGAAAAAATAAATTTAACTAGCTATGGCCTTTACTTTATTTGATAAAGTGTAGTTTACTTTCTACTTGAGGTTTTTATTGACTATAATAATTCTAATTGAAATAAACATTTTGATTACAGCTCTGTTCCACAACTGCTTAATAGGGAACTAAAATAACTTTCAATAATCATTTTGTCCAAATGGGATTCATTTAGCCTGACAGTTATTCCAGGCATTTATTGGCATGCAGCAGGCTGGGAGTGTTTCCGAGCATAATTACGGGAACACTTTACACTAGGGTTAACCTTACCAAAATGACAGACTGAAAAGTGGTGTAAAGGAGCAAATAAAACCCATAATCTGCCATAGAAACTCATAAATGAATTCCCTTTCTCCTCTGTTGCTGATGCCCAGGACTCTAGTTAAAATTAAAAGGAGTTTTCTTTTGAAACTGACAGTCTGGCTGCAGGAGCTCACTTTAATGAGGGTACACTGCAAACCTGGTGCTTCTGGGCAAAGGGGACTTTTATAGCCACTCAGTGTTCTTTGGAGTTCTGCTGGAGACCTCGCAGTGTGCTGGCCCTGGGGAGGAGGCACCTTCTGTCCAGCAAAACCCCAGGCTCCACCTCTCAGCCAAAAGGAGGAAGCTTATTCCCTGTCTTCTCTCCTTAGTTCAGTGATCAAGGAGATTGAGAGGTCACCTATCTGGGACCTTGACTCCTCGATGTCCTTCCGAAGAGGAACTACCTGCTGCTGGTTTTATCTTCTTTCCTGGAAGCCTTTGTCATTTAATCCCTATCCCCAACCACAAGAGATCTTTGATGCTTGAAACTGGAAACCAGCATCTTCATGGGTGAGATAAAGGAAGAGGCCACTCTGGCTTTTCTGGTAGACATTGAACCATCCCCACCACAACTGTGATGAATAAGATTATTTACTGTTGTCAGCAGGGCTGGATTCAGTCTAATGAATAGTTTAGATGACGGGGATAACAGTGATTTGGGACCTGAAGGGCCTGAAAGGAACCCTAATGGGCCAGTGATTTAAGCAGATTGGCTGCTAACCAAAAGGTCGGTGGTTCTAACCCACCAGCAACTTTGCAGGAGAAAGATGAGTCAATCTGCTTCCTTAAAGATTTACAGCATTGGAAACCCTCTGGGGAAGTTCTACTCTGTCCTATAGGTTCATTATGAGTCCGAATCAACTCGATGACAGTGGGTTTGAAAGGCCTGAGGCTGTTCTGGCTAAATAGAGATTGGGTGAAATCCTTTGAGAAATCCAAGGGAGACAGCCCAAGACCGTTTAAGCAAGTTCATTATTTTCACAGTGGGTCCTACTTCTCCATACCAGACACTAACTTTAATTTTGTGAAAATTGGAAACCTAGATTGCTGACGTGAAATGTTCTAGAATGATACAGAAATTCACCAGCGTTTTGGTAAGGCAACAAAAAGTTGCTGCAATTGGTCTGTGTTGGTTCATAAGGGAATTTTCTGCTGCTCCAGACAAAAAGTCTCTAGGCAACAGCTGCCATTTCCAAACTGCCTCCATGATCACGGTCTCTAGTATGGTGCTTCTGTCTTAAGCTCACCTCCAAAGAACCAAACCAAACTTACTGCCATTGAGACGATGCCGACTCAAAGCAACCCATCCTTGGGTTTCTGAGGAGATATCTCTATGGAAGTAGATTGCCCAGTTTTCCTTCCAAGGAGTGGCTAGGAATCCACACCTGAAGGAACCGCTCCTGAAGCACTCTCTTCCCCCTCTCCCCTGACTTTCCAGTCACCTAGGCCAACAGACCTTCTTTGCTCTTTGAGCAAGTTTGGTTGGATTTTCAGTTACAATTAATAAGTAGACATTTAGTTTTATCCCACTAAAGCCCAGGCAAGGTAAACTTACTTGTTTGGGTTGGGAGGCCGAAAAGGATACTTTTGCCTGTGGTTAGCAGGTGAGTCCTCTCTTAAATAGGTTAATTCAGAGGAGATATCACCACAATCCATTTGGAACACATTAGATCCCAACCCTGTTCATGATATTCTATATGTTGTTGTTGTTATATGCCGTTGAGTGGGACCCAACTCATAGCGACCCCTCCTTGGGTTTCTGAGGCAGTATCACTACGGAAGTAGATTGACCCATTTTCCTTCTGAGGAGTGGCTGGTGGGTTTAAACCGCCAGCCTTCTGGTTAGCAGTCAAAGTGCCTTACATACCCATCCAATGAGCAGTGAGCTGCTTTCTCATGACTTATGCATATGTAGTTCCCTAGAAGGAGCCGGGATATTGTAATGATTAAGCAGTCAGCTGCTAACTGAAGTATTGGTGGTTCAAACCTACCTGTGGTTCTGTGGTGCTAAGATCTGTCAATCTGCTTCAGTAAAGCCTAGGAAACCCTGTGGGGGCAGTTCTACCCTGTGATATGGGGTCAGAGATTCAGAATCAACTTGACTGCATCCAACAACAAGAAGAACAGTTTCTTCCAAGGCCAGGCATTACCCATATCTCATTTAATGATTAATATTGACAAATTCACTTAGAATCACCAGGAGTATTAAAATGATACTAATTCACATTGTAACCTTTATTTTGTAAAATATCAAATCTCCTCAAGAACAAAGCCTAACATGCTAGAACTCCAGATGAAATAAGTTTGCTTATTTGGTTTAACCTCCATGTAAAATAAAAATAAGATCTATTATTAAGTGTTGACAAAAGTGGTTAAACCACATGCCCTCATAAAGGAAACATTTTCACAGAGTAGACACTAAATCCTTCATAGAAGTCACTTGGAATTTTGCAGGTGATGTGACATCAAAGGCTGCCATCTCTATCAACTCTCCAAACTGGCTGTAAGCATTCTTGCTTTTGTGAGCCTGAACACAATGTCATCTTGTGTTTACATAACAGCCTTCCCTTGATGTTTTGGAAGCTGCTACAGTATACTTAAAACAACAACAACAGAAGCATAAACTTTTTACAAAAGTCTTTGGAGACTACCTATTCCCATAATCTTGTGCAATGCTTCTCCCCACCTTGCCCTTAAATGGGAACACCAGGCCTCCTTATTATAGATGAGAAAATCAAAACAGCACAGTATCTTCAGAGAGATGGCAAGAGAGAGCATGAATTGATGGCATTGCTTTCCAACTGCAAACCCATGGCTATACTGCGTTTATGTTGTTCTAATTAGAAATTGTGTTTTTCTTGGATAATTTTCTTGTCTACCTCTCTTTGTGAACATGAATTTGACAGAACTGGGGCAAATAGAAAACAAAGGAGTTTATTACAAACAACATTTATAAGAACATATCTCTGTTACAGGAAGGATTACGTCTATAAGTTTATAGAGGACCAAAGGTGTAGGAAAATCTACTGGAGGGGGTTACATTCTAAGCAGGGTAGAAAATCAAATGGGTTGAAATTGCAAACTGAAATCTGAATTCTAGATCTTTTTGGACTGAGATGATTTTGTGATGTTTAGAGAAAACTATAATATAGCATCTCTAAATCATTTGTGGAAATGTGGAACATCTCAGTGAATATAACAACTTTGGACTTCCATAATTGCAACCTTAGTGGATAAGGACTCCTTTTGTTTGAAAGCTTCTTTGCAGTTGTTCAAAGACCCTGACTCCCCACTGACTCAATTCTCATTCTGGGTGGATCCTCAGCTCATGATGGTGTGCTTACGGGATGAGGCACTATGGATCAACTGTACACAATGCTACATTTTGTGTGATTCTTGAATCCACATGCGTTCTTTGTTTGTGCTTTATTCTATCCCTGGAAGACAATATAAATCAACCATTCATCTCTTTTCTGAATATTTTCTTTCTAATGGTCCTTTGATTTTAAGACAAGATAGATGAATGCTTTTTCATCTTCAGTAGAAATGCAACTGCAAAATAAAAGACTCTATTATTTGAGAAGAAGTGTTAACTCGTGTCTCAGAACAAGACAATGGGCAGTTGAGTTCAGTTGTCCTTAGCACTCCTTGAAACTAGGTCTTGTCTTTGATTGTGCTTCTTGAACACCAATTACTCCCTTCTTGCCCAGGATCCAGCTCTGAAATTTTCATTATCTGGACCCTTCCTGATTCCAACCCTTCTTTGCCACTTATCATCACACTCTTCCCCCACCCCCCCAACTTTAGCTTGTTTGTGTCCCATTACTAGATGACTGCTTAGAGAACTACAATTCTCCAAGGTGTGACTGAACTACCCTACATGACTGGATCCTGTGCTATGCTCTGCTGAAATCCATATCTGAGGAGTATAAATCAATTGCATCTCCACTTAGTGAAGGCAGTTATTCCCATTGCTGGCCATCTTGTTTCAGGGGAAGCCAGCAACTTCTACGTGGCAGATCTGATGTAGTCGTGGCTTCTTGTCCCAGAGAGCATTTGCATTTTAGTAGGTCCTTCAGTGCTTCAAATTAAAGAAGTCAATAATTAGCAGATATTATTGATTATGTGACAAGTCAGTGGGGGAGGGCTTTGGGAGCAAGAGGACAATTTGGGGGTGGAGCTGGCTTTGGGAATAAAGGAAACCTTTCTCCATGTATCCAAAAAATCCTATTGTGCAGTGGGGTAGCTCAAGGCCACCCCTCCACTGAAACCCCCAGTGTCTACATCGCGGGTCTCAAATTCCAACCTGCTCATGGAATGTTCTGCAGCGAGTGCATCTTTCTTTCTATAGCTTCATTTCCGTTAACCCCAGAAGAATTTCCTCAAAAGCTCTGTCCTTATTGACTGAAGAAGAAGCTCCATCCATTTATTACTGTCCTCAAACACTTTGTTCAAACCCAGAAGAGCTCACAGGCCCCTTTGGAAACCATGTTGTTGTAGGAAATCAAGAGGGAACATATTTTGCTCACAACAGCTCTTTGAGGGGTTCATGCCCAAGGAGGGACAATTGTCCCTGGGAGTAAACTCTAAACTACAGCACAAATTAACATTTTAAAATTAAAGCTGGCATTTCTGATCTGCCTGCTGGCAGCCACAATCATGCTGAAAAGTGACATCATTTATGACACTGGCAGTTAAGAAGCCCAGTGTTTGAGGTCGTAAAACAGTTTCCAGGCCTGATTTAATATCGATTTTGCTGTCAGGCTAACTTTACTTTAATATTTAAACAAATGTTTAATGTTTAAACAGCTTGATTTTTTTCCCTTTTTCATTTTTCTGTAGCTTTAACCCAGTGTTATCTATGTTGTAACAATTTCCCCTTGGGCCAGCTTCTATATTATGCTGCCTTATCTTTAGCAATATACTCTGATTTATCATCCCAATGTATATCATGAATCTAAACATTTTCCTTTGAGCCAGAGTGACCATCCAGTGACTATACATACATATTTATATATAATTCCTGTTGTGTGGAAGTTATGATGCTGTATTGTTATAGTATTAGGATATTGTTAGACTCATGGGGACTAAACCCTTTCTGTAAGCAGAGGATAATTTCTCACCTACAGAATTAGATTGTTCACTATGGCCAGCCAATAGCTTTGAGAAACAGGCACATTATACCCTGGAGAGGGAAATGAGAAGGAGTACTCAAAGGGGTGTTTGGTTTTGAACTAAGTTGTTGTTGTTGTTGTTATGTGCCATCTAGTCGGACCCAACCCATAGCGACCCCACCTTGGGTTTCCGAGGCGGAATCACTACGGAAGTAGATTGCCCAACCTTCCTTCCGAGGTTTTGTTGTTAGGTGACATCAACTCGGTTCTGACTCATAACGACTCTATGTACAATAGAATGAAACACAACCTAGTCCTGTGCCATCCTCACAATCGTTGCTATGTTTGAGTCCGTTGTTACAGCAAGTGTCATTCCATCTCGTTTACCCTCTTTTTCACTGACTGCTAACCAGAGGGATTGCTAACCAGAAGGCTGGTGGTTCAAACCCACCAGCCACTGCTCTTAAGGAAGATTGGGCCATCTACTTCTGTAGTGATATTGTCTCAGAAACCCAAGGAGGGGTCACTATGAGTTGGATCTGACTTGATGGCAGTGAGTTTGGTTTTTAGTTTCTCCTTTATCAAGCATGATTTCCTTCTCCAGGGAGTGGGCCCTCCTGATAACATGACCAAAGTACAAGAGATGAAGTCTCTCCAACCTCACCCCCCAGGAACATTCTGGTTGTACTTCTTCCAGGATGGAGTTGTTTATTCTTCTGGCAGTCCTTGGTATATTCAGTATTTTTTGCCAACACCATAACGCACCTTCTTATTATTTCATACATTTGTGTTGGTCTCAATTGAGCTAAAATCACTGATAAGGAGTTTTTGTACATACTTGGCTAAGGCAATTATAATGGAAGCTGCTTTTATGTGGGAACAAAAAGGTAGTAATAGTGGATATCACAATGTGTGAATTTCAAAAGAATAGTGAAATTCATGAACTACACTGTGGGGAACTACTTCCTAGTTGCCCTTCCTACCAGTACTAAATTCACACTAACTAATAAATCACCTAGAAAACCCTGTTAGAATGGAGTAAAGTAGGTAAGTTATGGTGTGTGCAGGGCAAAGGGGGCAGTATTTTGTTTTAATAGGGAGTCCTTTTCCCCTTGGTTAACTCTTAATGTAGACTTCCTGCCAATTTCTTCTCAGGTTTTCAGAATTTCCCTTTCTCCTGCTGCAGAGATAAAAGGGCAGTCAATATATGAACTGCGTATCATGGGGATTACAAATCTCTCATTCGTCTGCTCTCATTTTTATCTGATATATTTTTCAAAAGTGCTAGTCAGTGTTCTAATTTTGAACTATCATCTGGTCAGAGACTGAGCTTGAAATTCCAAGCACCAAGTAGGCTTTCTGTTGTCTGAAATATCCCTAGTTAGGTTATTTCACCTGGTCTTCAGCACAGGCATTATATACATATTAAAAAAAAAAAAAAAAAAAAAAAATCCCATGGCTTTTGAAATAATTCCCACTCCCCCATTACAATTAGTTATCTTTTTGAGTGCTTGATACAGAAATTGCAAATCCCAAGCCACAAATTAAGGATGCTGCACTTGTTAGAAAAAAATAGAAGAATTAGTTTTAGGAAGCTGGTCTCAAGCTACAATTCAGTTTCTTGTATGCCACCCTCTATGGATCATCTACATCTCTTCCTGATGTTGGGGAATAATTTCTACTTCTTTGTGGAGGTAAGGATAATGTTTTTAGCCTATTAGGACAGTCTATGAAGAGGAGTCTTGATTTCATAATGCAACCACCAAGAGATAAACTTAACCCTTTAGAACAAAGCAAACTTAACCCATGGCATAAAGCAAAGTGTGTGTATGTGTGTACAGGAGAAAGAGGAAAGGGATGGCAGAAAAGTAGATTATTCAGACTAGACTACACAATAGTATCTTCTCCATTATATGGCTTATAAAAGGTCATTTCACAAATTAGCCCTGAACCACCCACAGAACCACTTGGTGCTCCTATTAAAAATGTAGATCTTTAGGCCTCTCTGCACACCTAATGAGTCAGGATTCCTGGGTGTGCAGCTGGTTCTTATGAGAATGATGCTTAAGATGCACTGCAAAATGTTCTATCACATCCATCCAGAACAAGTGAAAAAGATGGCAGTGAACCCTGATTAGGTGAAAAATCACAGGAAACCTGGAGAAAAAGGAAACAAAGCAACTTATGACCAACCTGGCCATCAAAATAACCACAAAGACCAGTGAGAAATGCACCAACATCAAATGGTATTCTCTAAAATGGGATTTACGGCCAACTTGGTTGACCAAACTATGTTGCTTATCATTTGCTCTGTGACCAGTCACCTGCACACTATTTGTGCTTATCTCAGATTCCCCCTTTAGCAGACCCAAGCCCTTCACACTGTCTTTCTTGTTGGGCTTCCATCTTAAGAGACTTCATGCTGCCCCTTCTGCCTGAAGAGTCTCTTTGTGAGTCTCTTTGCCTGAAGGGGGTGGCAGACAATGTCAGCCCAACCCAATGAGCAGGTTAGGTAGGCCCATAGTGTCTAACTAGTGGATTCTCGAAGACAAATGTACTTGACCAGCTAAGTGTGCAGGGAAGAAGAAAAGAGCAACTGGAGGAGGGACCAGTTGGAAAGATGCAAGATTAAATTTGGGGAAGATGCAAAGTTGGGAATGGGTGACTTCCTGTTTTGCAATAGATTAGCTAGTAATCTGCCTGTTTACCTGATCTTTGAACAATGCTTTACATTGGGCAAATCTGCTGCAAAAGACATCTTTAAAATTTTTAAAAGCAAAGATGCCACTTTGATGACTAAGGTGCTTGTGACCCAAGTCATGGTCTTGTCAATCACTTCATATGTATCTGAAAACTAGAATGATAAAGGAAGAGAAAAGAATTGCTGCATCCAAATTGTACTGTTGGCAAAGGGTATTGAATGGACTGCCAGAAGAATGACCAAATCCGCCATAAATGCAATCAGAATGTTCTTTAGGAGAGAGGATGACAAGACTTTGGCTTGGTTACTTTGGACATGTGATCAGGAAGGATTAATCACTGGAAAAGAATATCCTGGTTGGTAATGTAGTTGTTGTTGTTGTTGTTTGCCATCTCGTTGGACCCGACTCTTAGTGACCCCTCCTTGGGTTTCCGAAGCAGTATCACTACGGAAGTAGATTGCCCCATCTAATGTAGAGGATCAGCAAAAATGAGGAGAACCTCAAGATGGAGCAACATAATAGCTACGACAATGATCTCCAACATATCAATAATCAGGGAGATGGCACAGGACCAGGCCACACTTCTTTCTGTTATACATGGGGACGCCATGAATCAAGGCTGACAAACTGACTTGATGGCAAATAACAAAACCAGCAAAACAGCTATAACAACCCAACCTTTTGCAGAGGGATGGCCTCTGCATGGCAAATGAAAGTGAAAAAACTCCCTTGTGAAGGAATTCATTCTCTGCCCATCTGATAGGGCAAATGTAACCTTGCCCTCCCCTAATATCCCTTCTCAAGAATGAAAATAATAATCCTCGTAGCTTGTGCTGTCTGTCAGAGACAGTCCCAGAGCCACACACTGATTGATGACAGGCTGGGATTTACCACAGTAATAAGGTTCCCAGAGATCGCCAAGCAAGTGAAAATAAAGGTGTAATGATTGAATTACATATTCTCTTTCTGTGATTGAAAATAATATCAGACAACTGACTCTGGTGCCAGACAGATTACATAAGCACAAGTTAAGTGGTAGAATAAAAATGAGTGATTTTCCTCCTTGACTTAAATACAGCACTAAGTAGTGTGCCCTTGAATTCAGCAGAAAGCAATTTCCTCCTCCTCAGTAACAGCTAGGGGGCATTGCAAATGCAAATTGAGTTAGCTTTGCATTTTTAATATTCCACATATCCATAATTCACTGCTGAGATTTTAGAGATGTTATTGCTACCACTTGGGCACATTTAAATTATTTTGCACCTCTGAACTTTTGCATTAACTTTAACATTGGTGCTTAAGATATATGTGTTAATCTATAGGAAGGTAATGTACCAAACAGTGTTTCTTTGCTATTCATAAGGTTTTCCCTGGCCAATTCTTTCAGAAGTGGACGGCCTCTTCCTTCTTCCTA
>NW_006921595.1:10082577-10086892 GCF_000298275.1 Orycteropus afer afer | reverse complement strand
CGAGTATAGCAGGGATTGTGGGGCTGGCGCGGGATCGGGCAGTGTTTCGTTCTGCTGTGCATGGGGTCACTATGAGTCGGAAACGACTCGATGGCACTTAACAATAACAACAACTATAGGAAGGGCTGTGCTTAAAGAAACTCTAGTCATTGTGACTATGGGCTCACAACAGTATAGACTGTCAGTTCACTTGTCATGTTCCCTTAAAAGGAAAGGTTGTTGAAATAACTTCTGCTTAATAGGAAAAGGAAGAAACCTCAACCATGACATGTGGCCCTCTCCTGAAAGAATATAGGTGCCAACAATGTCTTAGACTGGTGTTTTAAGAAGCATCTTACAGACCCATTGTGTGCAAGAAGAATTTCGTCACTGGCAATCAATAGTAACCCAATTCCTTTTTTGAAAACCTGCTTCCATAATGTATAACAGGATTAAGTTTATCTTGTTGGGAGAGGATGAGACAGGGCAATAACATGAAATAAGGAACAAACATGTCTCTTGTTGTGTTTTATAAAAGAAAATAGCAACCTTACATCCCAACAATTTGGGATCATTCTTGACCTGAGGGCAGTTGTTAAGTAACTAGTGGAGTCGGAGCCTGTGAATCTTACTAAATTCTCATTTGAGAAGTGCAACTGATATATAGTCTTCCTACCAGATCCCATTTGGTGGGTTATTCCTTTCTTGAAGCTTCTGCTCTGGGGTGTGGCAGAGGCCAGGGAGCTACAGAGATGACTTTATACCCATGGTGGTGGTGACAGTGGTGGGGCTGACAAAGGAAGATGGTATTTCAGGGGAATTCCTCTCTTCCTTCCTCCCTCCCTCCTTCCCTTCTTTCTGTCCTGAATCCAGTAAGTTTATTAGGATGCTTTGAGAAATAGGTTATGGTTCTAGGGAAAAACAAGAAGTTAGCAGATGGTCCTATTGACCAAGGAGGAACACTATACAATCTGGAATGAGGGAACCTATTTCCTTAATTTTTCTCTAAGGTCATGCTAACGTTTTAGATAAAAGTGTATTCAAATTTCACTAATTTGACTCACTGGGGCATAGACATTCTTAATTGTAGAGTGTTAAAAAGCGTCACTTCTGTGCCTACTGGTGAAAACCACAAAGATCCAGATAAAGACTTTGATGAATTGTCTTTAGGAGAGTATATACAAGGAAATTTAAGATAGATTAAATTCAATACCTCCTTTCTATGTCATACTTCCTCCTACCAAACACACACATGAGCATGCGTGCACATGCACATGCGCACATACACATACACACACACACTCCCTCCTTAAATGTCTGGTTGGTAGGATCCAGTTCATATTAAAAAGCTTAATTAACTGAAAGACCACATTTACTGTGAACCCCGTGGGTGGTCAGCTGGCCAGTTCTTTCTGCCTCCTTGCCCCATTTTCTGGCTCTGGGTGAGGGTGACCTCTTTTGGAATGGCAATAATCAAGGGCTTTCTCTCCCCCAGCTCTCTCACTGCTGGGACCCTTTTGGGCTCTTGCTCACTCTGCCCCACTGCCTAATCTCCAGGAATTCATAGACCACTCAGAAGTCTCCAGCTCTTTTCAGCTCCACTTTTACTTCCTAGGTAACTAGCCAAAAAGAGGGCAAAACCAAAAAAAAAGACCAAACCTGTAGACTGTGTGCACAAAAACTTTTTTAAGTCTCCTGAGCGAAAGGGGACTCAGTTTGTTTCTGTCTCCCCTCATTTTGTCTCCATTTCTTCTTCCTACCTCCTCCACTGTTTTTCTCTTTCCCCTAGACAATCTCTGCTATCTCTAACAGAGATACACTATCTAGTTATTTCAGTTGGTGATTTTCTTACCAGTAGTAATGTTATTGTTGTTCTTATGTGCCGTCTAGTTGGACCTGACTCAGCCACCCCTCCTTGGGTTGCCGAGGCAGTATCACTACAGAAGTAGATTGCCCAACCTTCCTTCCGAGGAGTGGCTGGTGGGTTTGAACCACCAGCCTTCTGGATAGCAGTCAAGTACCTCAAGCACTATGCTATCAGAGCTCCTTACCAGTAGTAAAAGGAGTAAGAAAATCACCAATTGGAAGCCAT
Source organism: Orycteropus afer afer (assembly GCF_000298275.1). NCBI lineage: Eukaryota > Metazoa > Chordata > Mammalia > Tubulidentata > Orycteropodidae > Orycteropus > Orycteropus afer. Next base: position 10,084,821 of record NW_006921595.1, on the reverse strand, counting down.
AAGACCTGGGCTCTTGAAATAACAAGATAGTGTATAAACAATATGTTGTTCATGTGTTTCACAACATATTTTACATGCACTCTCTCATTTGATGCTTATAAATTTGTATATGTATATGGGTAAGGCAAGTGTTGTTTTTTCAAAGAGAGGTTATAGAATTTACCAAAAGTCAGCAGTAATGGTGCAGACAGTTAAGTACTTACAGAAATTAAAAGAGGACAAGCCTTCCATTGACCTCTTTGGCATGTCTGATTCAAATCCAACTAGCATTGATTGAGTCCTCGTAAGGAATCATTACTTCCCGATACTCCCCAGCGTGTGGACAGTCATTCCGCTATGACACTTATCAGTCATGAAGGCAGAATTAAAGTTTTTCTTAAGATCACCTTATACCTACTACTGCATGTACAAAGCCTGTCACTGGTGTATATGACAATTTGTGCCCCATTTTCTCAGCAAATGCAACTGATTCCAGTGCATGTGGCTTGGTGGCTGGATTTCAGCCTGTCTTCATGTCTCAGGTTTGCTCCCTTGAGCAGTGAAGAACCTCCTTAACTGTTCATGGCAGCCCTGTAAGTGCATATTGTCTTTAAGATAAGGCTTGACCAACAACTCCTTACCCTATATCCAGTCTTTTTGCTGATGAACTAAATTATTGGTTAAAGAAAAAACGATAAATCAAGAGTGATTAGGTTAAAAATAGCATCTCCAGAAGCAAAGCTATTTAATCTACAAACTACTCAGACAGATCATCTTAAAGCCACAACACTTCTTCTTCTTCTTTATACTCTACAGTCCCACTATTATTCATTACATTAAAGGTTATCCTTCTCGTGATTTGCTCAGGGTAGGGAAAACATGTTTTACCTTCTGTTCTAATTGGTGAGTGATGTGTGAACTAATCAGAAACTTGTGCCGTGGCCTCCATTAAGGCAGCAGATGTATTTGGCTGAGGAGAGATTTGTTGAATAGCTTCAACCTTTAAGTGTAGAGGATAAATGGATGATGACATCATTATACCTTGACAAATAGAAATTATATCATGCCTTTTTTCCCTTTTCATTACCAAGGATGATTTATTTCAGAAGCTTTCAATTCATAAACCTATGGATTGTCTGTAAAGTTAAAAACCTTTTAAATTTGTAACAGGCAATAGAGCTGGTTAATGGCATTCATGAACCACACTATATTATGTGATTGGAGCTGTTTTCTCAGTAGAGGTGCATTATAAACAGGTGCTGGGAATTTACAGCAAGCAAATTTGTGAGCCTCATATGCCTGGTTTTATTTCCCAACCCACCATAATGCTAAGTTATTATAAATGACATGACATATGACCCTGTTGCATTTCATCTTCATCAAATATCGAATGATACAGGAAGGTCTTGGAATGAAAACTTAGAGTCAATAGAATTGTTTGTATCACGAAAAATAAGTGCAGGCTCTCCCATAACCTTTGTTCGCCCAGTAAACCCAGTGTTTGTTGTTCTAGTTGATTACTTGGAGTATATGTTCCCTGCAACGCCTGGGGATTTCCATGAAATTTTCTGTTACTACTCAAGCTCACATCTCCCCTTCCCCCATCCACTGAAACTTATGAATTCAAAAGCCTGAAAAGTGAAGTGTGCATATGTTTGGATAATCTATCCCCCAGTCTAGATTACAGTGACAACATAAATCCTGAAAGTTTGGGGATGAGATTTGAGTGGATTGCGGCAAAAGATAAAAACAAGCAAGATTTTGTTTATCTGGGACCCAAATCATGGAGCAAAATGTTTCCCTGATAAGGGGAGGGATGTATGGAGATGAAGAGAAGTGGGAGGGAATAACATGAAGAATAAATTGGAGACGACTTAAATACTGGTCTCTGGGTAACACAAAGAGTTTGCACTTGGCAGCTAATGGAAAACTCGGTGATTTGAATCCACCCAGTGATATTCTGTTAAGAAAGGCCTGGTGATTTACTTCTGTAAGATTACAGATGTGACAGACCCCGTGGAGCTCAGTTTTACTCTTGACACACATAGGATTGCTGTGAGTCAGAGCTGACACGATGGCAATGGGTTAACTTAAATGACAAAGGTAGACTTGAAGATGACATTTTTACCATGAATCTTTTTTGCATTGAGGATGAGAGGGAAATAGAATGAGACTAGCTAACTGAAAAGACACTTTGGGAAACAGACGGGGTTTAGTGTACACTGGGAACAGTGGAGATAATAAGTGGCTACCTTGAGCAGCTGT